>NC_090751.1:30735444-31020444 GCF_036898095.1 Palaemon carinicauda
TCACTCCAGCTCTCCTCGTCTCTCTTGGTAGTAGTCATACCCTGGTGAGAGGGGTCTGCATGTGTATGCATATCTATCCAGATATTTAGCAGTCATTTTTGACGGGTCACGTACACTAGTACAGTAATATAATAAAGAGTATCAGGCATATTCTTTGATTGTTATTAAAGGGGCATTTCCCCACGATGTTATTTGCATTGCTGTGTTAATCTATAGGTCAAGTACACAGATCCACTGAGATTACATCTGATTATCCTTGCTTTTAACATCAGTTCACAGATGTTCGTATTTTATTTGGATTACTAAGATTTATGATATAATAGTCTTTGTCTAAAAATAGATTATGCTTAGCAACACAGTCTTTAAACAATCTTTGCGGTTTGTGATGATTTAATTCTCTCTCTCTCTCTCTCTCTCTCTCTCTCTCTCTCTCTCTCTCTTTTATAAGAGTGGAACTTTTAAAGGGAACTTTGTGCGAGTTCATAGTATAAAGTTGTAAGCGCTATTTACCTACACTTAAGATTTCTTTGTGGACGCACTAAAGTTAGTAATTTCAGATCTGTTTAGAAAAAAGTTCTTTGCGTGTTTTGCAAGAAAATCTAACA
This sequence comes from Palaemon carinicauda, assembly GCF_036898095.1. NCBI lineage: Eukaryota > Metazoa > Arthropoda > Malacostraca > Decapoda > Palaemonidae > Palaemon > Palaemon carinicauda. The sequence goes on from NC_090751.1 coordinate 30,736,050, forward strand.
AAGCTATATAGGCCTACTGTATTTTGATGTAATTATGTTTGTAGTAAATTACCGTACGATGTACTATAACGTTTATTTTTAGTTATAGAAGCTTATAGAATTCTCCTTTCTAATTTATTAAACCCTTACCAACATTGCTTTGTATCATATTGTTTTTCTCTATGTCCGTCAGTGTTGTAATGCTTAAGTTTTATTTTTTTGGGGGGAGGGGGTGGGGGGGGGGGGCAAACAAACTTTTCAAAATTGCGTGAAGTACAAATACTGGGTTTTGGAATGTAGATGAAAAATTGCACCACGCAGCCACTTGAAGTTTTTTCATATCTGCTATTGCAACAAAGAAGCAATTTCAGTCAGTCACGTAAATGTAATATATATCGACGTGCACAGTGGGAGATGGTCCGTAAGTTGATGTCACACTTGCCTTTGGCATCACAGCTGCTTCCATACGATAAAGAAATCCCATTCAAACCCCGCTCGAGATATTACTACTACTACTACCACCGAACCTACAACCTTAGTTGGAAAAGCAGGATGCCATAAGCCCAAGGACTCCAACGGATAATAGCCCAGTGAGGAAAGGAAATAAAGAAATAAACTACTTGCGAAGGAATTACAAACTAATATAAAATATTTGAAGATCGGTAACGTTAAAATAAATCTTCCATATATATACTATATAAAGAGACATTTTATGGATCCAGTTTATTATAATGTCGATTTCTTACTTAATTGTTTAGCCCATAACTTTAATTAAACTTGATATTAAAAGGTGGGAATGCATACGTCTCTTGAGGAATCTTTCACAGATAGCTAGCAGGTTGTTGACTCTGTGACCTTAACCATGGCCATCCTGAAATGAGCTGCCACCTGGCCAGCTGTGTTACACAAACATGCAGTGGCCGAGGAAAATTGCATGACTTTGCAAGAAGTTAAATGGTGTCTTTTTTTTTCTATATTACATCTGACTGAATATTCATAGTGAGGATGTAATTGAAGTATGATTGAACACTTTTATTATTCTAGCAATTATATCTAGACATGGGAAACTACTTACCAATATATAAAGGTAAGGTCTCGGGAATCTCCTATATGATATATATATATATATATATATATATATATATATATATATATACAGGTATATATATGATATAATCTATCCAGTCACGCTCAGCGGGAGAAGAGATACACTTCGAAACTACAATCTCTAACAAATTAGCAAACTGCCAGGTTGTAGTTAGGAAAGGGGGAGGGGTTAGGAAGGGTTAAGTCTCTATGTGCATATTTAGCCGTCATTCTTGACGGGTCACATATACTAGTCATTAATGTTATTGAAACGGGAAGGAAACATTCACTTTTTTTTTTTTTTTCCTCTCTCTAAGTTAATGATTTTGTATTCGGGATTAGAAACATTCGAATCAAATTGCCTACAGACCCAACACTTTTTAGAGTCATTTTATTACTAACAAATTTTTCCACTCATTGCTTGAAGAGTATGATGTCATTACTGATGATTATAATGGTGTGAATAATTCCCAAATGATTGATAATCATAGTATTTGAAATCATGTTGATAGTAACAGTAAACAGTGAAAACGTACAAGACAAAGAAATTGCTTCCTCAAGACTTATACTGCAACTTAAACGGTGTAAGAAATGGAGGGAACGTTTGAGTACATTTCAGACTCGGGATCGTGTCTAAAGAATTTTTTGGGGGGTGTCGGGGTCATAGTAAAGTGGCTCCCTCCCCCTTAAACCTGGTGAATCTGTGGGAAATTTAGATTGCCAGGCTGGGGTCAAGTCCCTCTCAAACTCGTTACTTCCTTTGGTTGCTGCATCCTCGCCAGCCTTGTTAGCTAAGAATGGGGGTTTGGGGGAGACAATAGGTATATCTGCTGAGTCATCACCAGCCATTACCTGGCCTTCCTTGGTCCTAGCTCGGGTAGAGAGGGGGCTTGGGCGTTGATCATATGTTATATGGTCAGTCTCTAGGGCATTGTCCTTCTCGATAGAGCATTGTCACTGTCCCTTGCCTCTGTCATTCATGAGCGGCCTTTAAACCTGCATTGAAGGCCCCCTTTATTTTGGAACCCCTTGTGCCATATTCACCCCACCCCCCCGACACCCATCAGTAGCAACGCCATCGAGTTAATTTTCAGTAACAAAATTCTGTGCGTTACAATTGTCATATTACTAAGTAGCCAAGCGATTAAAATGCCAGACAGTCACGGTGGTCTTGCAGTGAGATACTGTTGTTAAAATGAATCATGGATATATATACTTTGGACGTTTTTGTTTATTTATTCCATCCTAGAAAAAGGGATTGCACCCTATTAGGACGCCGTGTATATGTAAGTAGTCTAACACATGACATGACCCTCGTGTGTGTGTGTGTGTGTGTGTGTGTGTGTGTTTTTTTTTTTTTTTTTTTTTTTTTTTTTTTTTTTTTTTTTTTTTTTTTTTTTTTAATTGAGAACCATTGAAATGTCATATTTTGTTAGTGAACATGTTCTACGCAATACGTATAATTATTTTAAAGATTTAAAGGCCGCTCATGAATGACAGCGCCGGGGGGGGGGTGAGTGACATTGCATTATCAAGCAAGATAATGCACTGGAAACTAACCATATATACATATGATCAGCGCCCAAGTCCCCCTCTCCACCCAAGCTAGGAACATTGAGGGCCAGGCAATGGATGCTGATGACTCAGCAGGTAGAGACCATTATGCTCCCCCCCAAACCCCCCCCCCCCCTCCCATGTTATCTCATAAGAGGGGGATGTTGCTGACTCTAAAAGAACTAACGAGTTTGAGCGGGACTCGAACCCCAGTTTGGCGATCACCAAGCAGAGACAGTACCAACAGGCCACTTTATATTTAAATAATTTTGATTAGATTATTGGTTCTTAAAGTTTTAATTTTTTTTTTTTTTTGTGGGGAAGGGTTGGCTAATATCAAAATAGGATAAATCAAGTAATTTGCCTATAAAAATACTATCCGGGTTGTTGTGCAAATAAGTTGCATTCTATTGTTTCATGTAAAAATATATGTTAAATAATTTATCATATATAGGGAAGGACTGATTATCATCTTCCTATCTTACCACCCTCTATTTTTTTTTTTCCCATCATTCCGATAAAGTCGGACCGTCTTCGAGGTATTGTAATTGCCTACCTGAGACCCGCCAGAACGCATCTTTTTTTTTCAATGTTTTTTTTTTTACTCCTTTTTTATTGCTTCCTTCCGGTTTGCAGTCGAGCCTCTTTTAACTTGTCCTAAATAGTCCACTGCTGCAGAGTGAACGCTTGAGCCTTCTCAGTATTCGACTTTCCATTGGATCGGGAAGTCATCTTGTCACAGAAAGAAATTGTCGCCTGTAATTTGTAGGCCATTTGACCTTTATTGCCCGAAACCAGCCATGTGATTTTCTTAACGTTTCTGGATTTGATGCTCAGCTTTTGCAGGGTTCCTGTGATACTGTTATATTCAATGTGTTAGTTAGATGGACTTTTTTGTCATTTTATTGATTTATTATATTTTCACTTAATTTAAGAAGAGATCCCAATCACTTAGCCAGAGAGACTAAAGAAATTCCCCTGAGAGGTCGTAGAGTATGCATTAAAAGGACCAGTCCAGAAAACAGAACACTCCACTCTTAGCTTTTTAGGGGGAAAAAAAAGTTAGTGGGTCCATTATTGCGACCGGGACTTGGGGTATGTTTGGTGGGTAAGGGGGCCCAGTATTTGGGTAGCCCAACGGTTGGGTGGAGGGCAAGGTCATGCCTGTCAGAGGGTATATGAGGCGACGACATCTCTGCTGTCTCACCAGTCATCATCGGCCTCTTAGACCTGAAACCGCAACAAGGGCATAGAGCGCTGCTGCTGCTCGACTCGACTCACGCAGTCACCTCTCTTTCTCTCTCTTTTCATGACTGGCTCTGTGCCTTGAGCCCTATACCCAGGCTCTTTCAAAAGCTCATTGTAGGGACATCATAATTGTTAGGACCACGACATCTCAACGTCAGTGCTCATGTCAAGTCAATCGTAAACAAACACTTGTCAGTCATCTCCTCTTCCATTGGGAAGTGTCAAACCTGTGTTCGCCAGATTCTGACGACACTTCGTACTGTAATTGTCATTTTGATCACTACCGACTAAAATATCATCTCGGGACTTTGGATTCCCCAGTAAATTGGATATGGTCGGTAGCTTGTTCTTCATTTGCTCCTGTGCCTTTGCTAAAGAGAGGAATAGAGAGGCGTGTTGAATTTTTAAGTGAATCTCTGTGCAATTTTGTTTTGGGTCCGCCATACCATACATTTCCCAAACAACCATGAACAGGTAGGATTTACTGAGTATTTGTTGGTGGCAGTTATGGATTTAGTTTAGGATTCGAGAGATTAGATTTATTGAAGGAAATCTGTGCAACAATTTTTATTGAATGAATGATAAATAAAGTGCATTTTGAACATTTTGAGTTTTAAATTTATAATAGAAAAAGTGTTGATGAATAAGATGAATTTTAAACATTTCCATTTTTTTTATTTTGATAAGTGTTAAAAAATAGAATTATTTTTAAAGTTTTACTTAGTTTATAATAAAAAAGTTAGTAAATAAAATGAAATTTGAACATTTTGACTTTTTGATTTATAAGTATTGATCAAATGAATTTTGAACATTTTAACATTTTAATTTAATATAAGAAAGTGTTGGTTTCAATGGCAGTAACATCACATTATTGTTGATTGAAACACATATCAATCCACGGAAAGCATCGTCGATATTTTTCAGTTGTGATATCTTCTCAAATCAATATGAATTGCATAGTAGATTACCAGTGGTGTTTTAAGCACATGTTTGGAATGTAGGTAAAATCCTGTTTTCGGTAAAGATTAATTTTTTTACGAGTATTCATCAGTGATACCTTTTTGATTAAACAAATCCTCCCCTAAAGATAGATTGGACATATACAAGTGAATCATTATAACGCGGAAATGGATGTACTACTCGTAAAACTGTACCGGGTAGCTAAACATTATAGATAAGACAACTATTTTTATCGGAATAAGGACGACTGATTTATGATCTTTTGCATTTTATTGGGCCTTACGCTTTGTTTTAGTGTTTTATGGTTTGGTGTCTTACATTAGATGAAAGGGTATGTGGGGCGTAACTTATAAGTGCATATTTTAATGGTAATTTTAGCTATATATGTATGTGTATATATATATATATATGTGTGTGTGTGTGTGTGTATATATATATGTATGTGTATATATATATATAATATATATATAAAGGGTCTTCTGAGTTATAGTAAGCTACTTATGTACCACTGTTCGTAATCTTTTAGTTTTCTTATGCATGTTGATAAAGTTGCTAGTTACTAGTTGTAATTCTTGTGCGAGAAAAGGTCTCTCTCTCTCTCTCTCTCTCTCTCTCTCTCTCTCTATGAAATGACCAAGTTATGTAAACTACCATTTTAATTCAATTTGTACAAATTTGTGTTCAATGACGGTATAGAACAATTCCAATCATAGTGTTAACGGTTAATATTGTACCGCTACACCGCATAATTATGTAGAAGCACCTGTTCAAGTATGTGACGTGAAAATGAAATCGAGTATGGAAGTATAACATTTTAACGAAATGTCTTGCGAATGTGAGAAGACGTGGGAGTGTTTTGAGTTAATTTAAGATTTACAGAAATACTAAGAAATTAGTTTAGTGAAAGTACTCGAATATTGATATGGTTCGAGGGAACGCGTGTGTATCTTATAATCTACAGAAAATTTGGTAAGGAATTTAGTTTGACGAAGGTACTCTGTATCTTGAAGGTAAAAGATGCTTTAATTGTAGACGGATCGACGAAATACTGATGAGCGTGTGTGAAAGGGCAGTGAAGCTGTAGAAGTTGTTGTTGTTTGTTGCGGCTACGCTGTTATTTTTAGTGAGTTGATTGGTCAGTATTCTATTCATTTACAAATTTCAAAATCAAACCAGTTTTCCAATCTTTGGTAGTGCCATAGCCTCTATATCATGGTCTCCAGCTGTCTTGAGTTAGAGTTCTCTTGCTTTAGGGAACAGTCAGGCATTCTATTCTCATTACCTTTCCTCACTGGGTTATTTTCCCTAATGGAGGCCTCGGGCTTTTAGCATCCTGCTTTTCCAACTAAAGTTGTGGCTTTGATGGCGTTAATAATGATAGTGATAATAATAATAATAAATAGTCGTCGATAGTCATTAGCATGATAACCAGTTCAACATAGTCATTTAGATTTTTCAATGGTGTAGTTTTTTTTATAACCAGTTTCCGATAGCTTTTTTCAAAGGTAGTTTTTTTATAACCAGTTCTAGTTTGGATTTATCCAAGGCGTATTTTAAAACCAGTTTTAGTTTGCCTTTTTGTTTTTTAAATGCGTATTTTAACCATTTCTCGTTAGTCATGTATGGTTTTCAAAGACGTATTTTGACAACCCGTTTTCTATGAGAATTTATGGGTTTTAGGCTATATTTCATCAACAATTTCCTGTTAGTTATTTGCGATTTTGAAATGTGTATATGGTCAACCAGTTGACCAAATATTAAAATTTTCAAAGGTGTATTTTTTATAACCTATTTGATATTCGCTGAAATCTTCAAAGGGGCCAATTGTTGAGCATGACTCATTCGGCTGGTTAATCTACTTTTAATAATGATAATTATAAAATTTTCAAAGAAGTTTTGATTAATAGTTCGTGATGAACATATGCACTTTTCAAAAGCGTATTTTTGACAGTTGATTCTATAGTGAAATAAATTTGTCATATTTTTTATGAGTTTTCACTGTTCATTTACATTTATCGAATAATTATTATTTATTTGATTTATATAATCCGTCAGGTTTTTTTATTATTATTTTTGTTTTCTTAATAATTTCTTATTCAAGATGAGGAAAGAAATAACGTAAATGCTTTAAGGCTTTATTCTGATGTTAGTGTGTTTTTGTGTTACAATGACTGGATTATTTGTGTTAGTCAGACACAAACGGGTACAACTGCACTGCTTGCTAAGTGTAAATGAATATGCCATATGAAAACTATTTGTTGATATAAAAATTGTCATTATGTGTGTGCTGATATATATCATACACACAGGACACACATGTATATATATATATATATATATATAGATAGATATATATATATATATATATATATACATTAATTTCGACCGGGATAAAAATAGCAAAAGTCTCTTGACATATCTATTAGAAAGTGAATTGTAAATGGGCGTCCAGTGAACTAAAAGTTTTATAAGTCACGTATGTGTGTGCATATATATATATATATATATATTATATATATATATTACATATAAATTTTTCCTTGGGAGTATTGTCAGAACTCAGCCTTTTAGTAACTCGACAATATCCTAGAAGGTTCAGTTGTAAGCCTAGCACCCATTTTCTTGACCACAGCAAATGATTGTACACATGAGAGATACTCAGGGATCGAACACAAGCTAGAATATCCACAGTGTAGATTCGACTCTTAAGTACGTGGTCATGGTGTCAACTGTCCTTCCCCAAAATCACGTTGCTCAGTTGGGCCATATTTCAGTAGATGACATAAAACATGAGCGGGGTTTGAACTTAGGTACATGATTTGTAAGTCTCCGACGATATCGATTGTGCCACAATGATGCATACGTATATGATTATATGTTTGTTCTAATAGAGGTTCAGGGTTACTTTTTGTATATATATATATATATATATATATATATATATATATATATACTGTGTGTGAATACTGGTATTGGTCATCTTTCAGTGATCCCCAAATACATTATTGCCTTCATGAATAGTGATATAAATTGCCATTGGAATCATTGTTAGCATCATGACTGGTAGAAGAGTTCTGTTAAATGTTCAAGAAGCGAGTATGGTGGTTTGAGGGAGGGAATTATTGATTTATCTACTAGGAAATCGATGGCGTTTGAGAGACAGACACACAGACAAAGCACAACACAGTACTTATTCGGGATGTTCTACTCACGGTCTCTTCTTGTTTATTTACAAGTTTCTGTTTGAGGTTCAATGAAGGTTGTTGATGTCAGGGTTTTGTTTTCTTTTTTTCAGAAGCAAGATGTGAAAGGTTTGGGAGATAAATTGTTTTAGTTGGAAAAAAATTATTTTGTATATTTAGTAGATATTGAATTTTACTCTATGTGTAACCATTTCAACATGGTTACACATAATGTCTTACTATTCTTTGGAGCTATTCAAGTTAACAAATTCTTATTTTTAGTCGGAATGATTTACTTTGTAATTTGGTTTTATTCAATTTTACTTAATCTTGGGATATATTTTAACATATTTACTGTAAATGACTTACTAATTTTTTTTAAGATATTTGAATGGCACTTTCTTTTTAAATTGATGTTACAAAGTAATACAGGTTAGATGGAAGAATAATTCATTTTAAATGAGTTGAACAAAGGGTGATTTTCAAGTAGGATTCGATAAAATTCCCAACTTTAAAATAATTCCAATTTCAAATTCAGAGTTTTAACGTACTTGCAAAAATTCTAAGGACTGTAGCCCTTTTAACTATATAGGTTATGGAATATATCGAGTGTTTTAGCTTTTGAATTTTCTTATTAGGGAAAATGAGACACATACACATATTTCAGGAGAAAACTTGGATAAATTATCATCGATGCCACATGATTCGTATCTCGCCAAAGTTATTGGGAAAAATATGGTTGAGAATGATAACGATAATTTTGATAGTAATTATTTGTAACAATTCCGTTTAACATAGTAAGATAGTTATTACAGAGGGGCATTTATATGAAAATCAACATAGACGACAAACACACACGCACACCCACTCTCTCTCTCTCTCTCTCTCTCTCTCTCTCTCTCTCATATGTATATATATATATATATATATATATAGTTGTTCTAATATGACCCTTTTCTTCAAATATATATTACTCGAATTTCCAAGATAAGAGAAAGGAGGAGAGAGGGGAAGAGCATAAATATCGAGCCACGTCCTTGCCGAATTTTCCCCCATTGAGCATTGTGTCGGCAGCGTGGCCAGACGAAGAAGGGGTGTCAGTGAATTTGGGACAATGTCAACATCCAATATCCAATGGGGGAAATAAAAAGAGAGTCCTTTACCGTAAAGTATCGCTCGCTCATTCTAGCTCCCGGGGGGACACCGAGACTTGGAACAGCCGGGCTGTGAGGGGAATCGTAAGGGGAGGCTGGAAAAATGTCCCGGTTCCGAGAAAAATTTTAATCCTGTAAAAGATTATGATTTTAATTCTATGTCTTAACTTTTAGCAACTTGGTTGATTTATTAATAGCCAATGAAATTATTTAGAGTATTAAACCTTTTTCTTGGCAATCTTATAGTTGAAATAGTTTCTATCGTTAGTAAAAACATTATTGTTAGTTTTAATGCATCCCGTAAACGGGAGAGGCAAGGGACAGATTGTGTACTTGTAAGTACGGTGTCATCGACCCATATAAACTTGTAGTAGGCCTCTTTTCCAACTAGAGTTGTAGTTTGTCTGGTAATATATATATATATATATATGTGTGTGTGTATATATATAAATAAATAAATATATATATATATATTTATATATACTGTATATGTATATATATATATATATATATGTATGTGTGTGTGTATATATATATATATATATAATTAAAAGCTTAAGATAGAGGTGACTGGCGAAATCTAACCGAGGCCCTTCGCTTCAATAGGCGTCGGAGTAGATGCTATATATATATATATATATGTGTGTGTGTGTGTGTATATATATGTGTGTATATATATATACAGTGTATATATATATATATATATATATCAGTGTATATATATATATATATATATATACAGTATATATATGTGTGCTTTTATTACAAGAACAAGACTATTTATACTGTCTTCAGTTTTGTTTTCTTCCCCTTGCACATTATTTTGCGGATTATATACTGTATATGTGTAAGACTCGTAGGAACTATTCATGGTTATATGCTTGGAGGTTATTGCGTCACTTATAGATAGGTGACGACTCCTTTAGTTTCTTGGCTGCTTTACCTGCATTTTTGTTGTTTCGTAACCATTTAATCTGACTGAAATCTGAATTAAATAAAGTAAACTTTAATCGCTCTTTCAGTCTCATCGTTAGGATTCAAACTTTGGCGCTTTAGCTTAACGCCAGAATGCCAATGATTTCTTATATGTGCCATAAATCTTGTAAAATACTCGGCCATGTTATTGCTTTCCTTCCTTCTAATTGTGTGGGTTTTATATTTCTAGACTTTCCTGTGGTATATTTTGAAGATTAAAGCACTAATAAGTAATGGTAAGGAAATAAGTTTTAAAGATCCTCGTCTGTCACTGTAATTTGTTCACCGTAATGGAAAGAGATTTTTATTTTTTAGTACCAACCAAGTTAAGGAATTACATTCTTTTCAATGTACATCAAGTTAAGTATCCTGTTAATCACATGTGGGATCATGTATTACCATATGAATATTTTAAAACTGAAATTTTTTTATTTTTTTTCTAAATATTTATGTAAAGAAAAACAGCTACTGCTATTTTAAAATACTGCTGTTGTGAAGTTGTAGACACAATACCAAGTCTCTGGTGGCAATTTGGCCTCGCGTGATGAAGCCACGTATTGATCAACAAACCTTTGGAGAAATGGGTTCCCCCAGTAAAATTGGTTTGTGTTTTACCTTATCATTTCTTCTACCAGTGTTCGGTTCCTAATTCCTTAGAAAATTGTAAAGGAAATTGATGGATGCATTTATACGAACGTTGGAGCTAAAAAGAATTTCTACTGTAAAAAAGAATAAGAACTCAAATACATTTGGATTTCACATATTTTGTTTTAATAGGGTCTGTTGCTTAATATTCCTGATTTTATTTTCCCGTCATGATTATTCTGTTATTGTATAATGAATGTTTGATTTTGTATGCAAGTTGTACCCTGGTTCATTTATTAAAAATGGGCAAGGAAAACTTGTAGGATTGAATATTTATGCTATTTTGTATTAGTCGCAAAACTTTTCAGTATTATCAGAAGCCAGTTTTATTTTCTTGATTTGTTTATAAAAGTCTTTCATTTATGTTATTATTATTATTATTATTATTATTATTATTATTATTATTATTATTATTATTATTATTAGCAAAGCTACAGCCCCAGTTGGGAAAGCTAGATGCTATAACCCTAGGGCTCCAACAGGAAAAAATAGTCCAGTGAGGAAAGGTAATTAAGAAACTATATGAGAAATATTTAACAATTAACAAGATATTTTAAAAACTGTAACATCATCAAAACAGTATGGTATGCATTTAAATGGCATTACTTTTTATTCAATTTGTTTTTTTTATTTTTATTAATTGGCCCGGCATACCTCCTAATGGTGTGTTAATTAGTTTTGTGTTCTAATGACGTACTTATTATTATTAACCTTGAAGTGAAGTTCATGGCTGCAGATGGCGTTTCTCTTATTTGGCAATTATTCACATTCCCCGAATGGAAGATAAACTCATTTTGGCAGATTCAAAATGCAATATTACCATCATCTGCCTGTTCGAAATACTGTGTTCATTATAAATATGAATAGTACTTATACCTTTTTTATAATTGTTCGACCTCTTGCTCCACTAAATCTACCAAAATTATTGATCACTTTCATAACACAGTTAAGACTGACAAACATTTTGCATGTGGGAAGATCGAACATCTGTAGCAATTATTGTATTTTCTCTTAATTTTTTCCATCGCATTTTCTATATTTATACGACCAACTTTGTCATTCATATAAATGAGAATCGGCAAAGGTCTCAGTACACTATTTTAAGGAGCATATGTGAAATCTTCAACAGCTAGTTGGCGAAGCTGTAGACTTAAAAATTTGTAAGGTTAGATTTGTCAAAACTCAAAGAGTCCTCTGAAATAGTTTGGATAGAGTATTGACTACGATCATTTGGTCATTTAGGCAGTTTCAAGGAAAAGTTGAGATAGATATTAGTTTTATATATATATATATATATATATATATATATATATATCGGCGGTCTATTGTCGCAAGCTATAATCTCTGCTGTCTTGTCTTATCTCGCTTTTTTTTACCATCTTTCTTTCACCTTTTGTGCTTTAATCGAGCAAATGTTTTTCTCGCTTAATCTGTAAAGCTGGCTTGGAAAGTTGTATCTGCTAGAACTGGCCAAAGGCATTATCATCAATAACAAAAACCAAATAATGATAGTGATATCAATCTATTTATTCTCAGTTATGTAGTTTTATGCATTAGCCGGGTATCTGAGACACTGTTTGGCTTCATTAAACATTAAACCAAAAGTTATAACCAATCAAGCGATTTTTTTTTTTTTTTTTTTTTTTTTTTTTTTTTGCCTCCTGGGTCCAATCACTTACTAATCGAGTAAGATGATATAACAGTTTATTGGAGAACATATCTATCAATGATTTTATATCCAAACAATAACCTTCATATTTTAGATTTATGTTGAATTCCTTTATATTCATATCTCTGAAAAGTGGCATTTGTCCGATAACTATAAGGTTCAGTTTGATAAACTCGAGTATGTTGATAAGCATAAAAAGAAATTAATAGTATTTAGTCTATTACACGGCTAAATACTCGTACAAACTACCTTCGATAGGATGAAGAAAAGTAACTGTTTGATAGTTAGCTATATTGTGGACCTGATTGTGGACAAGTGACATGAAAATGTGTCGTATTGGTTGCTTCGCATCACCTGTGCCGAAAGGAAATTGTTGCAGGTGTGACAAGGTCATTATACATAATATATATATATATATATATATATATGTATGTGTGTGTATATTTATATATATGTATATATATATATATATATATATATGTATATATTTCTATATATATATATATGTGTGTGTGTGTGTGTGTGTGTGTGTGTGTGGTAACGTACTTGAGGATGTGGAAAAACTTGAATATGCGACACCGATGCCATTAATTAATTTGATATCTTTACTCTCTATTTGATTTTCTGAGTGTATTAAATAAAAAAGCAAATATGTATTTGCAACTGTATAGAAATTTAATAATCATTATCGGTAAAAAACTAACTATAATATATATATATATATATATATATATGTGTGTGTGTGTGTGTGTGTGTGTGTGTGTGCGTGCGTGCGTATGTGTGCGCGCCAATATAAAAGTTGTCAAAATATAACTTGCATATGTAACACACAATCCCATAATCTTTCGTTTTCCTGATTTTTCAAACTTGAAATCGGTTTATGAATAACATCTGAGAGATCTAATTTTCTGTTATATTCCTGTTTCGGTATAAAGTCATGCCATATCCCTGTTGGTGTTGTTATACCAGCTAGACTTATTAGTTCCTTCAAAGCACGAACAGAGAGTTATAGCTCTGCATATCTGGGTTGTTCGTACATGCGACTGACGCGGCGGTGCTGGTTGGAGAGTTTGTGATGGCAATAATAGGTGCGACTTCGCGTGCTTAGTCATGATAAAATTGTCATGCTAACATAATGGTAGAAAATCAATGGCGGTGGTGGAAGTGGAGTTTTGTGGATGAAGGAAAAATAAAGAAGGAAGGAAGGAAGGCGACAGAGATAGAGAGAATAGAGGTGGGAGAGGGGTCTCACTGGAGGTAACCTAGATGGGGTGGGGTGCGAATTACCTCGTCAAGTCCCTCACGTGTTTTTTCTCATTTCGATGTGATGGTACATATTAGGTTTTAAGACCGCTCATGAATGGCAATGTCCTAGGGATTGACTATATATATATATATATATATATATATATATATATATTATGTGTGTATATATATATATATATATATATTATATATATAGTCAGAGCCCAGTCCCCTCTCCACCTAAGCCAGGGCCCAGCAATGGCTGCTGATGACTCAGCAGGTAGACCTATAGGCTCCCCCAGCCTTAACTCACAAGAATGGTGAGGTTCTAGACAATTCAAGAAACTATCGAGCTTGAGCGGGACTCGAACCTCAGTCCGGTAGATTGCCAGGCAGGAACGTTTGCAATAGGGCACCACACGTTATTTAATGTCGCGGGTCAAAAGTAACATACAGGATTCCTCCCCGATTCCTTGGTTGTGAGTTATGCCCCTTTTACCAGGAGAATCAAGACCATTGCCATAGAGTGGTTTTCCAAACATAGTGGGCTTTCTTGTGCATCAAAATGCATATCTGGTAACTTATGATAAAGTTGCATTATCCTTCGAAATACCCTCTCAGAATTCCATCAAACAATTCAGCCTAGACATAACTGTTACCCAGTGAAGTAAAAAAATAACCAAAACAATTTTCTTGCTTTTTCTCCAAACGCATATTCCAAATATTCAAAGGAATATTCACTACATGTGTGTAAACGAGATAATCTCCCCTATACAATAAAAAGAAAGTCTGGATATATATATATATATATATATATATGTTTATATCGGTCACACAGCGATAAGACATATAATGGGCTTCTGTGGCCTATTAGAAACGTCCCTGACTGGGGTTCGAGTCCCGCTCAAACTCGTTAGTTCATTTAGTGTCTACAACCTCACCATCCTTGTGAGCTAGGCATGTTGGTTTGGAAGAGCCTCTATGTCTACCTGCTGAATCATCAGCAGCCATTGTCTAGCCTTCCCTGTTCCTAGCTTGGATGGAGAGAAGGCTTGGGCGCTGAATATGTATATAAATATGGTCATTCTCTAGGGCATTGTCACTGTCCCTTGCCTCTGCCATTCATGAGTGGCCTTTAAACCTTTAAACTGACCTCTCCCTGTCCTCGGGTGGGGGAAAGGAGTAGCCATACCCTGGGGAGAGATGATGTAGTTAGGAAAGGGAACGGCGGGGAAAGGGTTTAATCTGTGTAAGTGAGCATATCCTCTAAATATTTAGCCGTCATATTTGACTGATCGCGTACACTAGTGGCAATCATGATCGCACCTAGTTTTCCAAACTAAAGAAGAAGTGCTTAACTAATAGTTCATAGGTAAACAGAATTTGGAATCATTAGTTACAATGGGATAATCAGAAAGAAGTGGAATAAATCTGCTCTTAGTCTTTATTTTAAACTCTGGGGAACAAATTGTCAACCGTTGAAGATCCTTCGGAGTCTGAAGGATCCCATGCTCGATGGATCTTCACTGCAAGGCAAGAGTGATGCAGCACAAATTATTTCTCACACTTATTGCATTTAGTCTGCCTTTGACCATAAAGTTTTCTCAAGGAATCGTGTCTCGAAGGATTTTTATTGGTATTTAGGATGCTCAATACTACGCAGTACTCTAGAAGTTTTATTCCAGCTGTTACCAAGTTGTGGAATGATCTTCCAAATCGGGTGGTTGAATCAGTAGAACTTCAAAAGTTCTAAGTTGGAGCAAATGCTTTTTTGTTGACCTGGCGGACATGAGTCTTTTTATAGTTTATTTATGACATATTTGTTTTTTATGTTAATAGTTTATATATGACATGTCTGTTTTGACGTTACTTATTTTAGAATGATTTATTGTTAATTTGTTCTCTTCATTTATTTATTTCCTTATTTCCTTCCCTCACTGGGCTATTTTTCCCTGTTGGAGCCCCTGGGCTTATAGCATCTTGCTTTTCCAACTAGGGTTGTAGCTTGGATAGTAATAATAATAATAATAATGATAATGATAACAAGAGGAATTCAACATTGTATACATAAACCAATTATAAAACTTGGTCTACTATGAATTGACATAACTAGGGGTTGTACAGAAAAAGTGCACCCTGCCACACCCTAACTGTGAGGGAATAACCAAACAGCTAGTGTAAGGACGAATGGCAGAGGTGGTGCTGGCCCGTCCGAGAGCGCGACTGGATGCACTTCCTCAGAGCAAGGTGTACCATGAATTAATGTGTCCAGCTGTACATATATACAGTCTCGTCTGTCAGAGAAGAAAAGGACACTTCTTATGGGTTTTGGATTTCAGGGAGATGCCATCTCTAGTGAGATATGTTTCTTTGGTTCATTTTGCCTAATTACTATCAGGAATGACTTTCTTTGCACTGGATCCAGTTGGTTTGCCAGAAGGAACTGTCACTGCAAACAACTGATTCTTGGTATTAAGTAAATATATTCATCTTGAATTTTTAATGAATACTTGATTGGTGTCCTGGTCTTGGATATTTCTATCTGTTGTATCTCCATCACGGAATGTCACTTTTCCAATTCTTTATACCACAGAGAACCATGTAAAATTGTTTATCCAGTGGCATGTTGTTTATCAATAAGCATCTACACGTAAGAAAACATTTTTTGTTTCTGAACAAAGTTTTCATTCTTGGATACTCATTCTGATGTTTTAAAGTAAATGTGTAATTTGTCATTAAAATTTTAAAAAAAATAAGATAAAAGATCAAAATTATTTTAAGTGAGGTGAAAGCAGATATAATACCTTTTAAATTGTAGTGAGATATATCTACTTTAGGCCTTGAAAATACAATGGATATGCTTTCCAATGATAAATTTATTTCTATTTCTGTCAAGAATTCTTCAGCAAAGCAGTTATATATTGATCGTTTATTTTTCAGTCATCATGCCAGTGATTGTTTTCATGTTTATCGTGGGACCAAGACAAAGGATTGTGTTTACCTTAGTCAGTTTTCGTTCACCTACGCTCAGCAATATCCAGAAAGCATTGAAATTAAAATAAATTCATACCGGATTTGATATTGATTGCAAATTATTCAGATTTTGTCTTTCAATACTCTTCGTGGTGTGCACT
The DNA here is from genome assembly GCF_036898095.1 of Palaemon carinicauda. NCBI lineage: Eukaryota > Metazoa > Arthropoda > Malacostraca > Decapoda > Palaemonidae > Palaemon > Palaemon carinicauda. The sequence goes on from NC_090751.1 coordinate 30,752,881, forward strand.
TAATTCTTGCTTCCTCACTCTTCCATCTTGCTGTTCAACTTAAGTTACTTAATTCATAGTTCAGTGGTTACTTCCCACTTGGTTTGGATGGAAGAATTTTTTTAGATATAGTATGCCGCTCTTCTAGGCGGAGAACGCTCCAAAATCAAACCATTGTTCTCTTGCCTCGGGTATTACCATAGCCTCTGTACCATGGTCTTCCACTGTTTTCTTGCTTGAGGGTACACTAAGGCACACCATTCTATGTTTCCTTATTTTCTTTCTTCGCTCTCTTATTTTCTCTGTTGGAGCCCCAGGACTTGAAGAATCGTGCTCATCCAACTAGGATTGTAGCTTAGATAATAATAATAATAATAATAATAATAATAATAATAATAATAACTGTTGGGTTTTCACCAAATTACACTTCGGCGCTGTGTTCTCCCGAGGTCAAAATCCATTGATCTATATTGATGGAATGGGTGAGTGGTTTAGTTTTAATGTCCTTGAATTTTATTTTAAGCCTTTATAAGTTTTATAATGGTATTGATGGGGTTAATCATATCGCCAAAGAATATTTGCAGTCTTTCTTCTTCTTCTTCTTCTTCTTCTATTAGCGTGTTTTTTTTTTTTTTTTTTTTTTTTTTTTTTTGCCATTCGTATTTAGGTAACACGGTTGCCTTTTTTTGAAGGACTTCGCTTTGGCTTTTGGGGTTGACCGTAGTCCCGACTGCTGCCTTGCCTGACATCGCCCAGACCTCTTAAGTCGTGACCTCTTGCTTTTTACAATTACACCGTATCCTTTTCTCGTCCGTATTTATAATATATTTTTTATTCAAAGAAATACAAACATGGAAATAGGCTTTATATCCTATTTGATTTTCATTATAAGAATTCAAAATGTGATTGTATGGACTCTTTATTGTGTATGATCCATCGCCTCCCTGACATGTCTTAGGTGTTTTGGTAATGTTCAACAATTACTAGCAGTTGGTTGCTAAATACCATGTCGAAGTATCACCTGGAATGGTAAATCTGTTTATGCATTACCGTAACTTTAGACTTTTATTTCATATATTCGTGTTGGTTTTAATAAGAAACTACATTTCAAATTAGTACTCTGTCATCTTTGACAACTTAGGACTTTCATGTTCCCTTGTATATTATATCATTAGTACCTCTCTCTCTCTCTCTCTCTCTCTCTCTCTCTCTCTCTCTCAACTGACTTTCTACAAATATCTTTACATTGCCAGGTTTTCCTTTTTTTCATCCTTATTATGTCACGGTGCCTTCCTTATTCATAGAAGGATGTTTTCTTCCTCGGAATACTATTTATTGGAATCCAAGTTCCGTCAGTGCACCACAGGCGATGCACTGTAAGCATTACCAAGGTCCTTTAAATGTGTAAGGGACCTTCGGTAATACCAAGCCTTATAAGGTCATCACTGATTACCTAACTCCTTTCCCCAATTCATTTCTTGCATTATGTTCTCCAGTCTCGTTAACTCTATTTTGCAACTTCCGGGTTTTCCCCATTGACGATGAATAGCCTCCTCAACTCCATCGCCGGGCCATATGATCGAGGAGGAATCGATATCCCGCCTCTTGAAATCGAGAAGAGTATAGGGGAGTAAAATGAAGCGGGTGGGAATTTCAAATCGGAGGAAGTCCTCAACGTCGCAACCTATTTGGGGATTGCTTTGCTCCCTACAGAGGAAGCGAAGCGGCCGTGTCGGATGGGGAGAGGGGGAGGAGGTTGTTCCGGATCCACCTGATATTAGGGAAGTGGCCGAAAGTGTGATTGTTGTAAAGGAGAGGTAGATCAAATTTATTAAACTGCCTCCCTCGTTTCCTCATTTGGGGTAATTTGGATCTTGAAGCATCTTACGAATTGCAGCAGCTATATCTGATTCTCTCTCTCTCTCTCTCTCTCTCTCTCTCTCTCTCTCTCTCTCTCTCTCAATAGTTTTAATTGTTTCCCCAAATATTTACTGGTAATGTTTTCAAATATTTCGTATCTGTAATGATTTCATGTTAATAGCAAATGTGTTTTGCAATCCTTTTTACTGCATAGAAAGTCCAAGGTTCACGCTTCAAATGTTTCCGTGATAATTTTTTTTTTTTTTTTTTTTTTAATAATGTTATGCTTCTGGGTTGAGGTATCACAAATTATATTCCTTTCTAAATGACAAACATTACTAGTGTTAGAAATGATTGTGTTCAGAGCACTTTGATGTGTAGAAGAAAAGTGGCTGCACAATTGAGTACAGTAAAGTTTTATTAAATATGAATTTTATATAATTTAATCTCAATGTGGAAGGGAGGAAATCTTAACATCTTGGTATAGTAACGCCAAATATGCATTAATAAACCACTGAACTTTTAGAATAACTTGGTTTATCCATTTTATGAATTCAATGTTTGCATTTCATATTGAAGTATAATTTCCTTGTGTACACTGGAGATAATCAAGTCTCAATATACAGTGGAATATTGAAGAAGAATATTGTGGAAATTAGTATTGTCAATATTTGACGGGGAAAATTAAAAAAAAAAAAAACTTGTGGGGAGATAAATTGGCGTTGAGACAAGAAATTGTACTATTTGCTTATATGATATAATAATAAAGAGAACGACGATGATGTAGTAGCCTGTAAGTTATAATAGGTGAAAAATTATACAGAGAGAGAGAGAGAGAGAGAGAGAGAGAGAGAGAGAGAGTTTCAGGTTTAATTGCAGATGCGTGGAAAGATATGGGAGTTTGTGGAAGATCTGGGTTTAGAAGAGGGGAAGATAGAAATGGAGACTATTTTAATATAGTACTATTTTTTTCGAAGTATATATATATATATATATATATATATTGTGTGTGTGTGGGTTTGTGCATATTCGTGTGCGCACGCGTGTGTAAAATGAGAGCGCGATGAAATTGGTATAATGAGACATATTCTGTAGACTGCTGTATAGAAATAATACCAGATACCTTCATTGACTTCATAAAGAAAGAAATCGCGTTTGCCTGGGGGAAAATTACGGTAGTAACAAATTTCCTTGTATATGGATTTTTACTCTTTTTTTTTTAGAAAGATATTATTCTGATAAAACTCATTTGACAAACTTTATTGATATACGGAAATACGTCGTTTCAGGTCAACAGGAAGATTCTTACAAATGTGGAGTTTTACTCGTGAAAAGTTCGAACTTTAATCTGCATTGTGATTTCATTATTTTACGTAGTTTATTCGATAATGCTTTTATAAGAGATCATATTGTTTAGACATACACACAGACATCTCATCAAGCAATGGAGGGTTTAATTCTTATGTGAAATCTTTTATGGAATTGAAGAATCGACGAAACAATTGTCACGGGTGCTTACGACTAACGCTTCTTTGTTGACATTTTCGCTGAGCGACCAAATATCAGTTGTTCTGAAGTTCAAAGTTTTTATAAATTCTATTTAGTTGAACAGGTTAACACGAGTCAATTTCTATAGTTTATAAATGACTGATCTATTTTAACGATGTTACTGATCTTCATTTTTTTTTTATTCGGGATTTATATTTGCCCCGGATTTAGGAACTCCAACCTCGTGTGCTATTAGGTTTGTCCGTAGAACTTATTATTTAATCCAAATTTTTGTAAATTTACCTCAGATTTTCTTTATGTCAGTATGTATATACTGTATATACAGAAAAACTAGCATTGAACCACCTCTCTCTCTCTCTCTCTGTCTCTTTCTCTCTCTCTCTCTCTCCTCAGGAGGCCTAAGGCGCGAAACATAAACACCATAAAAGCGACGCCCCTCGGCTCAAGTTATACTTTACCAGGGGAAGAAGGGTGGAGAGTATTTTCGAAAGGTACAATCGAAATTCGAAAAAGGGTTGCCAAGTAGTCCTTTCCCGGAATCAGTAACGATATGAAAAAAAGAAAAGTTAAAAAGGTAGAAATGAAAACTTAGCTTGGTCTAGGCAATGTCTACAGACCTTTGCCCTAAGTGGCTGAAACCTGAGCTTGGCCTAGGCAATATCTACAGACCTTAGCTTGGTCTAGGGCTAGGCAATATCTACAGACCTTAGTTTGGTCTAGGGCTAGGCAATATCTACAGACCTTAGTTTGGTCTAGGGCTAGGCAATATCTACAGACCTTAGTTTGGTCTAGGCAATATCTACAGACCTTAGTTTGGTCTAGGCAATATCTACAGACCTTTGTTCTAGGTGGCTGAAACCTTAGCTTGCTCTAGACAATATCTACAGACTTTAGCTTGCTCTAGACAATATCTACAGACCATTGTTCTATGTGGCTGAAACCTTAGCTTGGTCTAGTCAATATCTACAGATTTTAGCTTGCTCTAGACAATATCTACAGACTTTAGCTTGCTCTAGACAATATCTACAGACTTAAGCTTTCTCTAGACAATATCTACAGACTATTGTTCTATGTGGCTGAAACCTTAGCTTGGTCTAGATGGAAAACAAAGGAAATTTTGGCCCATCGTTTACGCTCCAGTGTTGAGTCTCACTTCTGTTCTACATGCACCTCTATTGATAGTGAAAACAGAAGGCGGGGTCACGGTGACTCGGCCAAGAAATTTGGTAGTGATTGGTGTTCGAGGAAAAGATGCAAGTCTTTGTTCTTGGTCTTTAATGGTAGTTTTTTTTTTTTCCAGAGCACATTAGAGGTCAATGTGTATCTGGTCTGTGAGATTTCCTCGGCATATAGTTGTGGATTAAAAGGCCGTGTTCTCGCTTTTGTTTCCTATCTTGTGTTCGCGTTTTTATTTCCTATGTCGTGTTCACGTTTTTATTTCATAGGGCGTGTTCACGTTTTTGTTTCCTAGGGTGTGTTCACGCTTGTTTCCTAACCATGGTAACACCTTTTTCCTAAGCCGTGTTCACATTTCGCTTTTTTATCCTAAGCTGTGTTCACTCTTTTATTAACGTAAAAAAAAAAGAAGTTAAAACAGCATTCGTAAACTTTATTCTTACCATTGCAATTGTATATTTAAATATGAATAAATTCTTATCGCTGAGAAGTTATTATCTAGTGTATGGGAAAACTACAACAGAAATTTAGTATTGATCTTTTCGTTACAATGGTAAGTGTAAGTGTTCAAGATCATTATTCTCTCCCCCTCTTCCTTGTTATAGCCGAAGTTGTTCTTGTCTGTCTACGGTAAAGCTTTGTAAAAAGAAAAAAAATCATTTCGAACATATCTGGAATGGGATCTTGCATTTTGTTTTCATTCTTACATTGATGTCAACAAACAATTTATCATATTGATTTTATTTACATAGAATTTCAAGAAACGAAGGCAATGGTTCGTTTATATTTTCATCCAGTCTGCTGTATCTTCAACCATTTATGAAAATTGGGGGTGGTTTATTTGAGAGATTTGTTAGACATGGAGTAATCAGTTCAACGGGTTCTGGAAAGCTTTCGGGAGGGAGATTTGGACGGATGTAGGGAGATCCCGAGTTAGTTCTCAATATGACTGGGAGCTGGCGAGGAGGGGGAAGGGGGAAGGATGGGGCTGCTATTCTGTGGTAGGGTGGGGGTGGTAGAACAAGGAGGGAGAGAGAGAGAATGCGTGTGGTGGTGGGGGCAGGTGGAGAACTCTACAAGTCAACCTTTCGAAATAGAACGTTTTCTGGTTAGCGTTTTCAGTTTGATGAATTCCTGAAAGACGTTTCAGTTTTCATGTCGATCTGGTTCGGAAATAAATGATGTAAACATTGGTAGGCTGCTGTGTCATGGGGGATCTTGTAAGGGGTTGAAATAACGGGGCCCTTTGGGCTTGGTAGGGGATCCCTGGGTAGTACTCTCGGATGGTTAGGGGACGCTTCTCTCTCTCTCTCTCTCTCTCTCTCTCTCTCTCTCTCTCTCGTCCCGCCAGTGTTGTCAATTTTAGATAGCGGCTTATTTTTCGTTTAATTTCGTTTATGTACGTGTTGGTATATCATATTTATATAAATGATTAGACATCGTTTCTTCGTTATCTCGTTATAACGTTTAACATGAATACTATTTATAGTGAACTACGAAGGATGTTATATCGCACTGGTTTTATTTACACATCGCGTAAAATTTGTAGGGCTGCCTCCCGGGAGCGTTCCCCATCACCCCCTGGTCCTCCCTCACTCGTATTCTTTCTGGGGTCCCCCATCTCTTCTCTCACTTGTCCCCCATTCCCCCAAGTTTATTGTTGGTTGCCTCTCCTCCTCCTGTATGTGCTTTTCCTAACTTCTTTGTTGTTTGGCTGGTGTGCTCCTCGTCTTATATACAGTATATAATGTTTATGACGCGAATACTCTTTTTTTTTTATGGAGAAGTTTCCTTACTATTCAGTACCAATCCACGACTTTATTACTTGAGTAATTTTCCTTACCCGGGAATACTATTAAAAGAAAATATACGTCTTGTTCTGTTTTACAGCCAACGTTCTGAGGTGAATGGTTATAGCTTAAGTGTTTTAACTTTTTAAAGGTCTTGCTGGCAAGTGTGCTATACTAGCATTAATCAATGTGAAGTTGAGTATAGTACGGGATATGACATTAAATGTACAACCCTGTCGTAGTGTGTACAATTAGGATTTTTTTTTTTCCGAATAAAGTATGATGTTAGGGATGTGCAGGTCAAAATACCTATCATTTATAACTCTTTCGGACTCGTAGTTAGAATCTCTCTACGCCCCGTGTTTAATGTTTGGTTATAACCAAATCCCTTCTCATATGGCAGGATATCTTACATTAACCACTTTGCACACTTGCAGTCTCATCATTAGTACGTTGAACCCTCCCACACACACCGTCTTTCATATATCTACCAATAGTATCAGACGCTCTTGCTCTCCCTGGACTTGAAACCCTTTCTATTTCAGTCCATCTTTTCTAGTTCTTCCTCACATCCTTCCTTTTAAAATTTTAGAATTTACTATTTTCACTAACCTGTTGTCCTCCCTATTTTCCGACTTATCTTGAATTCTTAAACGCTTCTCTATTATTTGCTACATTTAAACTTGTCCAGACAAAGGAAAATAATTTCAATACGTTTTATTTGCATTCATGATCCTAACTTTACTACCATAAAGGAGAGTTGGCTCAACAGTCCCTCATACATGCGACTGTTGCTTCAGTAAAAACTCTTAAGAATTAACATTCCTACCTTCGCATATACTTTGGGCTTCTCTGTTATTCTAACCCTCTTCCCTGACATTACTCCCATATACCTGCTCAAGATCTAATGCTTTTATTAATTGCCATCTGTAATAGGGTATATTTCTGTATTCCTTAAAAGTTTACTCTTGCCTACCTACCGCATTATGCTCTTAATTTCCCCCTCTTTAAATCACTCAAACTCTACCTGGTTTCTATCTGTTGTTCCAAGTCAGTCCTATCTCACCTGCTAACATCAAACATTCACATTTCATTCATAACTCCGTTTCCTATCTGACCGCTTTGCCCTTATATCTATCGCACCAAACCAGTCATTTTCCTGCTTACATATTTCAAGGGAAGGTATCTAGTAATATATATATATATATATATATATTTTATATATATATATATTTTATATATATATATTTTATATATATATATATATTTTATATATATATATATATATATATATTTTATATATATATATATATATACATACATTTATATATATACTGTATATATATATATATATATATTTTATATATATATATATATATACATACATTTATATATATACTGTATATATATATATATATATATACATACATTTATATATACTGTATATATATATATATATTTCTATTTCATACTGGAATCGAACCCTAACCCTTTCAAATGAAAGGCCAGGTCGCTTGAAACCATGCCACCAGACCTGGCCTTTCATTTGAAGGGGCTAGGGTTCGATCCCAGTATGAGATAGAAATTTATTTATTTGAGCACGATATTGTGTTTATTTTTATCCATATATATATATATATATATATATGTATATATATGTATATATATATATATATATATATATAATATGCATTAGACATATATAATGTTTGCATTCCCCCCCCCAAAAAAAAAACGTACTTTTATGAAGATTATCTTTTTTATCTACTGTTACTAAATGCTTTGAATGTTATAGATTGGAATGTATAATTAAACAAATATTCTTTTCCTTTCACAGACGGCACACTCCATACTTTGGTCAGCCCGATTACCGCCTTTATGAGCTTAATAAACGGCTACAACAAAGATCTGAGGTGAGTAGATTAGTTTTATGGAATTTTTTAATAGATTATAAAACTGCTTTTTTATTAATCATTAAATTCTGTTAAGTGTCCCATAGTCTTTCTCTGATTTTTAAATTGATTTGTTTTGAGTTCTAGATTGTAAAACTTCATATCTTCCATCTTAAATTTTTAGTTTTTAATCGGATGTAATAATATTTTGCGTTCCATATTTTTCTCTGCACCAGTTTTTAACTGTTTTTTTTATTGATTATTTTGTGATTAATTTTGGTGATTTTGTATGTGTTTCCCTTTTCTAAGTGTTTAAGACCATTATTTATTTACTGTTAACATTTAAAGTTGTGTATATATATATATATATATATATGTATATATATATATATTATATATATATATATATATATATATATATCTTTTCGGTTATGCTCAACTCTCCGCTTCCCTCGAGTAAGGGTGAGAGGAAGTATTCATACCATGGTGAGAGGGGGTGCATGTCAATCTAAATATTAGCGACATTTTTTATGGGTCGCATATATCAGTATTTGTATATCAAAGAATGATGACAATCTTAGACTAGAATCCTTTCACATACTGTAGTTGTAAGTTCATTCTCAAGACGAGATTGATAAACAAATCTATGAATCTACTTAGTATTATTTGATTAGGTTAATTTTTCTAACGATTTTCAAATCCTTGATGTTTTGTTTATGAAAAAAAAAAAACAAAGATTTTTATCTTTTTTAATTGTTCCCTGGTGATGTTCTGTAAACTATATCCATAACTTATATTTTCCAACTATTTCTTCTCATTTCATTGTCTAAAAATATTCAACGATATTTTCAAGAAAAGTTAAGAGTTTATGACGAATATTTTTATGTCTTGTTCTTACTCTTAAATTAGTATTATCCAAATCCACTACTGTATCTGAACCATATATTAGTGTTATCCTAATAAAGGAAGGAAACTTTCTTCTTACTTTTTTGAGAGGCCACTGTGATGTCAAGTAGTATTTACTGTACTGTATGCGATACGGCTTTATGTGTAATGTCATTATGTCATTTATGTTTCTATCTAGACAGCGATCAGTTAATTAATAGGCCAATTTATCGTCTCATTCTTTAGAATTTAAAGATTTTTTTATTGTCTAATAATTCTGGAAAAGCGTTTAATGCGCTCTAACATGAGAACTTTTCATCAGGTTGGTCATGGTTTTGTTGTATAATTTCGTTGCTTTATCTTATGCATTTAATGCTTTATCAATTATATTCGTCATTTAATCCTTAACCACATCAGCTTTATTTACATAAGCTGTTCAACTTGTAAAACATCTGTTGTTTCCATTTAAGAGCCTGTAAACATCTCATGAAGTAGTTTAACAAGATCATTGATCATGTAGTTTATCAAAAATGGAATTAAAATGTTAGTGTAACAAAAACGAAATTAATTTTTTGTCAAAAGAAAAAAAAAATGATGGATCTGTATTAATATTTTTCAACGTGGGATGCCATGCTAAGTAGGTGGTTTTGCGCATCATACACAATCCCAAAGTTAGAAATGACTGCATGACTTTTGGTAACCAGATCTCCATGGGGAGGGCTAGAATTGGGAATTCCTTCCCCTCCCCACAAAGGCAAAAGCATTCTACATGTATATTGCTTGTCCCACCTGACATAAGGAAAATATTTACAGTAGAGTATGATCATTCAAATTCTCAACTTCTGGCCAATTGCATTATATTTTATTTTTCCTTGTTTCCGTTCCTCACTAGACTATTTTCCCTGTTGGGGCATCCTGCTTTTCCAACAAGGGTTGTATCCTAGCATATAATAATAATGATAATACAGTACATAGGCATGAATATGCGTTTAAACCTGTGTACAGTATATGGGTGACCCCGTAATATTTCCTTTTGTTTTTATATGTATGTTTATGCTATAGAAGACAATTATAAAGCGAATTAATCGCCAAATGAGAGGGTTATTAAAAATATTGCCTAAAGTAAATGTAATTCTGATTATAGGTAAGGAATCTTGTGTTAGACATTGCATTGAAAAAGGAAATAAATGTCTTTTGTGGTAATACAACAGTTAAATCTAATTCAGATAATTTGATTATAGTACAGTATAATGATGATTTAGATACAAATGTAGAAGATTGTGTTAACATCCCATTTAAAAACAACAGTGATATGAAAGCAAGACTGTCATCAAACTGCTGTTTTCCGAAAGGAGAATGGAACAGTTTGATTTTGTTTTTAAAGATATACAATATACTCAAATTAACTACATGTCTTTCATGTTAGAGATGAAAATTATGCTGTTAATTTGGCTATCTCTGAGAATTTTTTTTTTAGATAATGTATTCGAACAAAATGCAAGTCTAGTTTTATAGATTTTGTTTTTGAATATCACTGTAGTAATGCATAAATGTAATCTATTTATATCCCCAAAGAAAGTAAAATATATAGATTCAAAGAATGTGGTTAGTTGGGTTCAAATCATAAGAAAATATATCCCTCTTAGTTATCAATAAGAAATGTCCAGGTTAGAGGTCATCTATAAAAAGCAAGATTTGTAAATAACACATTCAATCTGAAGGAAAGACTCGACCACCATTTTGAAATTTCAACTTTTTTCAGTATTTTTAGACTGGTGTATTATGGCATGTTATACTGTGCGTTATAATGTAAATCTACTTGTTTTACTAAGTTGCAGTTCTTTGGAAACTTTTCTGATAGATAGAACTACTGTAGTTAGGACAGTTTAATTTCTTTCGTGTACAGTATACAGTATATATCTTAACTATCTTCTCAACTCTTTCGTCAATTATTGTCTCATATTTGTTCATATCTATTGGGTAATTCTTTGAAATTGTAGGAATGATACAGTAGTCTCCTTACTAAGTATCATGATAATAAGAATGAGGATAATGAAAAAGACAGTGGTATGATAAATACTTATTGCTGATGGTGATGATGATGATGATACAAATTAGCTTTACCCATGTTTTATTCATGGAAAACTTGTTAACGTAATTTTCTTTTAGTGGTGAGACATTGAAGCTAAGAAAGAAAACTTTCATAAGCAAGTAACCATTATAATCTTGACTAATACTCCCTCCTACAGTGTTACCAACAGAATTCGTACACAAAGCTGGGTCTTTGGTGTCAACTTTTTTCAATAACAATTTTAACGCTACATTGATATCTGCAATTGCTAAATAAGGATTGAATTTCCTTGTCAATAGTGATTGACTCTGAATAGAACTTAATCCAAGATTTGAGAGAAGTTATACATAACTAATAATGGGATTAAGAAGAATTCATAACTAGAATTATCTTTGGAATATGATCTAATTTATGTGTGTGCAGGATTAAGATGCATCTCTAGGAATTATTTATTTGAAATAGGGTATGTTAGAATTCCTTAGTCTCACACTTTTAGATTAGCCATTTGTAATATTTCTTGTATAAAAAGGTAATATTTTATTATCTTTTATAACTAAGAAACCATGGTAATATTTTACCTTTCCTTTCTCTTTTGTGTTTAATCACCCCCAGAATGCTAATTTATTATGCATTAAATTTTAATCTATATTTTCTTCTTTCCTTACAGGAATCAGATAATCTATGGTGGGATGCATTTGCAACGGAATTTTTTGAGGATGATGCCACTCTCACCCTTACCTTTTGCCTTGAAGACGGCCCCAAAAGATATAGTAAGTGGTTTTACTAGGACATGTTATCTCTGTAGAATGTTGAGTTAGTTGAAATAAAATCCACTATTATTAACTAAACTGGATGAATTGTGATATTATTTTTAAATTTACTGCATAGTGTGATATAATGATAAAATTGAAATATATGTAAAAGGAAAAGTTCAATAAATGTATGTTAGCAAGGAATGGAAAAAGTAATACTGTATACCGTAGATTGAAGATTGTAAGGCATGTCGATGAATGATTGAAAAGAGAGTAATAGTTAATGAACATATATTTTCTAGTTTTACTTAATATTGTATGGGAAAAAAAGACATAAAGGAGGAAAATTAGGAAAATTTTCTCTAGAAAGAAATGTCACAATCCATTGTGTAAAAGTTTATTTCATTGTGAAACTGAAATAAAGGTGTTAATCACACTGATAAAGATGGAACCCATTGTAATCCATTACTAGTTTAAAATGCATATAGTAGTTGTGGTTAAATGACTGGAAGATTGTAAGTTCACTTTGAATTGGGTTTAAAGGGATTTTCGTGATTAGGACAAACATGCTATCGAGTGATTTGGTTATTTGAAGCATATGCATGGATATATTTGGCACTGAAGTAAGATGTGATGTTCAGATTAAGGAAAGTTTATACAAGAGTGATAAAGGAGTTAGCCTCGCTACTGAGGAAGTTTTATACAGTATGAAACAGTTATGAAGTTACAAAGTTGGTGACTAGCAATATCATGGAGTCGCCACATAAAAAAAATGCATTTCTGCCTTTCTTTTTTTTTTTTTTCTTTTTCTGGCTTCTTCCATGTAGAGTAAACTAATGTTGCAAAAAAAATTACCAAACATATATTTACCTGGTATAGTACTGTAACTCAAAAGGAGATTTGAAATGTTAAAATACAGTTTGTACATTTTATGTTAATCAATTGATGCTCATATTCATTTAGGGGCATGTAAAGTAGTATGATATTAGGAGAAAGCATTAATTTCAGCTCATGTCATAAGGGTCAAAAACATTTACATTTTTTTTATATTTTAAATTTGAATTAATTTAGATAAATTAAATTGGATTTGTCTTAATAGTTACCTTTTATTTCTCTTGCAGCCATCGGGAGAACCTTGATACCACGGTATTTTAGAAGCATCTTTGAAGGTGGTGTCACGGAGTTATACTATACCTTAAAACACCCCAAAGAATCCTTTCACAATACCTCAATCACCCTTGACTGTGACCAGTGCACAATGGTCACTCATCATGGCAAATCTATGTACACTAAGGTAAGGAGTTGTTCTTTGACGCTGGTAAATGCTAAGGTTGATTTTATTGTATAGCTGATCTCATGGGATTGCTTTTGTGTAATGGTAGAAACCAAAAATAAATTATAGAGGTAAGAGTTGCAAAAGAAATGGAAAGCAAAACTGTTTCCTTATAAGGAGTACAGTTAACGTTAAATTAATTAATTCAATCGGAAAGGATTGATATTTGTGTCCGACTATGGGGAATAGCCGTTCGGTCGTTAGCTTGACTCGAAGCTTTACCTATTTTTTTTAATAAATTAAAGTAAATAACTTGATGCTACTTAGTATAGTAACTTAGTGTTAATAAGTGAAATGAATAATAAAATTAAACTTATGAATTAAATGACTTAAATTAGTAATTGCCTAATAGGCCTTAAGTTCGCACGTGCGTAATATGTACCTGTAAAAGGTAAGAAGTAAATTACCTCCGAGGTTACCACAGCCACGGCGAACAGTTCCAATATAAAGTAATCAGTGGAAAGGCCGGCATCTTCATAGGATATTAACTCCGAACAAAACTAAAGATTCAATACCCAAGACTACAACAATTTTGGAACACTTCAACGTCTACCTTGTGATAAGTGATCTATATTATTCTGTATCTTAGGACATGTCTAGGGAAAAGGGTAATGTAGGGCAATATCACAAAGTATTACTAGTGGATCTACTATTTGAGGTAAGTTGTTTTGGGTTTTGAATAATTGTTTTGTTTATTAAATCTAAATAAGGTTGGAATTAAGATAATTTCCAACAGTAAATATAAGTTTTGCATTTTCAATCTCATAAATAATCTTATTAGATAATAGTTAATAAAAAGATTATATTACTGGATTATGTTGAATAGATTTTACATCTTGTGCCAGAGACTGGCCTTTTCTCTCATCAGTTTCCCCCCATAATATAAACCTTTTGCCACTTGAATGATATAGAAGATAAACTTGGTCAAGTTTCAAAGCTTTGTTGAAAGGACAATGTAAATACAGTATCTGTGCCTTATTCTTCAGGCATCTTTGGTCAAGCCTCGTTGCTGGAGACCGATCTCATTGCTTTGGGGGAAACAATTTAATCAAAGACTGTACTTCCCTTAAAACAAAATAAAGTTGCATTGGAAAAATCTAGCTTAATGTTGTTTTATAGAAAAAACCCAATCTTAAGACAAAACAATACATGCAGTAAAGTAGATCCTATACAGTACCTAAAATTATTCATAAAGATCCTAATTACTTTAAGTTAGGACTAGGTCATCTCTATCAATCTAATTTTTAGAGATTATCTAATTGCCTCTTTATTTTTGTTTTTGGTTGCAGAGGTCATTCAATATAATTAATAATCTCGTACAGTAATTAGGTCATATTATGAGGCACAACTGTTACTTTTATAGTACAGTAATAATTATTCTCGTTTTTTGGAAATTATTTTCATTGCTTCTTTAGGATTACTATGTTAACAATGAAAATGCCTTGTTAAGCTATGAAAGCTATTTAAGTGTTAAAAAGGTCATTTCTTTCACTTTTTTATATTATCTTTTGCAGGTTTGCACTGATGGTCGACTTATTTTAGAATTTACCTTTGATGACTTGATGAGAATCAAGTCGTGGCATTTTGCCGTCCGTGCCCACCGTGAATTGATTCCTCGGTCCGTTGTGGCCATGCATTCCCAGCAAGACCCTGGCATGGTTGAGACCCTTAGTAAGAACATAACACGGCAGGGCATTACCAACCACACCCTCAACTACCTCAGGGTGAGTACTGCACTGTATCAAGGATCCTTACCTGTCTTGCAGGTTGTTTCTATTTTTTCTAAATAGCTTCTGTAGTTGGTATCATGAATTTTTAAGGATCATGGTACAGTATTTGTCCAGTGAACGAAGAAAGCGAGTTGTGCTTATTAGGCTAGATTCTAGAGTGTATTTAAAAAAAGAACATTTTTTATTATAAAAATTTATCACTACTAGAAGAACTATAGGGGTTGCTTCTCCAATTTAAATTTATTGCAATTTTAATATCCCTGTATATTTTTTTTTATTTCAGTTATGTGTTATACTGGAGCCTATGCAGGAGCTGATGTCCAGACACAAAGCTTATGCTTTGTCTCCACGAGACTGTCTCAAGACGACTCTGTTCCAAAAATGGCAGAGAATGGTTGCACCTCCAGGTAAGTTTGAATCCTGAGAACATTGTTAAAATGTCTTGTACATGGGATGTATTTCCCTTATCATTTTGAAAGGTTGTTTGATTACACTGCTGACTTTTAAGGCTCATTTTCTGTATTACTGGAAATATGTTGGATGCGTTCTATCTTGAAATTACGCTTAGGTTTGAGACTACATTTTAGTTGGGTGTAAGTATTGTTAAATTCGTAGTTTAGGTACTTTGGGTTTTTATTGAAAAATTGGGGTTATCAGTGTACAGCTAAAGGTTGCTACCTTAGATATATACACTAAAGGGAAAGAACTGTTTTTGCAAATGGATAGTTCAGGCTGGGAGAGATTTTGCCTTGCTGTAATCTGATATATGTTGCAGATACTGTACTGCTGTTGTACAGCATATTAGATTACCCTATTATCATCGTCTCTATCCTTGTAAGGGACTACCATTTACAGTGTGCCCTGTGTGGCAAACTGCAGATGGCATTCAATGTATTTTTTAATCTAAATTCAACCAGGTTTTATAACCTTTGCTTTTACTTGTCATCCCTTTTCTCGTCCCACTTGGCTGTCAAACTACTTTACCTCTTACGTGTTATAGTGTTCACCTTTTATTAAGAACAAATTGCTCAAAACTGCTCCCATGAACATCTAGAAAATGGACTCGCTAGCCTTGTTAATTAAATTACTGTACAGTATACAGTAATGATTTTAATACCTGAATTATAATTATTCATTTTAAAGTTAAGAGGAGTAGCATTGATGCCTAGAAAAAATTCCAGAATATCATGAATTTCAAATAAGTTTAGTTTTTACAAATACAAAAGTTTTTATTTTTCATTCATGCACGCTTGGATTAGAATGTGCATACAGTATAATGTATTGACAAACAAACAAGCTATTTACATCTGAGATGCACCTGATTTTTCACAAGCTTGCAGTTACACTGGAAAAAAAATCCACAATGCTTATTTAATAAGGCTTGAGTGAGGTTTGTTAGTTGTTCATGTTGCTAACTCTGTATATTTTGTCAATGGAATCTCACCTCGTATAATATTGAGAGGTTTAAAATGTTCCGTTTTGTGTATAATAGTGTAAAATAAACATTAATTAACATTATTTTTGCTTTCTTTCATTTTAGATTTTAGTTTAATTAATTACTTTTATAAGAACAAAATTGGTGGCATTGGTTATAGTATTTTTATCCATTGCTTTCAAAGTCATGTTATTTTGGTCATGCATAGAAGGCATAATAAAAGTTTTGTTCTTAACAAAATTAAACTAGAAAAATAGCCATATAATAAAGTTTTGATATTTTGTAATATCATTGGCTTCAAGACAAAGTATGTGAACGGTTTTCCCTCTCTAGGGTGGTCCCACATGAATGGTTTTCTTCAATTAATTACTAAGACATAAATGTCTTCTTGTCAGGATTTTACAACAATGCCATTCGTCATCCAGGCTTTGTCCTCATCATTTATAATGAAGAATGCTTATTACTTTTTCTGTAGGTGCAATTAGTACTTTATTAGAAAGGATTAAACCATTTAGAGTTGACCCCTGAAAGAAAACTTTAAGACTGATCATTTTAGACTGTCGCTTGCTATTGGCCAATAGCAACCTGAAATTTTTAGAAAAACTTTGATCTTTCTGACTATGGCACTGAGTCTCAAGAATGTGTTTTAATATAAATGTTCATTATTGAACAAGTACAGGGAGGCATTCCTTGGGGCCCATAATTTTGATTGGCCATTTTAAAAAATTTTATTAACTTTGATCTACATGCTGGAATTAACAAGATACAGTATATTGAACATATGAGACAACATTTGTTTATTCTATGTTGTCGTTATAATCTCTTCACGTCTCTTGCCACTTTTTTATTCTTATACACGAGTTGGTTTTAGACTATTCACTTCTTTCATCCAAAAATTCTCCTTAGATCCTTCTTACAGTATGTTGCCCACATATACCCAAAGTTGACCAGTTTGATACATAAATAGCAGTTCAGGTTACTGCATATGATTCCTGAGTCTGTGATGAAGCAAACAATTATTTCATAATCCAAAACTTCATAAAACCCAGTAATCATGTAGAAAGTGCCCTTCTTGACTATGACCTGGGGACTTTTGGGACAGAAGAATAGGACATTTATATAATTATTGAATTTTTATGAAACGAAAAAACAAATCTTATAAAAACCGAGTACAGTGTTTATTTGATTACATCCGGTATTGGATTTTGTTTCTATGAACCTCCCCTGATGTTCATATTGCTTCTCTCTGGAAGCTAGCAAGACAAAGTTAGGGAATTATTCATACCTCTATCTGGATTTTTGAGACTTGTTGATCTGGATTTTTGGAATGTGTATCACTATAATACTAGTGTTGGAATTCTGACCATACAAACATAAATTAGGGATATTCATTTTTAAGTATCACATGTAGGGATCAATGGTTAGACACCCTAAGTCATAACACTGGTGTTAAGTTTGCTTAGCTTTGTAGTTGTCATTATCCTCCCTTAGTACTTTCTTTTATGCTAATTTTGATTGCTGTACACTTCATTTGGTCTATGTGTTACTCTTTCATGTGTTTTTTTATACGATTGGGTGCGATTTGTCTTTGTTTGTCCATAAAATCATTACAATTTGTTTTTGTCTTGAACCCCTTTTCAATTGAGCTTTGTCTTTTGTCCATAACGTGTTTCAAACACCAGTTTCACCGACTTCTATATTCATAATTATCTGGAAGACCGAATTATCACAAAGTGAATACATTACTAAATTTGCAGTATATGCACATTCAAATTAAGAGAAGTCTGCCAATGCACATTTACGTCAGTGAGCCCTCATTTACGACACTGGCAAAGTGATGCTCTGCGATTGTCGGTGGATTACTGACTTTGACTGTACAATACTTAAGCTTTCTTGAGAGGGCAGTAGGAGAGTTTTAAAGATCATATACAATATATTAATTTATTACCATATTTATTTCCAGTAGCCATGATGTTTGCCAGAATGGTTGTAAACAGAAATCATGATAGAGAAGAGAAAAGTTTTCTAAGTAGTAAGCTGTGAAGGTCAGGTCTTTTTTTCCAGTGACCTGTTGTAGAGAAGTGGTGTTAATTGAGAGTTGTATACAGTATTGATCTTAATGGGAGTTAGAACATAGCAAAATCATACTACAGTAATCATAACTATTATGGGGTTAGCTCTTAAGATTAGTAGAACAATTAATGGAATGCTTTCAAGCGAAAAAATGAAGACTTTTATACTACTCTACTTTAAGAGTAATAGAAGAGAACATGATTCTATAAAGAGGACAAAAAATAATGTAAATTATGTCCGAGGAACAGTGGTGTAAATAGCCAATTTGACAACATAGTTATAAGCACAAAAATGTTTCATTTAATATAGAGGCTGATAATGTGAATGCTTTGTTATTTAAAGAAGCAGCAACCTTAGCCCAGTTGTTATTTTGGCCTGAAACATTAGGAAAGGTTTTGATGAATGAGGAGAGGAAAGGGTAACAAGAATATCTAGGATGGTCAGAGGAAGCCCTTACAGTAAACTGTGCTTTTTTTTTTTTTTTTTTAAATCCTTTGACCAAACCTAACAGCACTTGCTCAGATGTGACTTACTATACCTAAGATTGCAATTTTTAAACACTCTACTCTTAAGAAAACCGTTGCAGGTTCAAATTTGTAGGGGTCATGAGTTTTTTTTTTTTTTGTGTGTAAAACCTACCTGAAATTTGAAGTCAGAAGTGAATACTGTATATACTTACAGTTTGGCAATATTTTTGTTCTGTACAAAGTAAGGGGTCATTTTTCTCAAGCCGAGCACTTTATGAAGCATGTTTATACATCACAGTAGTGTACAATGTAGTCTTTTACCTAAACAGTAATAGAAATTCGAGGAAGGTCTTTTAACTTTTGATTATTGGTAGCTTTTTTGGTGTATGTACATACCCAAAATTGTCCAAGAAATAACCTTTGCTGAGCCTCATGTGTAATCATATGATTTTTCATGTGATACAGTAGTCTTTGATTTTAAACTGTATTATGTTATCAGTGTCAGTATACCATTTATAGCTTCAATGTTGTGATTCTGAGTAAGTTGTTTCTTAATTACAATACTCTGCATGGTTAATTATTAATAATGTAACTTCAAGTTTTTTTTTTCTTGTTTTGCTGTGGCTGTAAATAGTGTAATTTTCATATCTTATTTAATTGCTCTGCCATTATGTTTATTTGCTATTAACCCTAAAATGCAGCCTGGCTTATGCAACAATCAAAGAGGCAGCATTGTGTAAATACATGTTTTAACAACTAATTGTTTTGTCTTTTCCATTCCTTGCTCTTTTTTATTCCTTTTTTTAGCTCCTTATAATGGTCATCCTTTGAGTATTTCACAACCCGTTCCCCTTTCTGTACCTATTTATGTTCACACTTACATCTCTCGTCCGGGGCTCACCTCATGCTTTTTAAGTGGGGGTTACAATAGGTTTTCAGTATAGTTTACAATTAATGAAAAAATTGTTGTTCAAAATTTGCTTATTGCAGTTTTTGGAATTGCTTGAGAAAGTAAGGTTTTTTCATCTTGTGCATAAATAGTGTAGTTATTCAAATTACCAGTTTAGTCAGTGCTTTAGTGTAAATTGATATTGATATATTTTTCATTTGACTAGATTCTGCATGTTCAGGCATTGTTTGAAAATGAAATTTCCTTTAAGGATTTGAATTTAGAATGAGGAATGAATACAGTACTCAAGTTTTAGTATTTTAAGTTTTTATTACAGTAAAGGAAAGGGCATGTTTATTCATCACTTGATCTAGGTTGAAGTCAGGAAAATTAAACTTGTAGTACATGCTTTTGGTAAATTAAATCTGTAGTACACGCTTTTGGTGTGGTCTCAGTTAATGTTTTTTCATAAATGAAGGAAGGCTGTTGGATTTTGATTTTTGTAAAGAAACCATTTAGAGAGAGGATGCATTTGAGTTAAGGCCCGGAAGAGGGATGCCATTCCCTATGATGTTGTTTATGTGGATGTGATCAGCTGTGTTTTGTTTGTCATAGGTGCAGCTAATCAAGCAAATGGTAAAAATGGTGCCGATGGAGGTATGTGGTGGACCCACCTTAACAGCTGTTTCATTTGTAATGTTGAATACAACTAACCACGTAGTTATCACAACCTTTGCCACCTTCACTAATGTAACTGCTACTAACACGCAACATGTGATACAACCTTGTTTGCACAGTCACGGTCATTACGCACTTGATAGAACTTCTCACTTTTATTAATTTTGCTATAACACTTGAGTTGGAACTAGGTAACCAATTCCTGTAGACATATTTACACTGCAATGTAGTTTATTATTTAATTGTAAAAAAGAAAAGAAAAAGTGACTGTAGCAGGTTATTTACAATACCAATTCTTCTTTGTATACAGTACTAAAACAACTTCCTTGTCTATAGTTTCTTTTTGGGATCTTTTTTTTTTTTATCAATATTAGAATTAATCTTGTTCATAAGCATAAGCATAGAATTATGAAATGAATATGCTTTTATATACAGTTTGATTATTTCATTGCTGGTCATACGTATATTGAACTTAGAATACCAATTCTTTACCAGTGGAATATATAGGAGATGGCAGGTAAGACATAACTCACAAGTTGAGAGTCCCCAGTGTAACTTCCCATATCTCTAGCTTCATTGCTGTCTGGGAGTCATTTGTTCTTCTTTAGTTTATTACAGTTGTTATCCCCCTATTTTGCAAGTAATTGGTTCCAAGTGTCCTCATTTGTGCAAAATCTCTCAAGATAGTAAAGTCCATAACAGTTCAGTACAATATAGTATATTGTAGTGATATACAGTACATGAATTGTGTAAATTCGGTTTTTAAACCAGGCACTTAACTCTCCAACCAAAATAGAATCTGCTGTATTACTGTGCATTTATAACTGAGAAAGAAAATTTCTCTCACTAAAAACTAAATATATATAGTATATGATTATAAAATGGGTAATCCCCTCCTTTTTCATTCTTCTGATAAATGAATCAAAGAAATTGTTATAGTGTAGTTCTATGATTGGTGATGTTATGAATCTCCTAATGATACATCAGAAGGTTCATATACTTCAGGTGACTTTGAACACTCGGTAATGAAGGATCTCACGCTGAATATCTTGAAATCCCAGGAGTTGATATTTCTGTAAAGTCCAAGAGTAAAAACATATCGAAGTCAGATTTATGTCTCCATCATTTCATTTCATTAGCCGAGCATCAGGTGTATTTAATATCCTTGTAGAATACCATCTTCCTCCTCCTTGCTCCCAAAGGGGTTACAAGAAGAGCCTTTTTCATAGAAGATTTAGGTGAGCCCTATCTTGAAAAATTAATTTCATGGGGAAGTTTCCTCACCAAATTGTATGCTAGTCTTAACTCCATCACTAAAAAATAAAGGGGAGGGGGGATTTAGTGCTGTCAGTGCTCTTTTGGTGGTACAATGTAGGCATTACCAAAGATCCTTTGCAGCATCCCTCAGGCCCTTACTTCCACCCATTTTTTCCTTTCTTCACCCTTATTCCTACATCCTTTCATTATTCTATCTAATCTCTAAACCTTTATTTCCTAGTGCAACTGCAGAGTTCGCATGGCATCCCCCTCCAGAATCCTGGCTACATGGCCCAAATTCCATTAATCAAATCTACAATATATAAAAATCAAGATCACTGACCAATATTCTCATGGTAAAGAAGGGGAAAATTTATCTTTTCGGGGTATAGTAGAGTATAGCGGGATAAAAGAAAAGGATACTAATATTTTAAAGTCTTCCTCCTCACCCTCTAAGCATTTGAGAGTTTTAAGTTTGACTTAAGTAAAAAAAAATCGTTAGAAACACACATTTGCATATCTGTGAAATCTCGGTATAATAAGCTCATGGAAATCATCTCTTTGCTGTAAAAGCATTGGGCAATGATTAACCTGGTTCGTTGGTTCGTTCCAGGGATTCAAAGTATGGTCACTGACACTCCTTTGGGAGTTATCATATTCTTCTTTCATAGTGGTCTTGGCAGCTTGATGTTTGTAGGGCACTGGCTAAACAGGGGATGTCTGAGACAGTGATGTGGACATAACCAGGAAAATAAAGGGTCCCAACAGCAACCTGCCTGAAGAGGAAGAATACATGACCCATGAGTTTTGCCACTAACTCCATGAGAAGTATCTCTGTAGATAATCCAGTAACAAAGGTGGTGAGCCCATAGAGCAAAGACTATGGGAGGAAATATGCCAACGTCATCGAAAAACCATAATTTAACAATGACAAGGCTTGTCATTTAAGATTGTAGAGCTGTACTAAAATAAGACCATGAATGGGGCTTATAATCTCGAGTTAAGGCAAGCCATAACAAATCATTAGACACAGAACACAGTGACTGGGAAGTGTGCTAAATTACAACACAAGATGCATGTAATTACTGTAATTGCTTTCTGCTTTTTTTAGTTTTCATACATCTCTTTGTCTCTAATAATTATAGAGTTTAAAAGATATTAACTTGCATCAGTTTCCTGTAGTATCTTCCCCAGAATATGACCTTCAACGTTGTGTTAGTGAAGATCTTTGACATTGTTTCGCTAAGGTTCCTAAGGTCCACTATTGTCAAAGTTGCTCTTGCAATCAGGTTGTCCTAAACTCATAGATGGCTTGCGTGCGACGTTACCATAGATTGTAGCCTCTTTCAAGTCAAAGATATTTTCTCTCTATCTATCTCTTTTGATTCACATTTATTTCATACCTAATCTGTGCAGGAAGGTGGTTTAGGTGCTGATGCTATTAGAGGCACTTTCTGTAGGCTTTGTTAGGTTTCTCTACCAATAAAGGCATAACTTGTACTGAACACACACACACACTCTCTCTCTCTCTCTCTCTCTCTCTCTCTCTCTCTCTCTCTCTCTCTCTCTCTCTCTCTCTCTCTCTCTCTCATGAAAGTGGGAAAATTATTTAAGTCTCATGAAAGTAATTTAGGTAAATGCCCCTTATTTAACCAACATAATCTTGCCTCAGGTTAAAACAGTAAAACAGTAGGTTGTCATCCCATATGGTGTAAATGGTTTCCTCTAATGGCTTAGCTACAGAATGTAGTGGGTTTGGTTTACTTTTTCAGTACCTTTTTGGTTCTGATTCTGCCATTTGGAGTAGAGACATGCAAGCTCGTGTTAATGTAAATACTGTATAAGCTAGATGGGAATGAACTTCAATTATCCTGAGAGCTATTGAGATATATGCTCATCCAAAAACTCTGAGTATCTATGATGGTCAGTTTATGCTATAGATGCTCAAATTCCAGAAAATTTCCCAAAATGGATCTCTATTGACACCACCATTTATATCCTTAGGGCATTTGCTTGACCTCAAATATCTTGCTATAAACCATCAAACATCTGTTTTCACCTTCCGTGGTTGCCTTTATATCTGCTGGAAATCTCGGCTTTCTGCATTGTGAACTTCTTGAAATGTAGATTGCTTGATTAAAATGGTGCTAGGGTTTATGCTTGAAAGAGGGGGGAAGATAAGTTGAAAATCAGACCTTGTATCTAGTCTGATTCCTGTTAGGAGACGCCAGTACTCCATATCTCCCTCCAATTTTGCGGATCTAGCAAGGGACCTGTGGATGCATGTCACTCATGATGAGATTTATGTTGTCCTAAGGAATTTTTAATTTCCATCTCTAGGACCTACTTAGGTCCACCACTCCACCATGTCTTGTACTTGCACCATGCTCTGCATGCTCTTATAAGCAGAGCATACAGAATGTGGGTACTTTTTACTGAAGCCATAGACTCGTTACATACCGTGCCCTCTCCAAGGCATGTGCAAACTTCAACACCATGATTGCACAGAATCTAATATAAAATAAAATTTCTTTTGCCAGCTGCTGGGAAAGCTGAATGGTGCACAGCGCAGAGAAAAATAGGTAAAACTCAAGCAAGTATAGTATAAGCTACAATAATCACTGATGTTCCCCTTGTTTTTGCAAGACTTGACAACACTGAAAAACAAAAAGCAAGATAAACAAATGCATATAGATCAGATTACAAATACTTGAGCATGTTGCCATACCTAATGGCTGGCATGCTACACAAGACTTATACAGTATTCTGTAACTTCACTTATCAAATGCCTACACAAGTTAACAGTAGCATTCCACTTAAAAAGAAATTCAAGCAGCACTAAAAAAAAAGCAAGTGAATGGTATGTGTTCATGGTGATGTAATTTATTGCTGAAATTGCATTTATACTCCTTCCACAAAAAAGTAAAGCTTCCAACTCTCATTTCTTAAAAAACACTAGAATGAAAACAAAACACCAAATTACAAGGTAAGTTTTTGTTAGACTGGTGAAAAATAAACTGCCCGATGAAAGCGGTGATGAGAGGGACCTGGGATTAAGTTGAAAACATGGCCTCCTTTAGCGAGGAATGCCTTTAAATGGCTATAAACAAACTGCTATACTAAGTTAGAATTTCATTAGTGAAATAAACTTTAATAAAAGAAAATTAAAAAATATGACCTGGGACTAAATTGAAAACAGGGCCTCGTTTAGCGAGGAATGCCTTTAAATGGCTATAAACAAACTGCTATACTAAGTTAGAATTTCATTTGTGAAATAAACTTTAATATAAAATTTTCAAAAATATTCATTGCCATAGTATTATGTGAGAGTTTTTGATTGTGTAAGGGTTTTTTCATTCTATAATTATGAAGATAATGAACCAAATACGTACGTATACAGTAATGGGTAATAGTGAAGACGCTAAATTATTATTAACTTTGTGTGTGGGAGATTACATAGAAAAACAAATACTGTAAGTACATATTTCCAGGAAACCATTAAGATCTCATGTCCTTAACCATGTGTTTTTGGACTCCTGATAGGGATGCTTTCTTTTAATAGATAACAAGTGTCATTGTGATTAGGCCAGCTATAAACGTAATGAAGGAACGATACAGTTTACAAATTTGTTTAGAAACGAATGGATCAAGTTTGTACAATTTATATTTCTTGGAGCCTGTCCAGTAAACTGTTAAAGAGATAAAAATCATAGTTAAATGGACAGTCACTTAAAAATAGGTTTACTGTATTCTAATAATAGAGTCCATCTTTATAGAAGAAACTTTCAATAATATAAATATCAACAATGGAAAGTACAAGAAGAAATTTGGCAGTGATCTCTCCTCTTCTGTTGTAGTATATGCCTGGGCTGTTTAGTTTAGCTATCACAGCAGTCCTTGCATATGCAATAATTTTATTTATGACTCTATACAGTATTCATCCTGTAAGAATGAATAAAATATTATAAGAGAAATTTTAAAACTTTGAAACTTGAGATAATGTTCACCACTTAATTTTTTTAAACCAAATGAAAGACAACAGTGTTCTCTCACTAGGAAAACTAAGGGAATGAAGTGGTGGAGGTATCACTTTTTGTTTAATTTTGCTTTTGTACCACAATTTCCTTCTCATTTTGGTCTTTATTATCCCTTATGTCCATATCTTTCATTCAATCATCCGCTCTTCTTATTGTACTGTAACTTTTTTCCATTTATCTCATTGTCCGACACTAATCTCTTCAAGTAAATCTAATCGGCGGCTTTTACTGTTTACCAGTTCTTCATCCCCTCACACAATTCAAATAAGTTCCATGTTATAGTTCAACTGATACAATAAAGCAGACATTCTTTCAAATGTGTTCCAACAGAGGAAGATTGAATTATATTTTGTACCTACTGTATGTTAACTTTGTAATTCTATCTTGTTTTTTATTCATTCATGATTTTTGCAATTCACATTTTCCCTCTGTTTTCCTTGCCTGGCTTTTAGGGAATATTTTTGCTAGGATTCTTATTTTCCCATAGCTAGGATGGTCTGGGTATCATCAGTCTACTGTACCTTTAACTCTATAATGGGTAGTAAGAAGAGAGCGTGATAGGAATCCTTTTCCATCTGCTTCCCACCTGTGTCTATTAGCTTCCTTTACTATATGATTGCAATATATCAGTAATTACAACACACATTATTGGTATAAAAACCACAGAAATGCTGTACAGAAATGTTAAATAGAAAAAGCATTGAAATCAGTCAAAGTAAGAAATAGATTAAGTCAACGTTACTTTTTCCCCATAGTATTAGGATTTGGAAAGTGTGTCTTTGAAGTTGTATAATCTTTGCTATTTCTATCATCTTAATTGCCTGTTTTCTTTTCTTTTTCTTTTGTGAAGAATTCTTGGGACGATAGGACGTAAAAACGGACAAACTGCCCATGTTAAAGATGGCAGCTTATGTGCCTGTAGATGTAAGATTCTCCTTCAAGTCCATCACTAAGGGTTCTGGGAAGAGCAAGGGACGGGTGAGCTGCAACTCGCGAAGATCCATCAAAAATTGTTGGCTGGAAAGCCACATCTATCTCTCTCTTTCTCTTTTTAATAGTTTGTCAACAAATACAAGGCATCCTCTCAGTAGGGAGACTTGCTTCAAAGAGGGTCCTTAATCCTTGCCTCCTCTAACTTTTCCCCTGGAGATAATTGTGATGTCTGGCTCTCGTGCAGTATGTGATATCATTCAAGATGGCCGTGTTGAATTTCGCCCTCAGCAGGTCAAACTTCTATAATGAATTGTCACCCTTAATGTCAGATCTCAAATGCTCTGTCCTGAAGGGTCTTGTCATTTGTTTCAGTAGTTCAATCATAAAAATTATGCTTTCGTAATCAAATTCATTTTGAAAGTGGAGCTTTAATTTGCTAGGCCCAAATAGGCCTTAGGAAATGAGATTCTCTTTTACGTACAAGAAGAAAGCAATATGCCATCTAAGAAATGAACAGATGAAGGGACGTTGAGTAGAGAGGTTTACCAACTTATGAACTTGATTTGCTTGAAGGACATTGGTTAAATATATCACATCTAGGGATCATAATCATGGCCCTGGTGAAGATTTGCTCATCATTATCATCTCCTTCGATCCGATGCCCATTGACGCAAAGGGCCTTGGTTAGATTTTGCCAGTCTTCTTTATCTTTAGCTTTTAATTCAATACTTCATTATGAGAGAAGAGATGCTCGGGTGCAAAGAATTATCAGTACTATATCTGTATTTTGAAGCACACTTTTCCCTAAACCTCTGGAGATGGAGGTGGCCTATTCCAGGAGAATGTTCCCTGTAAATGTAACTTCAGTCATATCTGAATAGCTCCAGTCACTATCTCGCCAGTGGGAAAAATCGTTCTTGCCAAAAGAGTGAAATTTCTTCCTTAGGAGTATGCACTCTCTGCCTTGCAGATCTCAGGAAGAATAACATTGTGGTGAGAAATTTCACCCATCACAATCACAATATGTAGATGATCAATTGATGGAATTCAACAACTACTTGGCTCTGATAAGGGAATGTTAGGAAAGGACACAATAAAGTAAAGAAGATGCATTCAGGTCTGATTTTAAACAATTCGAAAGCTGATCAACATCCTCAATTATGATTATATAACCTAGTCAGAGAAAACCCTCTGCAGCAGCCAAGAAATGGGCAAGCTTCATAGAATTTTTTCTCTGCTACATTGAAGACTGGTGGAACAGTATCAATAGCTAAGCAGGGAAAGATTAGACAGAAGTGATAGCATGAAAGATGAACGGGTGTCAGCACTCCTACTTTAGACTTGGTGATAAGCTTGATATCAAGCAGCAGTCAAAGTAGGA
This sequence comes from Palaemon carinicauda, assembly GCF_036898095.1. Lineage (NCBI taxonomy): Eukaryota > Metazoa > Arthropoda > Malacostraca > Decapoda > Palaemonidae > Palaemon > Palaemon carinicauda. Next base: position 30,781,008 of record NC_090751.1, read on the forward strand.
CAATATTGAGAAAGACAGGCTGTGGCTTGAGTTTTGGGAGTGAGGTTCTTCTTTACTGAATGGGTACACAACTTGTCCAATGAACAGGACCACTGGAGGTGTAGGCTGGAATCTTCAAGGAATCGAGTTTTGAAGTCTTTATCTTTGCAAAATAATAGTGTTGAGTAAGTGATCAGGCTTTGCTTATGATTGTAGGTAGTACTTACAACCCTGGTGAAAGGTCCACACAAGAGAGAGTTCACTGTCTAAGGAGAACTTCAGAGAGCTACAAGTATGGCTAGGTAGGGCACTTGTGAAGTAAATTAGCCCAAAAAATAATATCAAGGTCATCTTTGAAATCTCACTACCTAACATTCATAAAAAAAAAATGCACTACACATAAACAATACTTTATTCTAATGAAATAAGCAAGAAGGAAATATGAAAGAATCCACTAAAAATAATACAATTACAAAACCTTTAGGTTACTGAGAAGAAAATAGTATACTGTACTTGAAACAGACAGAGTACTAGCAATAGTCTCATCCCACGATTTAAAAAAAAATTGAAATTGAGTCGCCAAGAAAATGTAAATGATAAAGTATTCCATGTTAAACAAAACAAGAAAAATTATTTATAAGTGAAGTAAAGAATAAGACAGTAACCCTGTAAATGAGTTTTGCATATAAGCCCATCAGTTTGTGTGATAAACCTTGACAAGGGCTTATTTTGGATTATTTGTGATGAATAGACTAAGTTTTTATAACACAAGTTATTCATACATACAAACCCTTCAATGCCTCATCATATATAAAGATTGTTCAATTGGAGGGGAGTAACATGGTTGTTTGGTTCATGTTGAGCAAGTGTAACTTAACAAAGCTGATATGGAATGATGTTAGCAAAAACTATTTTCAAATTATCCCTACTTGAAAGTACCTTTCAACCAACTCAAAATACATTTTTTGTGTGCAACTAATTAGTACAGGTAATTAATTGCATAAGGCCATTCATCTTTTCTTGTACAATGTATATACTGTGCAGTACAGTACAGACTTGAGTTACTTGATGTTGCAGATTTAATTGTTTGTAAGCACAGCAATTAATTTTCATTCATCCATGTATCAGTGGTTAGAGAAACACTTATTTTACTTGAAGGACAGCCTCTGAGTTAGACCAATAATTTTTCAGCACACATGGTAAATAGTGATCAGAATGAAGGCTTTTACCAAAAGTTTTGTCATCTCTTTCTCCATCCTGACTTGTTACTCCTTAATTATTTTGGTTGTGAATAACAAGTCAAAACTAGTTTTTCCCTACATTTGTCTTTTTTGTTACATTTATCTTGACATTTTAACTTCTACTTGGTTGATCAATTTTTATCACAAAGGTAGATTATCATCTTCTCCCATTGATTCTGATATGCTTTGTCCTGTCAGCTCTTTCTGTAAAGTAGCGAAGTACAGTTTATTAGCCTGTGGGTCTGTAACCTGAGGGTAGTCCATAGTGTATAGATATGCATAATGGGAGTCATTCAGTATGTTTGTCTTTTAGTCAAATAGTATTTTATGTTGCACATAACATGTTGTTAACAGCTCTTTCTGTATGGTTAAAGCAATTCCAGAAAAGCAATAAAAGGGTAAATACATAGATGCTTTAAAAGTGTGAGCGTCTTCCTGACTATCCAGCATTGTGGCTGTCCTGCTCATCTTGTTCTCATAACTTCTTCCACTTGGTTGAAGGATCTCTGTCAAACACATGCATAAAGGAAGATAGGTCTGACTTAAACACATGCATAAAGGAAGATAGGTCTGACTTGAACACATGCATAAAGGAAGATAGGTCTGACTTAAACACATGCATAAAGGAAGATATGTCTGACTTTGATTATGCGTACCTAGTAATATTGAATCCTCCCAAATAGTTGATGTAATAGCAGTTTTAACTTTTCCACAAAAGTAGATCGTATAAAAAATAGCAGAGGGGAAATCATCCATCTGTGCGTATTATGATGCTTTCCTTTGCATTACAACTATTGTATCCTACGCGATTAGAAGACTTAGTCGTAAATGAGCAGAAGGAAGGGAACACCTAGATGTTCAGGAAAGAAGATTGCCTTTCTCACGTGACTAGTCCAATATATGCGTTGACATTGCTACTCTTCCTAAGTGGTTGAAGGAATTTCATAATTTTCATGATTTATATATTTTGACTAATTTATTTTTCAACTTTTCCCCCTACTTCACTTTGTTATACTAAACAGGATTGTTAATCCATTCTACTCTGTTGAGATTCTGATTCCATTTATCCCAAATCTTCATTCCAATCCCATGTGCCTTTTAGCCTCCCTCCCTCTTACCTGGTTTTCCTTAGAGCATGAAAGCTTTCTTTTTCTCTTCTTGACTACACCATTCCTACATTCTTGTGACTGGAAATAGAATTTTTCTTTTGTGTGCATGTGAATTCCCAGACATTAGTTGATTCAACTTACTGTAAATAGCTAGTGGTGAAGATTCACCTTTTTTCATATTTTAGATACCATATAATTTTGACGAAGAGTTCCTCTTATATTACCACCATTGGTTTGTGTGATTTGTCAGTTTTATTAGTTACATTGCAAAATTTTAAAAAGTTTCATGAGTGTGGACCAAAATGATTAAAAAGGAATTTTTTTTTAGCTCTTCATTACTTAATTCATCCTACCAACTTGGTGATGGTTATTCCTATTTTGGTTTCCCTTTCACTTTGTTAACCATCATTAACTTCCGTATTACTCAGTAACTGTAGCAAGTGCTGTATTTTGAAGAACTTGTTTGTGTTGGAGTTAATGCATGCTTTCTCATACACGATTTAGCATATGTGCTTATTTGTAAGATTTTGTTCTGTATTCTGAATTCTTTGGTTTTGTATGAATTTTGCATTTATTGCTTTAGCTCAGTATAGCATTCTTTAAAAACTTTTTTTTTATATGACATGTTACTCATGGGAGGGCGAAAGAATTACAGTACTCTACTGTATGTATTAATGTAATTTAAGTTGTCAAACTGTTCTTTGGAGTGTATTGAACTGTATGCACACATGCAGTTTATCCATTTGATTGATTTTCTAGATTAGAGTAGTTCATATTTTTTATTAAGATGTACTATTATATACTATGCAGTGTTTATAGAGGTTTGATAGTTTTCCGAGTAATAAAAGCAACACTGTTGATTAATTTTTGTACAGTATTTTTTTTTTTTAATTTGGGTTCTATAGTACTTTAATTTGAAAGTTTCTGCCCGGTTAGCTAATTTAATTGTATATTATACAACTGTATTCTAGTTCATATTCTTTTTCACGTTTCAGAAACCCAACGAGCGCCTAACAAACGGCGAAAAAGGAAAGGTTCACAGTCTGGTCAGAATACAACAGCCAATTCTACTGGTTCTGGTAAAAAAAGATCACCAGGACCCAACTTTAGCCTCGCTACGCAAGTCTCCGTAAGTATGATCAAGTAAAGTTTTGAAGTACAGATGTCTGAAATTGTGAGCTACTGTATACAGGTATTTGTTTTTAATGTCATTTTAAAGATTGGTGGCTTGAGAGATTTTACCATCTCCATATTTTGTGGCTCACAGTTAATGATATCATTTCATATATATGTATGTTTCCATTTACAATTATTAATAGTGGTATTTTTCTTTACAAATTTGATATCCTATGTTTTGGATACCTCCATTGAATTTCATTAATCACTTCATCCTATGGCATTTTTTGGTTTGCATGCCATTCTGACAGTGGAACACTTTTCCCCAGTGACAAGACCGATCAATTTCCATGAAGTGAAGCTGATCTCTCTTCTAGGTAGTATGATAGCCTATCTCGTTGCTTGATTATAACTAGATATTAGTTTTCAAATCTAATTAAAAAGGGTAACCCATATAAATGTAGCATTAGTTGAAACTTTGCTTGATTGTTTCTGAAAGACAATGTTAGATAGTAGCATGATTTACTTTTTTATGGGTTTGGATTTTATATATAATACTGAAATGTTAAAATGCCACTTGTCATATATCTTTTCATCTTTCATTTATTCTGGTCTAATCTCACTCTAAATCAGATTAGGTTATCCTTGAATTATATATTTAGACTTTTTATTTATTTATTTTTAATTTTTTTTGCACTAATGATCCAACTTGGAAAAGTTTAGAGCAAGTTTAGTACTAATTTACTGTACAGTACATATGATGCATAAGACTGTTTATTAGGAATAGATTTCTTTTAGGTGAAAGGTCATTACTAGATTTGTTTCCATTTAAACTGCTGAAATTGAAAACTAAGAACTATTTACAGTTAATTTCATAGTTACAGTTTCATGCTATAATCTCAAACTGTATGATTAAATTAATATACTGTGATATACATTTAGAAATTATTGTATTTGGAAATTGAGAGAATGTTATGCTGTAAAAGTTATTCATTTAAAATACATTGGCCCTGTAAGAAATCTTGATGTCATTACATTATTTGATATCGATAAGAGAAAGCTGGATTCACTGACTAAGGGACAGGGGAGGCGTAACAGAGAGAGATATGTAGACGATAAGTTTTCGCAAACAGTGGACATATTAGTCTACGAAATGAAAAATTAGAAGTTAGAAACAATTATGGTTAGAATGGTAAATTCAAATATTGAAACCTGAAGGCAGTTCAAAGAAGAGAAATGATGATGATGGGCTTCAGGTTCCCATTCATTTCTTTGATACATATATAGAGCATATTTCTCATAAAAGTATACTAGTAACTTGTTCAAGTAAAATAGGCCCATTAAAAAAAGATTTGCAATTGTAAATCTATAAATGGGTATTTTGAATACCAGAACAGGATTGTAATAGTAAAACATAGTGTATATTATCTGAAATTAATGCTGGTTCTCTGGTTGTCAGGGAGGGCAAAGGATTTTGACCCTTTCCAGTGAGTGTTTAAAAGTTCCCTTTCAAGATCTCTTTAGATTGACCATTTGGTATGTCAATATTATTATGGTAATTTTTTGTGACCTCACCTTTGATCATTTTTTTTTCTAAACTCCCAAGCTCAAGATCCTTTGAAAGTTAGCGAGGAGTCTTCCCAGATAATTCAGTAACTAGCGCTCTCCACATGGTTAAAAATCCAAAAATTTTCCTGTCGGTATTTAATCCTTTTGTGTTCTAAATTCTTTGATAATAGTACCCTACGTGTCTGTCCATTGTAAGCCTCGGAATACTCTTTATGTGGGAAGTTATACATATTAGTGGCTATTTCATTTTTAATATTTTATACTGTACATTGATGGGAGATCTTAATGTCCATGGATATGTTTTTGCCTAAGATCTCTGAGGCCCCACTGATGCATATACAGTGTGTGTATATATATATATATATATATATATATATATATATATATATATATATATATATGATATTTTTTATTTTGCACATTTAAACGTGTTTCTTTCATATATCAAATAAGCCATATATATTAATACATTAAAGTCTGGATTCTCTAAACGACCTCGGGATCAGAGCCCAAGGCGGAACCGCCCAAAGACTATGATATCGGACCGGCGGGGATTTGAAACCCTCGTCCAGGATATCTGTATGCCAGTGACCATACCACTCTTTCTTCGTGGCAGAGTGGTATGGTCACTGGCATACAGATATCCTAGACGAGGGTTCAAATCCCCGCCGGTCCGATATCATTGTCTTTGGGCGGTTCCGCCTTGGGCTCTGATCCCGAGGTCGTTAAGAGAATCCAGACTTTAATGTATTGATATATATGGCTTATTTGAAATATATATATATATATATATATATATATATATATATATATATATATATATATATATATATATATATATATATATATATATATATATATATATATATATATATATATATATATATATATTATTACTTGCTAGGCTACTACCCTATTTGGAAAAGCAGGATGCTATAAGCCTAGGGGCTCCAATAGGGAAAATAGCCCAGTGAGGAAAGGAAACTTAAGGGAAAATAAAATATTTCAAGAGGAGTAACATTAAATTAAATATCTCGTATATAAACTATAAAAACTTTAAGAAAATAAACTATAAAAACTTTAACAAAATAAGAGGAAGAGAAGTAAGATAGAATAGTGTGCCCGATTGTACCCTCAAGCAAGAGAACTCTAACTGAAAAGAGTGGAAGACCATGGTACAGAGGCTATGGCACTACCCAAAACTAGAGAACGATGGTTTGATTTTGGAGTGTCCTTTTCCTAGAAGAGCCACTTACCATAGTTAAAGAGTCTCTTCTACCCTACCAAGAGGAAAGTGGCCACTGAACAATTACAGTGCAGTACTTAACCCCTCGGATTTAGAAGAATTGTTTGCTAATCTCAATGTTGTCAGGTGTATGAGGACAGTAGAGAATATGTAATAAATAGGCTAAACTATTCAGTTTGTATGTGTAGGCAAAGGGAAAATGAACCGTAACCAGAGAGAAGGATCCAATGTAGCACTGTCAGGCCAGTCAAAAGGCCTCTTAACTCTCTAGCAGTAGTATCTCAAAGGGTGGCCAACCTACTACCTTATATATATACTGTATATACAGTATATATATATATATATATATATATATATATATATATATATATATATATATATATATATATATATATATATAGTAATTTTTTGTTCTGGAGTGGCTTTTGTAAAGTAATTTTTTTCATGTTGTGAGTCACATTTCACATGTAAATTGCCTAATTCGTTCCAAACCCTACAAAAGACCACATTATATCTCTAATAAAGCTACAATATACCCATAATGAAATACTGTACAGCCAAATACATTTGAACTATTCAATATACCTAAACTAACTGTTAATACATGTAAATTAAGTAATTACTATATAATGCTATAATAAATGGAAAATTATACAATACATACAATACAATACTGTACATATACTAAATCTACAGCTCCACATGTACTGTACTATTATAATTAACCCTATTATAGACTACAGCTACATTTTCTGTCGTCTGAACCCATTTTCTTCTACTCATGGTGATGGGTGACTATTTTGTTCTCGGCCTGGCTGGCAAATCTCTCTCTTAAAATGAAACATTTTCGTAGTGTCATAAAAATATTCGCATCTCGTTTCGCAGCTTGAAAATTTCGTAAGCAGAGTCTTTTGTGAAGAGAGGTATGACTGTACAGTGTGTTTGTGCGCGTGCGTGTGTGTGTGTGTGTGTCTTTATGATTTTTATATATATATATATATATATATATATATATATATATATATATATATATATATATATATTTTAAAATAAGCAATTTAAGTATCAACTATTTTAAGGCAACACTTTTAATAGTTTTCTATAGCTTTTCAGTCTTCAGGGATAGAATTTAGAAAAAGAAACTATGAATTTTGTTGCTGTACTGCTCCATTTATTGAACTCTTGCCAACAGCTGTTTCAGCAAATAACTAATGGCTTTCAATAGGGCATATTTACATAGAAAACTTAATTATTCGCTGAAGAAGCTGTCGGTAAGAGTTGAATAAATGGAGCAGCATACAGTAATAATGCATATCATGTATTTCTTGAAAATCCCATCCTTTGAAGACAAGAAAAGTGTTGCTCTTCAATAGTTGATTTAACAGTGCTTTAGCATTCTAAAATTGCCTAAGAGAAAGACAATGGTGTATTTTCATTCACTATGGGGGACTAGGCATTCTGTCAGGCTACTTGGTGGCTTGCGTTAGCCATATTAGGATTTGTAGTGCTCACTATCTTTGATTTGATTTGTGATCTTAAATGCAATCTTTGACCAAGGAGAGTGTTGGCTTGGAAGGGCTCAAGTAGGAATGCAGTATGCAGATGTATGGGTAAACCTTGAAGAATTAGCTCTAGCTAAGCTGGCAATGATATACAGTATACAGATATTTCTTGTAAAGAATGCATAGTCCAAAAAGAATGGCTTTGTTCCTCCTTAAAAAGATGTATTTCAAAAGATAAAAGCAACAGTTAGTGATGTGAAAAGCTAGAATATTTCTGGCTTCATGCAGATTGTAGTAAAAGGGGAATGAATTATGTATTTCCTTAGTTAGGTGTCATGTTTCCTATATAAAACAGAATTGTGGAGAGGACATGCAACAAATAAATACTTGATTAAATTAATCCTCTATAAGGTCATTGAGCCAATAAGGATCCATGCACACACAAGTTTTTTTTTTCCATATTACATCTTAAACCTCTGGTGATCCTTGCCGTGATAAAATCAGACATGGCTCATGACTTTTGGCCAGGGAGCAAATGACATCATGTGTCAACCTATTTGTGTTGATTTTTTGTAACATAATAATGGAAGAAGGAAACTGAAAATAGCATTAAAAAGCTTAATAAATATTCTATGTAGCCCTAAAGTTACATGAATGGATGACACCAAAGGGCATCATTGGATTCTCAAAAAGTTAAAGTATGCTTACAACTTTCTCCGAGTGCACATCCACATAAAAAGATTGAAAACTGAATTTAAAAGAATAATTAATGTAAAATAACCTGCCATAAATTATTTTATCTAATAGTTTTGAGTAGCAGGTATTGCTGTAATTTAGCTCTTTTTAGAGTTATGAGTTCTTATTGAGTATGCTGTATTTTAGGGCATTACCATTGCAACATCTTAGTGCCTTGGACATCCGAATGGTGTTTTAGTTAGGTTGCATCACAATGCTTCATAACCCATGATTATGGAATGATTTTGTAGAGAAGGATGTACTGTATCATATTTGTTTTTAAAATCAATCAATAATATTGAGTTGCATTAGTCTGCTCTGCAGCTTAAGATCAGGGAAGTGTTATACAAATAGATCTATATAATACTGTTCAGGTGTTCTATATTAGGGAATGACTTGAGTTGAAAAAAAAAAAAAACACTAGGTTACAAAGATTTGGGTGGATCTCAGAGTGATCCATAAATACTGTTGCAGATTTTACGTATGTGCTGAATAATTAGTAGTTAGTTTAATCCAACTACAGAATCTTTACTTTTTACTGAATGGCTACACAGCAGTATTTGGTGTTAACAAGGATAATAAATAGTAGGAATTCTGTTATAAGTTTGATCACTTTTGGGAAAAGAACTAAGTGATCAGATAGGAAGTCAGAGGTGGAAAATAGGCTGTGGGATGGTCTTAAGGACTGCACTGACTTTAGGATGTTGAACAAACCCTGTTACAGGTGTTTTGTATTGAATATTGAGACTATCTTCAAGGACTTTTCGTTTAAAAATCTAAATGTTCGATTGATGAAAAGAGGGTACTGCATACAGTCGATTTATGATATACTGTACAAAGATTGACCTTCTGCCAAGCCCTAGTAGATGGGCTTTGTATTAATTTCAAAAGATTATGCTATTTTTCTTTGCCTACACATTCACTGAATAGTCTAGCCATATTCATTTCACATTCCCCCTAATTCTTCACACACCTGACAACATTAAGTGTAATGCCTGCATTTTACACTCTTCCTTAAGTATATAACTACTGTAACTTTTTTTTTTAGTGACAATAGGATCTCAAGGGACCAGGTAAAGGAAGTAAAAGGATACAGTAAAATTACAATATCAAACATTTATGTAGATAATTGTAGTAATAGAGGTACAGTATCTGATTACTGTAGTTGAGAGGTGGATGGCATAGCAAAATATATGGAGTACTTTTTATTTCAATATATGCTGATTTTCATAATAACAGTAAGTGAACCAAATTTCCTCTTATGGAGGCCAGCCACCATGATTTTTTGCGGGTATTTATTTCAGACATTAACAAACTAGCCACTTGGTAGCAAGTGGATGAAAACAATTGTACAACACCCTAAAAAATTTCATTTGACTATCTTGATAAATAATGGAGGTAGAGACCTTTTTTATTTGAACGACATCCTAACTATGTTGTCTGCACCCGTAAATTTGACAGATGTATCAATTATATGGCCATTTCAGTATACCAATATAATAAATTTTAAAATTTTTCTCATACATCTGACAGCCAAATGCTTAAAACTGTTCCCAATCTTTACGAAAATAAGATTACGCTCGCTTGAGAAGTTTGTCTTCATCACTTTAATTGGCTAATAAATATGTGAGACTGATCATGTTCTGCATGATTTTTATGTGCTGTGCTTTTTTATAATTTAAATAAACATACCTTCAAGCAGCAAACACGTAAAGTAACAGAAGTCCTCATTTAGTATGAAAAGTTTGAAAGTGAATCTAACTGGGCAGAATATCACCTGATTCACCGCTTTTAAAGGGGGAGGAAACCAGGAAGAGATTGAATATATAACCCAGTTGGAAATAGATTTCAGTTAAGGAATTATGATGTTATTACTTTAATTACATTAAAAATCTTTGGATGCTAGTAACTCAAAAATATACTTTTCCTCATTTAATTTATTCGATCTCCCGTTATTTCTATACTCTCCTGATATTCCTATTGTAGCTTCTTCATGTACAGTATATGAACATCAGGAGTGTTTCATATAAATATTAATTATATTCTACCAAATAGGGGCCCTGAAGACCCAAGAAAAGATATGTGCTTATAGTTAGGATTAGATATAAACAAATATCAAGAACACTGGTGGGAGTATACTTCAGGGTTTTATTTCATTACATTTTTTGGCAACTCGGTCTAAAAAATTTTGTTGATAAAAGGGTCTAATGAAAATATGAAGGTCACATTACAGTGAAATAAAAGAGGAATTAGGTGATGTGCAAAAAAATATTAATTTTTGGAGGAAGTAATTTTAAACCAATAGCGTCTTTGAGGAGACATGCAATTATTATTTGAATGATTAAGACTATCATTAGGTCATTTAACCAGACTGATAGACATGTCATTTGATACAACTGGTACAAAACCTTTTTCTTATGAAGTCCAACATAAACTTATAAACTTTACTTTATATCTAGTACAAATCAAGCTCTTAAGCTATACAAATTGTCACAAGAAATTAATTTGTTTTTGTCAAATTTAAAGACACAAAGCGAGCAAAATGTTTGGGATTCATTTTAGTAGGTAGCTGTAGGCATAGAAGAGTGACTGTGATTAGAGAGCAAGGTTGATATGAGTATTATGGCAGTTCTGTAACATATGTAACTAAAATTTTGTCAAGCAATAAATTCAATACTGTATATGGGTCTATTATGGATGACAGGTATTTGTTGGAGGAAGCAATTTTTAACCAATAGTATCTTTGAGGAGACATTAAATTATTATTTGAATGATTAAACTATCATTATTAGGTAATTTAACCAGACCTATAGGCATGTTATCTGATACAACTGGTACAAAATATTTTCCGTTTTAAGTCCAACATAAACTCAAACTCTATATCAAGTTCAAACCCAGCTCTTAAGATATGAAAATCTACAAATTGTCATAAAATTCTATTTGTTTTTGTCAAATTAATAGACAAAAAGAGCAAAATGTTTGGGGTTTTTTTTAGTAGGTAGCTCTAGGCATAGGAGAGTGAGAATTTTGTGATAAATTTTGTCAAGCAATAAATTGTTCAAGAAAAAATACAATACTGTATATGGGTCTATTATGGATGACAGACCTGATAATTGGGTAAGAAAACATTATAAGTAATTTGTGAAAGGTAGATTTAGCAAGTTAAGGAAAATGCTTACGTTAAATAGATTGCAGAATAAACTTTTTTTATGAATCATATACAATATTTGAGTAAGTAAAATGACATCAAGAAGGCAAATCTTGTAGAAAATATGGTTTGTAGAATTCATTTGTTGTAGCTTACTATGTTGATTGCAGAATAAGCTCTTATTGTTATAACTGTAAAAGAAATAAGCTTTGTTGTGTACCCCTTCCACATATCTTTTTGTTGTTTATTTGGAATGCCCAAATGTTTATACTAAAGTGTGTTCATACAAATTACAGTCCTGTTATTTTTACTGCTGACTATATACTAGGTCAAAGATACTAGACAGATATTGGATTACAGTTATAAATGATTGAAGTGGTTGACAAAAGATGGGTAAGTGATCCCATGGTAGGGGGCAGCACCCTTTACTAAATGTCACACTCACTTCTATATATACTTTGTATCTTCAATAACCACGTGGTTTTCCGTCTGTATGCAAGTTTTCCTTTTTAGTCTCTTCATCATTCTCTACTACAGTATATGGGGAGGTTTTTCACAAAGCTTAAATGCACAAGAGATATCATGCAGATTTGGAGTTAATGACTTCATCAACCAAAAGAAATCATCCTCTTCCCTTTTTTTATCAGAATGAACCTGGCTGATCTAGTAGGTCACTGCTGAGTACGGGTCGGTATGTACTTGGTAATTTTAAGCCTTATCAACCAAATTAGGATTGGTCCTATGGATAATATTTGCACAGATGATGATATAGATGATAACTAGTAACCAGTTTTCAACAAGACTAGTTGATTAACACATGCATATCTATATTTCTTTACAGTCTTGTAGAAGACCGTCAAGACCCAAGCCAATGGTTTGTCGTGGAGGAATAATTCACCCAGTACAAGTAATCTGACTTGATAAATCAGTCACAGTCATAGGAAGGATAGATTACTATTACCATTATTCCCAGATCCAAACATGATATCACAAACAAACGAAGTAAGAGGATGTGGAAGCAATATGCAATGCCAACAAAATAATAAGTAATGTGCAGTACCAGGGGCTTTCTTCACATGATATAAGGCTTTATAGAACCTGTAGCTCTGCCCTCTTTTTGATGGAACCAGAAAGGACCAATACAAAATTATGTCCTATCACTAAAAAATGTGGAGAACTTAAAAGTCTTGTTTTTTGGTTTATCTTAGTTCATCCTTAGACAGGAAGAAAACCAGTCAGCAAGTCTGTTGGTTATCAAGCAACTCGTAAGCTATGGACACATCCCACAGGATGGTACTGTTCAACACTAACAAGCAGTTTTAAAAGGCAGTGCAATCCAATTCTCTAGGGGTAAGGCAAAAGCTGTTTTCCCTGTCACCGTTGAAAAGGAAGACAAAGTTAGACAAGCACTGCCAAAGGAAAACCTGGTCCCCCTCACATTATAAGTTTTAGGGCACAGATAAGGAACAAAAGGAAATATTTCTTATTAGACAAATGGAAAGATATAAGTGGCACGATTAGAAACAAATGAGAATGTTAACATTTGATATGTACCATAAGAGAATCACAGTATCAGTAATCAGCAAGGAACAAGCACTCACTTATACATGAAAATGGACTAGATAAGTTTTCAAGAAAAGAATTACTATGCATCACTGAACACATAGACTTTCATATTTTTTGTCCCAGTATGGAATTCAAGTTGGGAAGGGTTGATTATGGTTACCTTAGTATAAAAGGTTTTGTAGATATTCCATTGTAAATGCTTTATTTATCAGGATTTGCAATGAAGAATATTTTAAGGAAGGGTTCTCATGAAGATTTTACATGCAAATTATTAAGCTAGATATTCCTGCAATTCTGTAGGAATACATCCTTCCTCATCTCTTTGATTCACATCTTCGAGGATGAAGTTAGATTGTAGCAGTCCATAGTGTGCTGCACTCCATCGGTGGGGCCCCAAAGACGTAGGAATGGTTAGATCGGAGAAAGTTCAACAAGAATTTTTCCTTGTTGAAGTGAAATATGTAGCCCTAGTTTATGGAGTGATTGGGAGGGTATTGAGGAACAAAACAAAGAAATTTGTACAAGAGCAGGATTTTTTGAAATGACAACAAAACTCTAAAATAATATATATTGCTAGCAAATATGCAATTTTTATAGACAGATTTTTGCCTTATTGGATACACTTCTCAAGAGTTTTACTTCCATTTTCTGTATTTTGATTAAAGTCATTTGCATCAGCTGAAGCATGTCAAGTGTAGGTAAAAGCCATTTGGAAAGGTACCCCAAATTATCTTGTGACCCACTTCCAAAGAAAGGATAAAAGGTGTGTGCTCGACCGTGTAGGAAATATGAGGCACATTATAAAAAGATCCGATGTGAGAAAAAAAAAACAGAAATGTGAAGCACCAGAAGGTTCAGTAATAAACGAAAACATGAATTATGCTAGCCAAGAGTAAATATAGGAAGAAGTAACCTGTTTACAAAGTTGTCTTGATTTATTTAGCTCAAATTGATTACCAAATGATGTACAGGAGTAAGAAATTACATCATTCAGATATTGTCATGGTTTGTGCTCCCAGAGGATGTAGACCTCAAGGTTAAGATAGCAGTGCCATAGAAGCCATCCAATAAGGGACTTTCATCATCAAGTGAAATATTTCTGTAGTGAAATACCCAGAGAGGGCTTAAATTGTCCTTATTTCAGTGCTGGGATATTCTTGGGATGGTGCTTGGTCTTGCACTATGTTTGAATTTATAATTATTGAAAATAGAGGATGGTCATCAAGTTGCTTGAAGCTCTGGAAATTTTATATTATTTATATAATTTGAGCCATTTAGCCCCACGGTTTAGGATAGGAAGGTCATTCAACGACAAGGTGTAACTGGCAGAAAATCCTGCAGTTGCACAGAAATTTGAATTAAAAGAAGTTGCACTGGAAGTGGAAACAGGGATTGGTTGAATAGTTAACCCATGACAAGATTTACACCATGTGTAGTCCTTTCTTTATCATTCCTGTGGGGACAATCTTACAATGTTAGGTAGGGAAAAAGTAGTTCTTAATTTTTCTTCGATCTACAATCTTAAAACTTTAAAAAAAAATTTACCATTTAAGAGGGATAGCTTCTTACCAATTGAAGGTACGCAAACAAAGTTAAGTAAACTTTCAAACTGGAAAAGACCTAAAGGCACAATTTTCACAGTTGTACGAGATAGCTGTATGAGAAAGCTACACATCTCTAATTGTGAAGTGTATTCGGTGGCACATTTTATTCATAATTTTTCAAACATGGAAGTTGGTCAGGTTCTGTTGTCTATTTTAAAGATTTACTTTTTGGGTCTTGAGATATGACCAGGATAAGTGGATGGTATGTGCTTAATTACTGCATCTTGCCTTTTCTTTTGTATCTTCGAGGAACAATTTCCTCCAACTTTTGTGTAATTAATCAATATATGATAACTTCTTGGTAACCATATCAAGTTCAAGTAATCTTCAAACAGTTCCCAATAGCAGAGGATTGTATATCTTCCTAGGAATTTTGAATTCTTTTACCAAAGATTATACTCTGCAGAGCTACACTGGTTCAAGCATTGATGAAAATTATACTTTGGCAATTATCTACAGTTGAGTAAAATAAGTCTTAAGCACTCCAGACCCTAGGCCTAGAGTAAATACGAATTCACAAGTGCCCTATTGTTTCATTAACGTAAAATTTAACGTTTTTCACAGAGTGCCTTCATTTCCTCTGATGGCACAAACTTCACATCTTTGGAACACACTGGACAATAAAGCAAGGGTAACAACTGATGAGATGGAACTTGGCCATGTACTTATATTTTCAGCTAAGCTTCACTCAGTAAAACTGTAATTCAAAACTGTACTTCCTTGACCTAGCATAATATCAGCTGTAATAATAATAAGCTTGTATGTATGAAACAATAGTTTTAACAGTTATGTAAGTTTGGTTCAGTTTTGTATGCACCTTTACCTGTGATTATGTATGAGGTTGATTGATGTTGCAGTATGATGCAGTATATAAATATTTTGACCCCTTTCATTTATTGTTATTCTGTATTTCTTTGTAGAAATTTGATTACACTTACAATGAAAATAATAGTACAGTAGAATTCAAATTATTTACTTTTAGCTTAATAATTGAAAATTTATTGTGAAGTCCTTATCTTTATAATACTGTAACTACTAAAAATAATTATTTTACCTTTCCTGATTAAAATGATGCTTTTTGTTATGAAAGATTTACCTTAAATGTCTGTGGTTAATTTATAGAAAAGGCAGCATTCTATATTTATATATGGACATGCTAATTAAAAAAAAAAAAGACATCTTTAATTTGAATTTGTAAAAGTTATGGTACAAAAATGCAGTTTAGTTTTCCTTTTTTATGCGTGATTACTATTTCCACCTTTCATTTTCAAATAGGTTTTTGAGCTTTGCTTATGTTGTTGATTTTTATCAATTATTCAAGTGTACAATCAAAATTTTTAGCATTTAGCATTGAGGACTACTTGCAAGATTTTTTCAAAATTAATTTCCTGTACAGGCTGAAAACAAGACATATTTTCTTGTTAGTGATGTAAGTTATTACCGTTTCATACTGATGATAGATATGGAGATAATATAGGTATGTTAATTATTCTATTTAATTAAATGAGAGTGCATTTAAGTAAAGATTTTAGATACAATGGTTAAAAATGGGAAATTTTTAAGTACTGAATTTAGGTTCAATAGCTTTTACAGGGAAAGTTATTTGATTCATTTAGAAACAGTTAAATGGGTCCAAAAGGCAAAGTGCAAGAATGTTTAAAATTTAGGATTTTCTTTACTAATAAGGTAGAATATGCTACTGAGGCAAACAAATAAATTAATAACCAAAAATCAATTTTACTGAAAGTGACAATTAGATTTAAGTTATAAGATCTGGACAACACTTGGGTAAATGCATTAAGATACTGTATAATTATAATCAATAAAGGCTGCAAAAATACTACTCTGAATTTTTACAATTTCAAATAATTGGGCCTCTCAAATAATGGATATGATTTTAATCTTTGATTTGACACTAATTCGGGTGCTGTCCAATTTTCTATAGTAAACCACTTAAGTCACAGTATGCTTTGTAAGCCCATAATAATAATTATGACGATGATGGTAGTTTACCGTATAATGGAATTGATCTTTGTTGTCTTAACTTTCCACCTGGTTGCCAATGATAATAATTTTCGGTTTTGAGGGGAACATGGCAATCTCTGATTGCTCTTTTTTGTTTTGTAGATTGAGTCGGTGGATTTTAGCAAGATCCCTGGTCCTTCTGCCTTGTCAGCTGCCCCATAGGTGGGTTGTTGTGGACTGTTGGTTAGGTTAGTGGAGACTAAAACAACATTTTTGCACCAAACGACTTCATACCTCACATTTTATTTTTGTTTTTAAGTTTTTTACAGATTTATTTTACTGGTTGTGATCTTTTTGATTACACGGGTCACTTAAGTTTTACAATAGCTAGCACGCTGTTGTTTGCTAATGAACTCACAGTTAGTAGGTCATATGATTGGCTTTCATTTTAATTTGATTTTACTTAGAATATAGAGGTGTCATTAAGGTGGTGATTACCTTTCTGGCCCTTTATTATTATATGTTTTAGAGTATTTAGCATGTTCATGGGCATTACTGGGCCAGTCCTAAGTCAGCAGCTTGAAAGCTTTTAAGATTGGTTTTACTCTTATGATTATCTTGAATGATTGATAAAGTATACAAATTGAACAGATTATAGCATGAAGTTGGAAAACTATTATGTAACAAATACCTGGTGTATGCATTACCATAGGATTCAAATTTATTTGTAAAGTAATTACATGATGCTTTGTTTGGAAATGACTTGATGAAAAGCAGTTTGATTTTAGCTCATTCAATAAGTCAGGCTATCAAATACACTTTAATCCAGGTAGTTAGTGTAGGTATATCCATTTACTTGAAAGTTATATGATAGTTGGTATGATGATTTATAATGCCAGGGAAATGGTAACAGAACAATAACACATGTAACACTTAATTTTAGAGTATTTTGCTTGGTATCCTATTCCTTACTTAAATTGTAACAGTGAACCTCATACATATACAATGTTTACATACAGGCTCTTTAATTAACTAGTCGGTGATGAAAGAAAATAAAACCTTCCAAAACTGCATGAGCAATAATGGGTGTAGTTTTGAACTTTAGAAATTATGAAAGAAAAACCATTTATACTGCACACTTTCTATCATTTGTTGCCCATCAGATGCTTAAATATATAAAATATGGAAATTGCTTCTCATAGAAACACTAAGCTACGTTGGTTTTTATTCTATCATTTCACCATTTTGGTACAGTATCTAGAATTTTTCTATTTATTTTTTCTTGGTACAGTATTTTACAAAGAAATTTTGATATTCACTCTAAATTGTAATGATTTCTTCTGTACTTATCTGTATCTTTTGTGCTTGTTTAAAATGATTTCCTTGATCAATTCTTATTTGCTCTGTTAATATGTGCTTTCTATAGTAGCATGTAGCATCACCTCAACTTTTAGCTTTTTCTGTAACACGATTGTCTAAAGTACTCTCTTGGTTGAACTTTTTTAATCAAATTAATATCTTGAGTTGTGATTCAATAAGTTAGCTTAATCATCTGTTGATAAAGTTAAAATTAATTTTATTTGCAATTCCTTTTTATTGGAATTACTGCATTAATTTGTAAAACCTCTTCTATTCCTTTTACGCTTCAATTATTTTACCCAATGCTTTTTTATGTATGTTCACCCATTTTTGTAAAGGCTTGTTCCATGTATTTAATAAATGGATATTGATCCTTATTTATTATAGAATTTTTGTCTTCTATACATTGTTAAACAGCATTTGGCTAATTTCATTACAGAAATTATTTTATATGAGAATAAAATTTTAGTTTAAAAATTTTACTTAAAATATTTGTTGTATGCTGTATTCATTAACTTGGTAAGTAAACCTTTCATTTAAAATCAAACTATAGTTCCAGATAATCTAAAAAAAATATATAAAAAAGTAATGTAACAAACCATTGCTTATGTTATTCAGAAATTAATATATATTTGACGTTTACAGAAAAGGCAATCGGGTTAGGTCTGGTGTTATGTGGAATAGAACTACTGTATTTAGATCCTGCGATTATACTGTAAATATTTTCTAACTGCAGAATTTATTTTTTTTATCTATTTGTTTTTTATCTAAGTTATTTGACAGGCATTTTGCTTGACCACACTAATTTGTGATGAAAATTACTTTCAAGTTTGGTGGCCTCATGAGGCAAGTTTGAGATGATTGTAAGCTGAAATTTTTACAGAGAATTTTACATGAAAAATCGGTATAAAATTATGACTAACAAGTTAGCTTCAGGGTTTTCCTTCTTCCAACATCTTTCTTGTGCATTATCTTCCTGAATTCTTATTCAAGCAAAGCCCACATTTATGCTCTCAATGATTCTTGGCCCTTTTAATGTTTTCTTGTTCGTTCTGATTGCTCATTTTCCCCTATGAATCACCCAATGAAATTTCTTCAGTCTCTTACATACTTCACCCAAGAGTGATGAAGTAGTTCATCTACAAGCTCAGTTTTCCGTAGGGTTAATCTTTTATTGCGTATGGTACAGAGCTTAAAACACACTTTTTTTTTTTCTCTGCTTATTTACTAGCAATGGTCTGGTTAAATTATTTAGAGTAATAATTGAAGTTGACTAGTAATGCAGCAATTCCTGTACATTTCTATCGTGACATGTTTTAGTAAATCTATATTTCTTTGATGACCATCTTATTTTGATACTGTAGTAATAGTTTTGTGTCTAATAACATAATTGTTATATCTTGTAGTTTTTTTTTTTTCTTTTTTTTTTTTTTTTAAGTGAAGTGGAAATGTACAGAATTGAGTATTTCATTAATTTTTTCTTGAAAAAAAAAAAAGGTCTACATTATGTAATTTGCTACAAACCCCCCCCCCCCTCCATGTAATTACTTCTTGCAACTGATATCAATTTCTGAAAGGTTAACTGGTCTTTGTCCACTTCTGTTCCTTTTTCATTTTTTCTTGAAATTGTTTTCTATTTCTGTTAGTTTGTTTTAAGTTCTTATGTTCAGTTTTAATATGCTGTCGACTATGAAATTTTTAGTTAGTTGCATTTCTTGAATAAATCTTCAATTTTAAATTATTTCAATAGTTGGCTGCTGACTTAATTTTTGGTCAAGGCATTGATTTAATTATGGTGCAGAAAAAGTGTGACTGGTTGGGGGCCAATCTTGCTTTTAAACAATGTTTTTAACTTTTTATACATTAATTAATGTCATTACGGATTGCTCCCTTCAAACAACAAAATAACCATGAGCTGTTTTACATGTAGTGTAGCTTGGTATTGAGAAGGAATTAGATCTTGGCTGGATTCATGCTTACTTGGACATTAGACTTGGTGGTTTGGGGCTATTAAATGCGATTAACGACGACTTGATATATGATTATTTCTTCCACCCCCCCCCCCCCCCCCCTAAACAAACCATAGCAATTACCATAACTTCATATCCATACAAACATTTTCCTTTGACTATAGCACATCAAGTGGGTTTTATGAACACTTAAATTCTCAGAATACTTGATGGTTTAAAGTTAGTAGGATGATAGCTGCATTGATTGATCAATTTTTTGGTATGAGAGAGGAGCTTTTTCATTGTGGCAAAAAAAAAAGAAATAATTGGAAATGAATGACTTGCTACTCTGTAATAGATAAAATTCGGGTACCATTGGCAAGGACGGTGATGGTAATATAATCAGTAATTTTTTGATAAATTAAAGTTCGTTTGCTTTAAATTCGCTTTAATTTTTACAACACTGCAATATTCTACTTTATTTCTTGTGTGCATTGTATTGTAAAAAAAAAAAAAAAAAAAAAAAAAAAAAAAAAAAAAAACTTGTTAGAAAGACAATTCGTTAATCAGATGTGCAGTCTTTTAAAACTGCTTATCAAAATTTTGCAAGGTCCATCAAATATCTTATAATATTGAAAATATTTTAGTCTGATTTCTGCAAAATAACTTTATGTATTGACTTTGAGATTGTACTAATAACTTTTATAATGCTATTACAATGACTAGGAATATGAGATGCCATACAGTGCTTACTTGAAAGACAGAAATCTGAACAGAGTAACTTTTAAAAACTTCTTTAGAAGTCTAGTACCATGTTTAGGATTGGACTAAATACTGGTGTCTACAAAAATCTAAAGCTTGTTCTTATCAAGAAACATATTAATGAATAAATAAATCCAAACAAATATGGATTCATCAAATGAGTCTCCCTCTAGAGTATTTTCCAAGAGGAAACATGGAATATTTTGCCCATTATATACCATTCTATGATGTTTATGTTTGACAGTTTGTATTGTATTACTATTTTCAGAAATAGAATATAGAGCTTAATAGTTGGGATTTTTATAGTTAATTGTCCTCAAGTTTGTGTGTATGGCTTGATTTTAAAAACTATACTGTATTGTATAGGTATTTAAGAGACCAAGTGGATTATTCCAGAAAATTTGGTCCTTACACAGATTTTTAAGTGAGCAATATAAATCAGGAGTGCAGAGTAATCTCAAAACCACTCTAGAAATCCTGGTATATATATAATGGTTTGTACTACATACATAAAGCATAAATTTCCAAATGACTCCAAGTATCAACAAAAAGAGTTAATAAGTAAATGTTAAAATGACCTTCATAATATTAAAGATAAACTAAATGTGAAAACTTGAGTACAAAGGTTAGAACTGGTAAATAAAACTCTCAATTGCAAATACCTGATAAAAAGTAGATTTCTGAATGATCCTCCATCATAATATCCAATGGCTCTGTGTAATCCAATTTTAAACCTTGTCAATTGTCATGTTTCAAATGGAGGTTTAAGAGGATATTTTTTCCCCCTTTTGTTAAGAGTAATTATTCTGCTAACCTGAGGACTAAAGGGAATGAGAGCATATTAGTTAGTTGGTGCATTACAGTAACAGAGATTTATGTTAACTGCTCAAGAACCAATCACAACTCTAGTAAAGATATTATAAGGCTAGGAATATTTAACTGGGTATAATTATTTCCAATGACCCTACATCCACCAGCTGTAATCCCTAAGTATAATGAACAAAAATATATAATGTATTTACAGTACAGTAGTCCCTTTACTTCAATAGCAAAACTGTTGAACACACAAATTATCCAAATTTCTTAAGATGTACTGAATAGTAGGGTTTGATTGAAAAAAAAAATTGTGCTCCTGAACAAACTATCATTTACTCACAAGCTGCTATACTTGTACACAGCACAAATTTCCAGTACAATATATATCATTACACATTTAAAATCACTACTAAATGTTTACTGTTATACTATTAGGTAGTTATTAAAATTAAGTGTCAAAGTTGTTATCTATCTATTTTAATGTGAAAACACCCTTTTGTATGTGTTAGCAGGATGTGATGGTTGTCGGAGAGCCTTCATTGATGGGTGGCGAATTCGGCGATGAAGATGAACGTCTCATAACACGCCTAGAGAACACCCAGTACGACACAGCTTCTGTTGAGGATGCTGGAAATGGTGGTGCACCGCAAGGAGCTGGACCTGGCGGTCCTGGACCCGGACCTGCTGGTCCTACACCATTCAACAACTCTCCTATGACATCTGGACCAGGTGGACCCTGGCCTGACCCAGCACGACAGCCCCAGGAAGCAGACAAAAAATCTCCTGCAATAAGTCAGTAACACAAAAAGAACATAACAATGAAGTATTAAATACAGCTATTTTTTGTAGCTGGCTTTATAATGATTGAATAGCATATTGTTAATTTAAATGTAAAATAAATATAAAAAGTGAAGAAAGTGTTCAAGTATTTCTTTTTAAAAGGAAAATTATACTTGCATACAAACATTGATTAAATATTAAGTAATAAGATATTATGTTCTTTTCATGTGAAGAATGCATTCATTTTAGTATGGCATTTACAAGGTATTGCAGGCCAGGTTTACAAGTTCTATTTCCTTTCTTTTATCCAAAGCTTTAAAGTTGGGATGGAACTTTTAGTGCAGCCCTTCACATACTTCCCTACAAGAAGCATTATTCGGGCGAGACTCGGTGAGACTTGTGGCACGTAATCTTACCATGTAGGAAGGAAAGATATAATTTTATAAGATGAGAGTAGAATAAAATCGTATTCCCCTTCTTTTATTGCCTTTGTTAGCATTGTTATCTACTCCAGTCAGCAGTTTGTAACTTTTGTATCTAAAAGGAAGAAGGTAGGGACCAAATTATGGTCAAACTTTCAAAAGTAACGTAATCTGGCAATTTGATTTCTGCCTCCTTGACTTGTCAAGGGTGAAAGGCAAATGCATTTTTTTTCTTTTTTGTTAATGAAATGTTAAACAGTACCTTGCCAGTATGGTCGTTTTGAGATATGGTAGTTGTTCCTTTATACTATGTGATGATTATGATTATATATTCAAGCATGGAAGGGAAATTCCTGTAGCAAATCTGGGATAATGTTTCAAAACATAACTTTTGTTGTATGTGTATATCAGTGGTAATCTAAGTTATAAATTTAAACTGTGGTTCTTGGCCTGCATTAGCAATATTCTTTGGAAATTGTGTAAAAAAATCTATATATACTTACTGGTATATATATACATACATTTCCTTGTTACTTATTTTCATTTTGAACAGCTAAGTGCTCAATTTTATTATCATTATAGAGAAATTTGTACGGGAAACTTGTCAATATAACCAAAAATATTTGTGTATCAATAATGAACAAATGGAACTTTTTAATATGTCATGCATTAAAGTACTTAGTTACTACTTTTGCTCATAGCAATTCAAGAGTAATTCTACCTTTTTATAGTTACTTCTATAGAAAAAAAATTTAATGTTCTTGATTAACATGGTAGGGTGAATTATTTTCATACATCATTATTCATGATATATATATTTGTATATCTGTACAGTTAATAAACATTTGGCTATGAATTCTCCATTAGGACAAACTGAGGTTTTATAAATTTGTTTTTTCTTTTATTTCATTTCCATGACGTTTTCATAAGAAATATCAAGAAAATATCATTATTTTACTGTTACATATACAGTGCTTTGTATATATATATATTTACTGTATAGATATTTCTTAGCTTTATTTACTTGACCACAGATTATGGTCATTTTCTCACCTGCATATTACCCAGTAGGTGTTTTGTGTAACATTCCATCATTTAAGCCTAACTTGAACTTTTTCTCATCTGAAAATTTAATCTTGATCAGAGTAAGTGTCTGACTTTTTATTACGGTTTTTATTTTTTTATATAAATTTTTATGGAATGTATCCCATCCAACCATCAGTTTTAAAATCTCGCAGTCCATATCATAATTTGGGGGTTGCCAAGACTGTGCGAGCCACCTTAGTATGGCTCATATTGGAGCCACAACTTATTTTGACTTGAGCACAGACAGTTTTGTAGTGGAAATATTTTTCCCTTCCCCCTATGAACTACATTTTCTCTATGTCCCATCAACCACATTTTACCCATCCTGTATTTAACTCATGTAAAGTGTACAAATCTTTGTTTGGATGTGTCGGTTGCTGAGATTTTCCATATGGAAGCTACATTTCATGTCTTTTAGAGCGAGTGATGATAAATATTTTTAATCTAAGAAGTGTTTTTATTACCCCCATTAATAAGGTATTGATGCAAATGTCAAGATTGACTAAGATGAACTTCAATATTACTTGGAAAGCAGTGAGGTTATAAAATTACACTTATGACAAATTATCATAAAAAGTGTCAAGTTTAAAAAGAAAGAAATGCATGCATTAAACAAACTTGGAATAGTTATACTGTATGTCCAACCTTTCCCTAAGGAATGCTATAAAATTCTACATGCACAAAGAGAAAATTAAATTTTGTAGCATGCAGATCAGGTCAATGCCACAGATTAAAAGTACAACAACTCTCAGTGCACAAAATGCCATAACACCATGCAAAGTTTATACCAG
Organism: Palaemon carinicauda; assembly: GCF_036898095.1. Classification (NCBI taxonomy): domain Eukaryota; kingdom Metazoa; phylum Arthropoda; class Malacostraca; order Decapoda; family Palaemonidae; genus Palaemon; species Palaemon carinicauda. Next base: position 30,805,753 of record NC_090751.1, read on the forward strand.
TCATATTTACAAAGCTGAAGTAATTCATGAGCAACACAGTCTTGTTGGCAGAAGCTGAATTATGAGTTGAAGGACTTGATCTAGCCCAAAGGCTTTGCTTATCAAACCACTTTATTTCTCGGAAAAATTAAATATTTACTAAATATATACAATATATATAATATACATTCATAAATGGAGCACTGCACGTATAATAACGAAAGAAAGCACTCTATTGTAAAATATGTTGCAGAGAAAAAAAAATGTTATACCTAACAAAATAACAGGTTATTTGCAAAATAATTATATTAAATAGGAGATACTATATAAGTCACAGGCTGCAAAGTCATATCAATTCTGTGTCTGATCACAAGCAATCTAGAGGGAAAAATAAGTAGAAATACTGTACAAATTGAACAGTCGTGGTGACATCACACATACCTGCCTCAGCCCCACCCGCTGGAAACCACTCACTCCATTTCCTATCACACTTTACTGCCTGTGTATGAATTCTTCACTGCTTGCATCAACCTTCCACTTCCATTTAAACTTATCACATAACACATTGCTTCTCTATCAACTCTATCATAAGCTTTCTCCAGATCCATAAACGCAACATACTACACCTTGCCATTTGTTAAATATTTCTTGCATATCTGCCAAACTAAAAATTTGATCCATGAATGCCCTACCTCTTCTAAAATCACCCTGCACTTATTAGGTTCCATAGTCTGTTTCAGGCTTACTCGTATTACTTATCACTTTTAACATACACTTTTTCATCCACACTCAACAAAGTACAATAATAACCATTTGAATTACAAAACTCATGCACATCTCCCTTACCTTTGCATAGTAGGACAATACACATACACCAAGTCCACTGGTACCATTTTTAAAATATTTATTAAACAATCTTGCCAACCACTCAAGTATAGTCACACCCCACCCCCCCTCCTTTAACATCTCAAACCCCCCCCCCCCCCCCTGCCATCCATACAAGGTGTTTTTCCTGCTCTCCTAACTCCACCTCTTGTAATCTTTCTCTCATTTTCATATCCCATCACTTGCACCTCAACACTTGCAACAGCAATTATATCTGCCTCCGTATTATCCTCAACATCCAGCAACATTACATAATATTCAGCCCACCTTTTCCTTGCCTCTCCTCCTTTCAACAACCTTCCATTTCCATCTTTCATTGTCTCTTCAGACCTTGAACAATAATTAAAGAAATTATCCTTTAGTATCAAATATATGGTGCAGATCCTATATGAGAATTTTTTATGAAATAATAAAAAAGAAAACTATTCACTACCAAATATGACTAAAAAAATTATGACAGGAAAGTAAAAAATATGACATTCGGAGATAATTTGTATTTTTCCCCCCAACTAATACAAACACTGTATTTATATTGAATATTACTAAGGTGGGGCTAGAAGGTAGCCATTAGATTACTCACGGTTCAATGAACCACGTCACTTTGCTTGCATGCAGGACTTGGAGGGGAACAGGGGATGGCGGGCCACTTTTATATATACAGCTAAAGGTTTGTACAGTATTAGTTATGGAAAAGTACAAATTATCTCCAAATTTGTCATTTGTTCCCATACTAACAAACCTTCCGCAATTTGTATTGGACTCACTCTTAGGAGGGTGGCAAGTCTGACTACTGGCTGAGTCATTGACCAGAGTTTCCCTAGTACAGTATTAGACTGTAATTGAGGGAAACCTTGCATATAAATACAAGTGAGTATGATACCGACCTGAGCAACTAAAGTGGGTTGTGAGAGATGTCATAAGAAAGTCTAGGTAAGAAGATGCTCCTAGTTAAAATAGGAGCCCTACACACAAAAAGACGTTTCCCAAGGCCTACCTCGCAGGAAGCGTTGGGGACGTGTACAAATACTGTATATGAAAAACATACTTGGTTACATAAGGGAAACATTAATTACCTGCAGAAGTTGAAGCCAGCTTTGCAAAGGGACTTGGTGCTATTCCTTGAAGGAGGGGATGATGACAAAAGTAAAAGAGCCAGGCATACTTTCATTCATCCCACTCTTACCGCGGGTAGCCAATGCCTTCATCCTTCTGCTACTTGTCCAACAAGGAGCCCGAGGTATTATTAAATCACTTATTGTGTCACCACCACAGGAGTGATAGAGAAACCGTATCGGGTCTTCTGTCACGTCTTGTAGGTAGGATGAGGTTAAGATTAGACACTTATCCACCCTACCAATGGCAGGCATGGTTTGTGTCACAAAGGAGCTGCCCTAAAGCATTATGGACCACAGCAGCAATAGAGAAAATGTATTGGGTCTCCTGTGGGTCACGTCTTGTAGGTAGGGCCAGGTGAAGATCAGACTCATTTCCACCTTACCAACAGCACGGTTTGTGTCACAAAGGAGCTGCTTGAAAACGTTATAAACGGATTCTGCCCTAAAACATCAAGAGCTCTGGGTCATCTCTACAAGGAGGAGAGGGATTCTGTGACTGGTATAGGACCTGTGTCCCCGTCACGGACGAGATCCTTACAACCTCCTTTGACCTTCCTAGGGTTAGCAAGGCATGCTGAACCGAAGAAGAGAACTCCTACATTGTTTTCCTGAGGTATGGCCTCAATATAATCATTGGCGTGAAAAAGAAACACAATGAGTATCTGACCCAGTGTGCTATACCCTTGGGGCTATGTAATCACCCTCCTCGAGGTATGTCCTCAAGTAATTAACCGTGTTAAGAGCCTTCATTACGAAGCGGCAGGTTCCCAGTTGGAGGGCTTGAACCTAAGGTTCAACCTGCTTGGAACAAAATAGGATGTTACTTGGTTTCTCGCAGTGAGCAAGAGACGTTGAAGAAGACCCAAAGGGTACGTATCTATTTTAGTCGAGTGTCATACTGGGAAAGACCTGTCTTCCGAACCAGGGGAAGATCTGCAGTTTGGAGCCACCCATCCCGTAGAAGGCTGTAGTACCTCACTACGGATAATCAGTTCAAACTCTATGGAGATGCTTGATGGACGAGCAAAGGCCTTCCATTGCCTAGGGCTGAGAGTGTGATTTCCTTCGTCGCAAATTTTTTTATTTAGTGCATGACCAGAATAGCACTCTTGAAAAGAGGAAAAAACAGACTTCACTCGACTCGAGCGACGGAGTATCTAGTAAAGGATGTCCGTTATGGGTTCTCCAGAGTCGTAGACATGCCACTGTATGTGACCTGTCTTTTCGGCAAGACTTGTTGTGCCGACGAGGATAGACCAAAGCTCTAGTCGAGTCCTTTAATGAAACAAGTCTGTATGTAAGTGGGGAGAAGCCATCTACTCCTTTCTTGAAGAAAATTGCTCACAAAAAGGAATTGAACTAGAGACAGCAGTCCTTCTCCTGCAAAAAGATCACTGTTTATCACTGATATTCATTCCTCTTCCCGAAGGAAGGCCCCTAAAACAGAGGCTGTAGGAGGAATACTCCTGCAGAAGGGGTGGAGTCTATAAAATCCAAACCCCGGGGACAGGATACCACGAAGGGGAGACCATGTAGGAGCAGGAAGTGTTTCCCCGCAAACGGGAAACAGACGAATCACCGAAGAAAGGTGCCTACTAGGGGATTAAGAAACTATATCATTCATGCTCTGATCATAGTCCTAAGGACATATGGTTCTGTATGTCACCTCACCCCCCTTTCCTTTGATGCCTCTATAGTAAGTGTCAAATCCAGAACAAGGAGATTTACTCCTTGGGAGAGATTCTCGTCAGGCAGTCTTTTAACTAGGACCGTTACTTGCTCAGGTCTTGTACAGGACCAAGAGAAGGACGATCCCTAGTGCCAAAGGACCTGTGACTCGGCTAGTCCTTCAGAGGTCGCACTCGGCGGGGACTAATGCAGTCTTGTCGAACCAGCGGAAGTTTCTACAGGGTAATGACACAGTCTACGGATATCCGTATAGGATATGACCCTCGTGTCATTCCTTCGATTACTCAAATTATAAATCGAGGTAAATGGAAGATGTCTCTCAGGAGCTCGAGACTTTAAAATCAGTCGGTAGGCCGAGGTCTTCCAGACGAGCGCCGATCCTATATAAGAGGCTAACTGGTTGATCGCAATACCTTACCCCCCATAACAAGGTTTCAAGGTTAAGCTTGTCTCACGAGGAGAGACTAAAAGTTGAGACTTCTAACCGACGAAGCATGGCTATATTCCGGCGTCCCATGTCTTTCTATGAGATCGAATGTTCCAATCATGAGGAAGAAAAGAGACTAGAGGAAGATGGAAGATACAAGATAGTATCATTGTACCTAAGTCTGGACTCTCTTTCCTTAGCGAAAAACACATGAGCCGAATATATCGAGCTCATGGGAGGGGTTCTCTAATGAGAAAGGATTAGATTCATTCTAAACCACTAAGGCCTAAGGAGGAGCTCCGGTTACGGCAGAAAGTCATCGTTCAACTTCATGAATAAGCTCGTGTTTCGTGAAGTGTAGATAAAAGATGTTTCCCCAGAACAGAAGCAGATGGAGGTTGAATGTGTTTCCACTAAGGTCCGAGGGCATAAGAGCCAACGGAGACTGGGAGAACACAGATTTTCAATATCCTCTGTTATTCCTGTCAGCCACCCATCTAGGGCTGACCCGAATCATAGCAAGTAAACTGCTATGGCTGTCGATTAGACAGCACTGAATTTCATTCTTTAAGAGGGAGAGAATGGCAGTAACCTCGAGGTTGTCTCTCCTGCTAGAGGGGGGGAGAAAAACAGATTCAAAGAATCTGCTTCCCTTATCCCATCCAAGATCCAATTTGCTGCGATCATTAAACAGAAGGAGAGTCTGTCGATCAAGCGATTGTCGAGCAAGCCGTGGGATGACGATCGTCCTTGATCTCACAATCTTCAACAGGCGGAGCTGCATACGCAGGCTGAAACATTACCTGTAGGAAGAGAAAAAATTGCAGAATGTTGGGAGACGACGAGATCAGCAGAAGGCGAGAAGACTTGTTGTCAGCAGAGGACAAAGGAAGGGTGAACGGGAGGTAAACCTAGTCGACAGCTAAAACGTCAGCCGTAGCTACAGCCACTGACTTTGCAACCCAATGTTGTCATGAAGCGCTGAGGAAAAAATAAAGAGATATAAAAATTCCTCCCTTCCGAGGGGGAAGAAAAAACCGAGGAATCCTTCCCATAACTCGCAGAACAAACCAACATCTGACACCGCAACATTACTCTGGAATGGAGCATCGCGTAAAAACACGTCACATCTGTAAAGAAAAGAATGAGCGTAAAGCAATAGTGATAAATGGCTAAGCCTTAAAGGAGAGAGAGCAGACGTCCGCTCTCTACTGACTAAAAGCAAAAAGTGACGTGGTTCATTGAACCGTAAGTAAATATAGGTGGCTGGGTAGCCCGCAATCACCCCTTACGATCGGAGAGCTAGTAATCAGCGAGATGACGTTTGGGGATCGGCAGGAGATCAGCGAGATGACGTTTGGGGATCGGCAGGAGATCAGCGAGCTGACGTTTGGGGATCGGCAGGAGATCAGCGAGCTGACGTTTGGGGATCGGCTGACAATCAAGAAGCTGACGATTGCTATCGGCGAGCTGGTGATCAGCGATTAGTGAGACAAGGTCAATGATCGGAGAAAGACTAGCTGCAATAGGTTGGAGCAGCTTGTCAGCGAACAGCTGAACGATGATCTAGAAACGGAATGTGCCGTTGGGAAAGAAGAACATCCCCGGGGAGGCTCGCAAACAAGACCTCGACGGTGCGCCACGAACCTGGGTAAGTTGATCTGGAGATGGAAGGTGCCCTTTGGAAGGGTGAATATTCCCAGGAGGGGTTCGTGAACGAGACCTTGACAGTGCGTCACAAACCTGTGTTCGTTAACGAACAGGCGCGTCCGAAGAAACAGGCAAAGGTCAGGAACCGGTAGAACCTGGACGAGAAGGCTCCTCCGAAGATGAGAGCTGCATTGATGAGGCTGAAGAGCTGAAGAGGCGTCTTTTCGCCAAAGGCAAAGGAGCACCTCAAAGGTGAAGCGGCGAAGGAGCACCTCAAAGGTGAAGCGGCGAAGGAGCACCTCAAAGGTGAAGCGGCGAAGGAATAAGGTGGAATCAACGACCATGGTGACTAACCCCCAAAAGGGCAGGAGGATCAGCAAGCTGATTAGCAGCAGCAACAGGCCTTCGAAGATAAGTCTCTAAGAGTGGCCTCTTTTGCGAACAAGAGGTGATCATTCGCAGGAGAGAACTGCCTCGGACTTTGCTCTCTGCCCCTGACGGAAGAATCGACGGGGGGAGGGGGGTGTAGTCTTTGGCGAAGAAACACCAACAGCAATCGGTGCCATGAGATGTAGAAGATGAAGAAGTTCTCCCTCGGAAAGGAGGGCAACCCGACACCTGGTGAGGATAATTCTCCCTCGGAAGGGTAAGTAGTCCAACCCCAGGAGGCGGACCTCAGGGCAGCATTCTTTGCTTTCCATTAACAAGCCTTGCTCAAGTTGAAGTTCTGCATCGAGTGCTACCTGAGAAAACGTAGTCGGAGCTAGTTCCTCAAGGTTAGCGTGCTGATCAGGAGCTGCCACAGGCGCAGGAGTACAGGAAAGTGACCGCGCAGTGACAGCAGATTCTACAGGAAAGAACGGTACTGATTCTTCTATGCTAACTGAGGAAAAATAAAACAAAACAAAAAAACTCCCTAGAGAGAAGCACCTAGTCTGCGGAAGGGAAAAGTCTCCACTGAGAGAAAAGACACAAATTAAGGACTGTGCAAATTAAATGAGAGGCATTAGATTTTTTTTTTTAAATTATACAATCAACCATAAGTGAAAGGGGCAGTACCAATGCTCCCACCATCTAGGCAGGCCCTTCAACCTCCCAATCTTAAGGTAAGGATTAAATATGTCTACTTATGATACTTTAATGGTGACCAATGAGGATGTACTACTTGCCAGAACAGAGATAAGCCGTGCAATTGTTTAATAATGCTGTTTATCTTGGTCTGAAATACATTATTATAAAACTTAGTCTTAGGGTCAGGTTAAGGCTGCAGCAGTGAAAGGGGGATCAGATAAGGATTTTGGGTTGCGGGGGGAGGGGGTGCAAAACCCCTGATAGATAAGGATGGGGCTCCTAAGTTAGGTTAGGTGCTGTTCTTGTGTTTATTTCCCCTATAAAATGTAATTTGTTTTCAAATAAATCTTGAAATTATGGCAGTTTTGACACCACTTACACAAACCATGTAGTTTTCCATCTCCTTATTTGGCATTAATTATGCCTTTCTGGCCATTATAATTGCTGTAAATCTCCCGTTTATGGGATTTCCCCATCCAAATAGCGGGTTTCTAATAATGTTTATATGGGCTCCAAAACCGCAAAAATGAAAAAAAGACAAGATAGGGAGTAGGAAATATATAAAGTTCAAGTACTTGACAAGAAATTAAAGTATCATATACTTAGCCTTATTTGTTAAAAAATACTCACTATCATATAAACAAATGTGATTTTGGTATTATTATAGAAAAACACAGGAAAAGTTTTACTGATAAAGTAATGGGTTTATATATAGAAAAGCTTCTATTTTCTTTGAAAATTACCTTTACTTCTGTCACAGTAAATAAATAGTTAACAAGATATACCCCGCTATATCCTACGGTAATGGGGGCCATACAGTGGGAATAGGAGGTTTTGGGTGGGGAAAATTTACTGGCAAATCAATAAATAATGGTTAAACCTAACCTTTTCTTCTCTATACATTATTCTCTGGGATGCATAATAAATCCACAAAAATTACACCCGATCTGGGGATCCTCTTCCCCTGGAATATTAATTCCACAAACCAGACGTTATCTGCTCTTGTTTGTGCGCTGTGCATAGCTTTCAAAATGTAAGGTTTTGTTTGTGATTTACTTTTAGTTTGTGACATGGGATGGAGGTCTTCCCCCAGCTAGGTCTGTGACCTGGGAAGGTTTGTAACCTAGGAAGAGGGGTCTGGGGAGGTTGCCCCCACATAGGTCTGTGACCTGGGAACTACTAGGTTAAGTTAAGTGGATTTGCTAAATTCTGCAGCCTTTCACAAATCTCAAAAGTGTTAAATAATCACGGTTTGTCCTGTTTTCGCATACCAAAGCCCTAGGTTCCCACATGTGTACATTGGGAAGCGGGTCCATAACAGAAGAACAGCTTATTTGCAGTGGGGTTAAAGGTCAAATTCGTTTCAAGCACACTGTTTGCTGTAAGAATTGCTGTTTTTACTATTAGAAATGTTGTACTATAATTTGACCGTCATGTTAATGTTCTAAATTCATGCCGTTACGGTGCCGTGGGTAAGGATACGTAAAAAGGGAGTCTGGAGTCAGCGCCCTTGCCTGAAAGAGTGGCATAGTCTTTCCCTTGAAGGACCTCGTAAAGGTTTTCTCAACGTGATGTAGTGAACAATCAGTTACCACTGGACGCTTAGTAGGATAGAACGTATTGCAAATTTGCACCAGAGATAGCAGCGAGTCAACATTAATGCAGGTAAAGTGGTAAACACCTGAAATTACTCATTTTTTACAAAATATTTATATTTTTAGTTAACATGATCAAAACCACTAACTTACCTAGACTAATTTTCCGAGATTAACCAATCTTCTCCGCGGCATTTTTCGAGCAGAACAGTTGAATGGTAGGTTTTCTCGTGTTCTGAATATGGCTAAAACACTTTAGCCTAAATGGAACTATAGTTTTTAAGATTGAGAAAACGTACATATTTCGAAAATATCCTGGTAGTGTGTGGCACTAATTAGCGATCACATGACATTAAGGACTACGGGAAGTACGGGGTTGATTGTTAACTCGCAAGATAAATAAAGAGATTTAAGGGAATAAGAGATACTCTTCTTCCATCTTGAATAATCAGAAATCAGGTCAGCCTCATTTTGATCTTGCATAATGCGATCAGGAACAACTGAAGTCCCGTGGCTGTTATAATTAAACGTGTATTTTGTGCGGTGCATTGAATAATTTATAATGCAATTTCTCTTCAGTTTCAGGTTCTGGGGTGGGCATAGCTTTGGCAACGGTACCTCCAAAGTTTATCTTCTTATACTGTTTTGTCTTTTCCTCCACATCAGGTTTAAATACTTCTTTTTCCTTTTCTATATTTGTTTCACTAAATATCCTACTATTTTCTTTAGGTCTTCCTCGAATGGTTGCTGTATCTCAATTACTTCATTCCTTTCTTTTCTATATTCCTGGCAAAACAACAAAAAATGTATCAAATCTTCCTCCTCATTTTCAAAAAAATTACAGTTTACATTCGCCCCATTGTGTATATTTACAATATTTAGTTTTAACGTATTAGTTCTTGCTCTAAAAAATATCACTGAACCAAATGTATTGTATTCCATTTCTTTCTTCCACGTTCTATATATTTCTAAGCTCACTTTACTTTCTATTTCTTCTTTCCACTTTTCAGTATCCCACTGTCTGGTTTCCGATTTTATTTCTGCCTTGTTCATTCTTCTTATCTGTCTTATGCCTATACTTAATTCTTCTAAGTACTTTGCAGGTTGTTTCCACCATCTTCCTTCTTTTTCTTGAATATCCAGAATAATTGTTTTCAGTATTTCCTTCTTCCCATTCAGGGTACGATAGAACTGAAATGTGTAGGTTGAATATTTTAACTATGTGGTTAATAAAAAGAGGAATAGGCCTACCTTTACTGACCAATCAGTCAGAAAATAAAGATCGATAAAATCGATAAAACAAATATGATTATGGGTGATATCTAGAACATAAATACTTCATCTTTCCATAGGTAGGCCTATGCAAAGTCAACTTCATTTGAAAACAATGTTATCTGTGCTCCTACATTGCAAGGCACTTTGCCCGATAAGCATGGAAAGAACGGAGAATAGATAGAATATCTGAGGTAAACCCTTCCAAATTATTGAGTAACTTCAAATCCCATCTTTATATACACGGGGAATTCGTGTCTTGAGTAGCTTACCATGATTCGCTAAATAGAACTATGTCATCTGCATATCTTAAGCTGTTAGGTCATTCCCCATTAATGTTAATTACTACATTTTCCAAGTGTAAATTCTCTATAAACTTCCAGGCAATTAAAATTTTCTCACTATCTTTATGTAGTTTTAGAATTGATGTAGGCTACATACCGTAAAGATATCTTTAATTTTTCCAACATAAGAATGATCTATTCCTTGTCTTTTAAGGGTTTTCATTACTGCTGAAGTTTTGACAGAATCAAAAGCTTTCTTATAGTTTTTAGATGCCTTGCATAGTGGTTTGCCATATTCCGATTTTTTTTCCCCATTAGTTGGTTAATGACATGGAATGGTCAGTTGTTGAATACCCGCTTCTAAAGCCTCTCTGTTCTGCTGGTTGATTAAAGTCTAGCTGTCTTTCTATTGGGCGTAAGATGACCTTTGAAAATATTTTATATATTACTGGGAGTAAACTTACTGGGTGGGTCTTGGGTCTCGCTTTCTGGGAATTAGCATAAAAGAATCCAATCCATAGAGCATTCTTGCAGACATTTTGTGTAAAGTTTAACGATTTTATTACCATGAAGTCTCCTCCATCTATTATGGAATATATTGTTAGGCCATCTTCTCTTGCTGCTTTGCTTGTTTTCGTGACGTAATGCTTTCTTCGTTTTTTCTTACTGTTACGTTTGGTACAGTCTTACGTGTTTCATTATTTCTATTGACAAAATATTTCTTAATATCACTTTGTTATAGCATTGTATAGACATTCCTGTAATTTCTATCGCTAAGTCTCTTTTATTAATAACATTTCTCTTTTCATCCTTTTAAGTAAATCTCTTTTGGCACCCTGTCCCGAGCTTTCTTTTCATCCATTTGACGTTTCTTCCTTTCTCTAGTGTATCCCCAGTGCGATTGTGTTTACGAAATGTCGGATTTTTATTGAATTTATTGCCTTGGATAGTTTTTCTAATTCTATTTTATCTCTCTTAGATTTGCCCTCATTTCTAATCTTTTCTTTATTAGTTTTTTATACTTTTCCTTGATATTGTTTGGGAACTTCACCCATCTCCTGCCGATTCCAATACAAATCATGTTAAATTACTGTTCATGAGAGAGAGAGAGAGAGAGAGAGAGAGAGAGAGAGAGAGAGAGAGAGAGAGAGAGAGAGAGAGAGAGAGAGAGAGAGAGAGAGAGAGACATGTAGTGAGGGGGGAAAACCGAGATCACTTCCTTCATCGATAAGTCAAGTAACCATTGCGTGTATAGACGAATCTAACCCGAAACTGTCTACATTATGCAAAATAATTTTTAGATGCGCAATTGATGAATAAACAAACGTTTGCTGAAAAATAGGTTTTCTCTTAAATAAAACTTGAAATGTTCATGGTTGTGGTTGTATTAACCCATGAAGCAAGGGTTGACTACCCCATTTCGTAATAATTTTATACTTATTTGTAAAAGTTGGAAAGGAAATATGGATAGAATATAGAGAGCACAAACCATATTGTTCTCATTTTCCTGACACAATGAACAAGGGCAATGCAAAAATGACTAGTAATAAAAATTCATGAAATATTTGAGATCAGTGATCACGGCGCAACAACTCTGACGTCATGACGCGATAGCAACAGAAGAAATGGTGGCGTCTCTGCAAGGTGATTTGGAGGGGTTGCTCCTCTTACCCAATACTTACATATGACATGCTTTCTCAAAAACAAAGATGATTAAAGCAAGATAAAAATATTGATATTCACTGTATAATAAAATGTGAGTATTCAATAACGCCATCTATTGGTACTCTTCGAAACAAATTACGAAAAAGATGCCAGATACCGCTAGAATGAAAACCTTGCCATATCTTAGTTTAACTATTTTAGATACTTCACGTATTAGCGTAATAAGAATGATATGAGTATTTTATGGTTTTTCTTTTAACTTTAATGTCAGCAATGTTTCTGTATTACCCTTGGACTGTTTTGGTGTATTCTCATTGATAACAATAAAAACTAATCATATTGTCATTTTACGGATAGGCTATACACACGTTTAATGCCCCTTTTTTTATATGATTATGTTGTAAATCCTTAAATACGATATCTGAATAATTGTATGAACTGTACTAAACTATACGCGACGACAATAAACCCCTACCCCCCGAAAAAGATAAAAAATATAGTTAATTAAGTTTCTTAATGAAATACTTGCGATATAAAGAAAATTCTGAAATATGTATTTCATAAAAAAATGTTTATGAACAGAGAAAATGAACAACTAAAATAAAAAAGTAAAATCAACAATATAGTATATAGGCTCGATATTACTCAACAATAGAAGTAGGCCTACATACTTTCGAAACATTACCGATATGTAGATGCTTCACTCACTGATGTATTAAAAATATAGTATTTTGCGAGGACCTTTATGTATATGTAGTATAGTTACTTTCTCTGCTAAGTACTTTGTACGTTTCGGTGACAGTACTGTATATACCACAAAAATTAACCAGACGAACATTCAAGTATACGTTGTAAATATATACAGTGTATTCAAATACATTAGCCATGCACTGTATGAATCTTAAATACTTAGCTTAGTGTAATGATTAGGACATCATCGTTTTTATTGTTTATTGGGAAAGAAATGTGAAACACCAATATAACAATTCAGTTAGGCCTATGTATAACATTTCCCCTTTAATATTCTTTATCTTTTTCTATTCTAAACTGTTACTGGGGTGCGCTTGTACTAGCCACATAAAAAGCTTTACAGTAGTGACTCACACCATAACTTGACTCTACGATAATATTACGTTAAGTAGCTTCACTACAAAGGCTAACACATCCATCGCGACCTTTGCAGCAACGTTACTGTACCATCAGAAATGTTGACTGTACATGGGGTGGAACTGGGATTAATCAGATTGCTCTTTAAATGTTGTTTTAAGAAGCAGTGAAATATTTTGATAAATTAAATATGAGTAGTAATATGATATTATTGATATGATAAATATCGAATATAACTGATGTAATATGCCCTTTAGGTTTCAGAAAGTCCTGTTGCTTTCGTTAGGAATGATCCAGTGCCGGCAAGAACAATACAACATTGTCTAAAACAGTTTACAAAAACCAAACAAACTGTAAAGGAAGGAAAACAAAATATAAATCCGTAACAATAAATTTACTGCCTCATGCCTTATTTGAAATAAAATTTTGAAAGTTTGAATAAAATGGAAAAATTATATTACTTGTTAAAAGGTTTTATGAGAGTTTTTATTCAGTAGGATATCATTTTTATTACAGTGAGATTAGGTGCTAAACAGTTTATATAAAACAAAAATATTGATTGGCTTAAAGTTTGCTGCGAATCATCTTGTGACGAAATTTGCTAAATTTTCAATTGGAAATTGTTTAATTCCATTATCATTATCAATATTACTGTTGTTGTTGTTTTTTCGTCATTATTATTGTTATTAATATTATTACCATATAAAAACATTATCTTATTGAAGAATGGCTCAATAAAAGACTAGTTTTGCTTCAAAATATGCTTCCTTAGGATATATCCTTATCTATCAACATATGTTAAATTAACATCGAAGACCTTTTAATATAAAAACTACGCAAATTTTATAACTCTTAACACTTTCTCGCAGGCTCGACAAATGTTGTGACGAAAACAAAAATGGCACAATACTTTGTCTACGACAATTATAACTAGGCCTACATAATAGCCAGGACGGTCCTTGCGTAGGCGTAATCTAATATAGGTTTTACATAAACTTCAATAGAATGTTACGCGAATAAGAAAATAAGTTTGAATACCTTCTTTCTAATAAATACGCGATCATGTCTATGTTTTCAGTTATATAAAAACACCACGAGTGCGAACCACATAGGATAACTATAGAAAGACAGCGAAAGCCTATGGTGACTACCAGAAGGTCACCGTAAATTTAACGTTTCCTCACAAGCAAATTATTCATATTCTGCTACCCAAAGCTTTATCATAAATCTAAGAGTTTCAACGAATAGGCTTAGTCATTCCATAAGGGTTTTTATACACAGGAAATTAACCTTTGATACGACGAAAGAGTTTTTATAGAAAGGACTTGTTATAATCTTATCATGATTTTCATTCAAATTTCCTAAAACAAAACTAACGAAATCACTATAAATTCAAATAAAGAAAAATAATACAACTTTACTTTCAACTAGAGATTATGAAATTGCTTGAAAATTCCCATCTTTAGCTAGGCATATTAAATCATCCATAGATAAAACAAATTTATCTCTGATTAGGTAATCCTTCCAGAACTTTTCAAGGTTCACCCGTAACCTAGCGGTCATGAAATGCGAGGTATTTACGTGGCTACTACCAAGTGACAAGTTTCTAGAACAAACGTGAGAGAAGAAGAGGGACAAAGAAAATTCCGTTGATTGTTGATAAGTTTTCGTAGCTTATACCTCATGTCCCCAGTTATGTCTGATTTTCTTGAATAAGATAATAGTAATCACAAAGTCTTTTTTTTTATTAATAAAGATGCAATTGAACGAATTTATATATATATATATATATATATATATATATATATATATATATATATATATATATATATATATATATATATATATATATATATATATAATATATATATATATATATATATATATATATATATATATATATATATATATATATATATATATATATATATATATATATATATATATATATATGAGTGTGTGTGTGTGTTTATTACTTTTGTGAAAGTGAAAAGACTGTAAAAATTGTAGATGCCTTCAAATCCCTGTAAAATTAAAGGGAAATATAACCGGCATTTACTGCTTTTGTCGTTTATCAGTACAATGGTCTTTAAGGAAAGTTTTCGTAAGAACATGATCATTTTCAATATCGTTATTTTCAAGAGAGAGAAAAACATGAAGTCAGATTTAGACCTCTGGACTCTACAAGCCAACAGCGATGAGCGATCACTATTTTTCTGAACCGAGATCAGTTTCCTCTTATCACTAATTGTGTATGAGCATATTATTTCTTTGTTGTTATACTCATAAGAATGATAGCCTAACCAGCAACAACAACTTCGATAAATATCCATCATCATCATCTCCTCCTACGCCTATTAACACAAAGGGCCTCGGTTAGATTTCGCCAGTCGTCTCTATCTTGAGCTTTTGATTCAATACTTCTCCATTCATCATCTCCTACTTCATAATTCATAGTCCTTAACCATGTAGGCCTGGGTCTTCCAACTCTTCTAGTGCTTTGTGGAGCCCAGCTGAACGTTTAGTGAACTAATCTCTCTTGGGGAGCGCGAAGAGCATGCACAAATCATCTCCATCTACCCCCCCCCCCCATCACGATCTCATCCACATATGGCACTAATCTCTCTCACAGTTTCATTTCTAATCCTGTCCTACCCTTTATCTTCCAACATCCTTCTGAGGACTTTGTTCTCAACTCTACTAAATCTATAGGAGATTGTTTCATTGTCATACCATGACTCATGTCCGTATAATAACACCGATCTCACCAAACTGATGTATATATAGTCTGATTTTTATGTCATTTCAAGCGATTTGATTTCCAAATTTCACTTAACCTAGCCATTGTCTGATTTGTTTTTTTTTAATCCTCCACTAAACTCTAATTCTAAAGACAATGTATTGGAGATCATATAATTCCTAAATATTTAAACAATTCTATCTCCTTCCAATGATATTTCATCTATCATTGCATATTCCGTTCTCATCATGTCTTTCTTCTATTGATATCGAGCCCAACCCCATGTGATATTTCATGCATTCTGGTAAGCAAGCATTGCAAATCATGTGGTGTTCTGATAATAAGGGCAGCATCATCAGCATATTCTAGATCTGCCAATTTCCTATCACAGATCCAGTCCAATCCTTCTCCACCAGCTACGCTTTACAAAATCAACGGGGAGGATAAACAACATAGGCGGCAACACATTACCTTGGAGTACTCTGCTGTTCACTGAAAATTCATTTGATAGGACTCCATTGATATTGACTTTGCACTTGCTATGTTCATGAACAGACTTAATCAATTTTATATATTAAGAATAATTCCATAATAACGCACGACTCTCCACAAAATTGGCCGGTACACAATATCAAATGTTTTGTCATAGTCCACAAATGCCATCAAAAGTGGATTTCTATATTCTACACATTGCTTTGCATGTCTCAAAGTGAAAATTTGGTTAGCGCAACTTCTCCCTTTTCAAAATCATGCTTGTTCATCTCTCAGCTTTTCACCAATCTTTCTCTCGAGTCTCTTTAGAAAAAGCATACTATATATTTTCATAACAACTAACGTAGGTGTTATGCCTCTGTAATTATTGCAATCAGTCATGTCACCTTTTTTTTTTTTTTTTTTTTTTTTTTTGACATTTTCACCAATACTCCTGACTCCCATTCATCAGGTTTAGCCTCTTCATGCCACATTCTACAAAATAATCTTTTATATATTCTGGGGTCAATCCATTTTCAGCCAGTATCATCTAGGCAGTTATTCCATCGTATCCAGGGGCATTCCATCTCCTGAGTTTTTTAATGATAGCTTCGACTTTAAACACGTTGAATTCATTCATGGGCACATCAAGATCTTCATTAGCTACAGGTATATCAATCAAATTATTCCCTTCGTATTTCCTATTCATAACTTCACCATAGTGTTCCATCCAACATTGTCTTTCTTCATCTTTTGATGGGTATATGTTTCATCTTCTTTGTCCCAGTAGGGATTTCATTAATAATTCTATGATCGGTTCTTACACAATAGCCACTCCCTGAATTCATAGCTTTGTCAGCCCCATCTGCTTTACTGTCTAGATATTCTCTCCAGTCATTCCTGGCTTTTCTTCAGACTTCACTATCAATACTGAAATACTTAGCATGCTCTACCAAGTAATTTTCATTACTTCCTCGAATATTTTCAACAATCAATTTCCGTATTTGTCTCCTTTTTATGGTATCCCACTTGTCATTTGATATCCATGGCTGTAAACACTTTTACTTAGTGTTCCAAGGCTTCACTACCAACTGACTGATATATGTTCTTAACATATCACTATTCTTCATTAATTGTCTGCTCTTCGTCTCGTAAAGTCTCTAAAACTGCAAATCGATTCCTACATTTAATTGTCAATGTTTCTCTGTGCTCTTCCACTAGAAGCTTAGTTGTATCAAACCTAGTTATTCGATCTACTTTCCTGTTGGATGCTTTCAGTTTTAATTTCATTGTGGCAATGAGGAGCTGCCAATATCTTCACCTCTATAGTTTCTTACATTTCCCAGAGTCCTCCTTCTCTCTTTATTAAGGGTAATGAAATCTATTTGATTTTTTAATTGCCAATTTTTTTTTCAGAAATAAAAAGGGTATGATTCCATAGTTATGATACTCATGGGGATTTTTTTCGACATATGAGCAACATTTT
Organism: Palaemon carinicauda; assembly: GCF_036898095.1. Lineage (NCBI taxonomy): Eukaryota > Metazoa > Arthropoda > Malacostraca > Decapoda > Palaemonidae > Palaemon > Palaemon carinicauda. The sequence continues at coordinate 30,823,189 of NC_090751.1, forward strand.
CAATCACATTGGCAATGAATTTTTATATGATCAAAACACACGATTACACAAATAAACATTTTATGTGGATATTATGCTAATTATTTTTCATAATTCATTATCAGGAGCAAATTCTTCGATGAAAAAATAATTTTTATTCGTTATCAAAAGCTGGTTATCTCGAAGCAATTATAATTCTGAGTAATTCACACGGATACAGTAGAGAATAACAATTACAATATAATGCCAAGATATAATGATAAAAATTGACAAATCATCAGTTGATAATTATACTCATGAATATGATTTTCAATAGCTTATATCAGAATTATAACCAGCAACAAAATGTTTAATCAGAACTATAAAGATTATGTTCTATCATTGTAGACTGTATTTCATCTGGAGTATTAAAAAAAACACAGCGAAGAAAATAAATTATATATTAACATAATTGTATAATTTTAAATATTTAAAGAGCAATGCATAGCAATCAATTAGGAAAAATATTCGCAAATTAACTTCTTCATTTCGAAACGGGCGCCCCACACAAAAGGTTTAGTCACGTGACTCCCGTTCCGACCAGCCATCATGGTTGTGTGTTGTACTGCGGGGAGAGAGACACAACAAAATAGTCACTCATCTGTTTTAATTTAAGTTTTTATTCTAGACATGGTGTAATAGAGCGTCATTCGATCTAGTTACCAACTAGAACTAGTAATTTAAGTTTGTGACTCTATGAAAATATCAACGAGTGTCGTTTTTGCCCCCGTGGTCATCGAGATAGGTACGGAGGGAACGGGAACTTCTACAGAGCCGATGGAGGACGACAGCCATTGGATAGCAGTTATAGCTTGAGGTATACATAATTGATGTTCTTAAATGTTATTCACCACACTCTTAGGGCGTTCAGGCTGTTTATGCCACGCCTTGGATATTTTCCTATGTTTGAAATAGAGAATTGCCTTTACTAATACGGAAGAAGTGACAACTGCCATGGGTCCCTGTCGGAGGAAAAGAATGCGTTCACCCATTTTGTGATTGTTAACTCTCATTGCCTGGGTTTTTAGCTAATCGTGCATTAATTTACGCCCCGTGGAAGTTTAGGATAAGGTTTTTCCATAAGGTACGCCATTAATCCAGTCTGGATGTTTATCCACGCCAGAGACCGACTTTGTACCCCATAAGAGGACGGAAGGTCTGATTTGCTATGGTAAGGCCATTATTAATTGTTTATAAGCCTAAGGCTATGTAGGTTATGTTAAATTCGTGCAGGCCTATATATTAAATATTTAGTTAACGTGAATCTTGTCCAGTTTGGATATACTGTACAGTACTGTATTAGACTAGCTTTCTCCATTTTTTTTTTTTTTTTACCCAAGTTAATTAAACAAAAGGTGGTTTGTCTTAGGTGTGATTCAAAACAAAATTTAAGATAATTTAGGGATAATCTATCTGTAGAGCTTCAAAGTTTGGACTTACTGAAGAAAATCCCAAGCCGATGTTAAACGGTCGTTTTTCTTTTGCGTCTAAAAGTGGTGTCATATTACGGGTCAGGAAAGTTATCATCGACAGTCTGTAAGCTTTATTAGGATCCTTTGTAAAACAATGGACAGGACCTCCTGCACACATAGAACCCAGAACCTACAAGCAGTTTTCTCAACTACTTACCCAACGGCTAGTGCCCCTTAGACTGCTGTATTCTTGGTAATAATGTTAAAAATAAGGGAGTTATGGGGCATCGCCATTTTATACATACTCCTTTTATTATTAGTAAATACTGTATAATGGTGGACTTGGCCTCTGGCTTGTGTAGAAAAAAATTCTTTCCCGTTTTCTAGGCGTTCGTAAGCCATAGCCATCGTACCGCAAAACCAGTGTCCCTCATTTATGAAACTCTTGTCCGTCATTATGTAAAACCTCTTCACAAGAAGACCACCTAACCCAAACTCCCCTACCTAACCTAACATATGTTCTGTGTCCTTACCTAGGCCTATGTGCCTAACGCCTTCTGCACCCTCCCCCTTAGACTGCCGAATTCTCAGCTTACCATGTGTTCACTTTGCAACCTGCTTCACTCATAGTCAGGTAACACATATTTTGTAAAGGAAATCAGTTTACAAGTACAGTAATAAAGTTTATACTAGTCCCAACGAACGACATTCATCCGGATGGTGGGACATACTAGGGCTTCCGGAATCATGGGTATTGAACGTGTACATTTTCGACTAATTTCAGGAAAACCTTCAAATTACTCCCAGTATCCTTCAAATAACATTTCGGAATAATGTAATAGCAAAGTAGCTATCATAAAAATGTTTCTGTGTTCCTAATTATGGGCTTTAGTTGTCGTGTGTGATCTTTGCTGGCAATGATAAAGACTTGGTCTGAAGGAGTTTAAAGTTGTTGGTAATTGTTTATATGAAGGTTCAACAACTGTATTTATCAAGTCAACCGTAGTCTTCCCCTAGGTTTATGCAGTATAGTTTTACCCTTCTGAGCATATTTAAATTATAACTCGGAATAAATTGTTGAGTATTCTTACTTTGAAGCCCGTTGAAGATATTCTTGGAGACCTTCCTCTTACACCTCCCTGTACAAACTACATGTACAGTACCAATATACTGTTATTTCAATTAAATCAAGTGAATTATTGTGTAATTTTTATAACACTTAATTGTTCTTACGCGATAATACAAACCATTGTCCTTTACTGTGGGAGAAGACAGAAAAACTATATTAGGGTGTAAACAAAACAGCTGGTAGTTCGCTGGCCGAATGCTAGGAGGCAGCTCATCACTCGTCGGCCTGCTAGTGTTACTCACACTTTAATTATAGCCATCAGAGAGTGTGGTCATCCTCTTCCTACTCTCAAACTAGTAGAATTACTAAATCTTTTGCTTTCTCTCTTTCCAGTGTGTTTATGATCATGCTGATTGTGCGGACATGTTCTAAAGTCCTGTATTTCTTTCGCTAGTAGCCTTGTGGTCGATCCTCATTCGGTATGCCGAGATTGTAGAGGTCATGTGTTAGTTGAGCCCTCTCCTTATGATGAATGTAGCGAGTGGCTGCCCTCCCAGTGGGTGAAGTTTGGCAGGAGGAAGAAGAAGCCTAAGTGGGATTCTTCCCCTTTGGTGTTATCCTTGAAGTTGAAAAAATCCTAGGCCTACTTCACCCAGGACTCCATTCTGACTCTTCTTTTGTGGCTTCTTTGAGAGGCCATTTAAGCAGGGGGGGGGGACCTTTAACTCGACAAGACCAGGGATGTTGTCGTTTCCTCTAGAGAGACGACAGCTCCTCAGGGCAAGTCCCTTTTTGTAGAAACTGAACACTGCTTATTTTGTGGCTGTCGTTGGCCATCGAAGGCTTGTTGTCGGAGGACAACTTTAATCGCTTTCTTATATCAAAGCAACCATTAGAAGAGCAGGTGTCGGTGGTTCCCGCAGACATTAGGTAGGAAAACTGGTCTCGTCCTTGTCCTTCAGTTTCCCCTGCACAGAAGACATCTCGTTGCTCTTCTGTTGCTTGTGCGCCTTCCAGCTCTTCGGGCTCCCTGTGTTGAGAGGCAACCCCCTCGCTCCTCGTACTTTTTGAAGGAAGAGCAGAAACGCACTAAGTGATCTCATCCTCGTCGTCGTTGTCCTCATGTTTCTTATCCAGATTCTATAGTCCTTCGTAGAGGTCATCATCGCAGGAAGCGTTGCCCTCTAGTTGCAGGTGTAGGGAATGCTCTCCTTGTCGCTCCTTGCGAGCTCCAGATAAGAGTTCCTTCTCATTCTCATCAATGTCTCACTTCAGGCCTAGGAAGAAGACTCAGATCATTGCTTTCAAGCTCTTCACCTAGCCATCGCAACATCATTGCAAAACATCCGCGCCTGTGTCTCACGCTCACGTTCTCATCATGCTTCGCCATTGTGCTCCCCACCGAGGCTTGTCTTCACGATCTTATGCCTCACCCTCGCGTTGCAAGTACACTGCACTCCATGATCAAATTGTCCAGCTCCTTTATTTTCTAGTCCTGCCTCGCCACTCGTGTTCTAGGCATTCATCCCCGGTTCAGTCGAATAAGCCCAAGGATTCACCTTCACGATCCAGGAAGGGGGCTCTATCACATTCTGCTTGATGCTCCAGGTATACTTCTCACTATCGTTCCTCTTCTCTTGAGAAATCATCTCCGTTCACGTTCCTTAGTAGATTGTTCTCCGATGAAGGAGGAAAGAAGGAAACTATTCAGGAGGTCGAGGAGTTTCTTTCTGGCTAGGAGGAAAGAAGGAAGTTATTCAGAAAGTTAACGAGTTTCTCTCAGGCTTGGGCCGTTAAAGGGAAGGCTCCCTCAAACCCTGCGTCTAAGGTGTTTCGTAATACTGTATCCGCAGTCAACAACCTTGGAGATGGTAATGGTCCACCTTAGCCAAGGACGTGTTAGGTAAAGTTCAGTAACAGGTTGAGGTTGTGGGAGAGAAGGACTCCATGCAAGCTAAAGTCAGCTCGGTTCATCCTTGTTCCTCTGTTCTTCTGTTCAAGCAGTAATAATATGATAGGACCTTACGGGCCATTTCATCTCCTCCACTGGACCTGAAGGTTGTGGTCATTACCCTGGGATGTTTGTTAGAGAGACTTTCCTCATTACCAGTCTTGCACCTTAGATGTCAGGATGCCTGAAAACTTTAAATCAATCAATCAATCAATCCTGGCAAGCAGAAGCAACAGCAATGGAAGTCACAGCTGTAAACACCCTCCAGCCCATGTCCTGGGAAGACTACTGGTCTGGTCCTGTTGGTTATCTTGCTGGCCACCTTAGACTTGAAGCAGCAGACACTAAAGAACATCGTGTTGACAGGTGCTATGGTGATCGAGTAGCACATAATGCACCAGTTAGCCAACCAGTGGGCTAACCGGGTGCTCAAGTGCCAGGAAGCCTTGACCTCCTGGATGCACAAGTGCATTGGTAGGGGAGAGAAGTTGGACCTGAGGAATGCCTCTCTTACAACCCATTCAGGATTTCCTCCACATAGGAATGGAGGGAAGGCGCCCAAGGTCAGTATCGTTTTGTGCTCCACAGCCATCAACATCTGGACAATCGCAGTCAGAAAATCAACCCATGCTACCTAAGCTCCAGTGAATCCTCAGAAAACCTCTGTCCTTAACCTCTCCCCCTTCCCCCTGCCAGTCACAAGGACGTAATCAAGGGAAAGATCAGGAAGTGGTAGACACCGGGGCTAAGATGGGCATTCCCCTATCTCACCCCTGGTGGGGGTGATGTCTACAAAGGAATTGGGGAAGGTGGTGGTTTCACGAGGTGAAGGACTGGATTGTGAGGGTCCTCTGCTTGGGATACCTCCTTCTGTTCATCAGCCTTCCCCCTCTGATTCCTACCTCCTAGAGTCCATATCATCTTAATACCTGGGAACAGTGTAGCATCTCGCCCTACAGAAAGAAGTCAAAGACATGATCAAGGCATCTGGAGGCTGGAAACCACTCATCGATCTCTTTACTTTGAACTAGTTTGTTTAACAGATGCCGTTCAAAATGGAGAGACTGTCCATAGTTGTTCAGACTATAAGACCAGGGAACGTATACTTCAGATTCCTGTGCGTTCAGCATCCTGGAAGTGCTGGAGGGTATTATTCGACGAGAAGTTTTACCAGTTTAAGGTCCTCTGCTAGGTCTGTCAAAAGCTCCACAGAATTTTACAAGGGTGTTTGGCCTTGTATCGTCCTGGACTCACGCCAACGGAGTTACGTTGCTTCGCAAATTCCAGAGAGACTTACCCTTCAGAACAGGCTTCTGATAAATTGAGAGAAGTCAGTCTTCATTCCCTCCCTGAGACACTTCTATTGTATTTAATGAGGAAGATGGACACCATATTGAGGAGTCTTCCCATTAAAATACAAGATCTCACAACTTTGACAAACGGTGCCCTGTTTTCAGCTTCTTAAATCTGCCAGCCCATATTTGGCAGATTGGTAGGTTCCTGGAGGATGACTTATGGTTACATTGTCTTTACGGACGACAGAAGTCGTCCTAGTTACAACACCTCGACGATGGTGACCCTAGGATCGGAGGCCATGGAAGAGATGAACTTAAGGAAAGGAATCTTAAATTGTCTCCGGAGTTTCATTTGTTCACAGGTGCTTTGAAGGAGGGCTGGGGAACCCAGCTAGACCATTAAGTGGTATCAGGAATGCAGTCAGACCAGAGCCATCAAAACCACATCAATGATCTAGAGCATTTATGCCCTCTTCTTGAAGGTTACTTAGTGGTGTTGATGAACGACCATACCGCTGTGATGTCTTACATTTGCAAACGGAGGAACGATATCCCATCAATTGTGTCGCCTAGCAGTCAGGATCCTCGAGTAGGCGGAAGAGCACTTGATTGTTCTGACAGCCTGATTCCTCCCGAGGAGAAAATCTAGGTGACAGACAACCTGAGCTGGAAGACAAAGATAGTTGGCTCAGAATGAACTTTTGTCTTCATATGTCAATGGAGATTTTGACTTTGTGGGGTTGCCCTATCATCGACTCTTTGCAAAAGCCCTCAACAAAATGCTCTTTGTTTAGTGCTCACTGCTCTCAGAACAAGGAGTCAAAGACTTGTTCCAGCATCCATTGGACAGTCTTGACGCATACGCTTTTCCTCCGTATTTGCTTCCAAGAAGGGCACTATTACAATGTCCTTATGTCTCAGAACGTGGTTATGAAACTTTTTGTTGCAATGTGTCCTCGCATGGAATGGTACACAGTTCTTATTTTAGCAGAGGTGCCAAGGGAACAACGTCCCTATTATGAATTTACCACAAGGCGGTGGAGGTTATTCGGCATCTCTTGCAGAAAGGGGTTGTTCGAGATACTGCACAATGTATGTCTGGCTATCTCTACAAATCCTTGTCTGCAGTTTATCAGGACTAGTGGGCATCTTCTGTGATTGGTGTCATGGGAGGGGTATCCATCTTTTCGGAGCTTCTGCATCAATAGTTGCTGATTTTTTGCTTTACCTCTGTAAGGAGACACCACTGTACAGTAGCCCATTTCTGCAGTAAAGGGATATTTCTTTGAAAGATTTTTCCATGCTCATATGGAGCTTGGAGCAGTCTTGCCTTCCAGTGGAAGTGAGCGCACACACCTTGGAATGTGATCAACATCTTAAGTCCCCTGAAGATGGCACTTTTCAAGCCTTTGAAATGTTATCAGATAGGGATCTGACCATGAAGACAGTGTTTCAGCTTGCTTTGACCTTGGCTTAACCTAGTAGCAAACTTTGCGGGCTCTCTTTTAATGTCAACCATTTTTAGGGGGTAGACAGAAATCCCTTAGCTTCATCCCTGAGTTTGTCGCCAAAACCCAAAATTCATTCCATAATTTTTGTAGTTTCAATTCTCTGAGATGCATCTGATAATCCTGATCATCTATTACTCTGTCATGTAAAGGGATTGAAAGCTTACCTCAAATGCAGCATATCTGTTAGACCTCATCTGTTGCATCTTTTTATCAGTACTGGAAGAAACTAAAGGAAGGTCATCAAAAACACCATCTCCTTTTGGTGAAGGGAAGTAGCTGCTCAGCAAGTGGCTTAGCTATCTCAGCTCCTTTATGGGACGAGTAACTTTGGGTCATGGGTGGTCAAGAGTAAGTCTGGGCTGAAAGTGATGATTGACTTGTCTTTTCATTTTTCTTTTAATCTTCCCCCCTCTTGTGGTACAGCCTTGTGAGCCTCACCAGCTGGACTCGACCTGAAGTGGAAGTAAGATCACTAGACTCAGGTATCTTAGGAGTGTCATGAGGGGGTCTTTTCCCCTCACTCCTTTCAAGGAGTGTGTTGTATCCAAGCAAACCCACTTGAACATAATATAGCCTTTTCATCATGTTAGCCAGGTTACACCACAGAGGTTGAAGCTCAACTCTGTACTTTGAAGCACAGGCTGTGTTTTATCCTTTTCAAAGTGTGGTTCACGAGGTGTAAGGAGCTCAGACTCTTTTCCCATATGGCAAGAATCTTTGGTTCCCAGGTAAAGTTCCAGCCTGTTGGAAGGGGTCGTTTCCCTCCTAAGAACGAATCTCTTATAGTAAAGGACAATTGGGTTGTATTATTGTATTGGAATAGATTAAACATTTGTTAAATACATTAATTCATATATTTCCTAACTATACAAAGCTTAGTCCTTTTCTCAAACTTGTTCACCATCACCACCCCAAAATAACTCCTAGCAGGAGTCAAATTGCTGGGTAGCACTGGCGGGCAGATGAGTGAGGTGTCTGCCACCTAGAGCCTGGCCAGTGAACTACCTGCTGGTTTGTTTACACCTTGATCAAGTTTTTAACTGCTATGTTCCAGTTTTCATTGTTTTATATCCTCCTAAAGTAAAGGTTTGTAGTTAGGAAAAATAAGTTTTCTTTAAAATTTGTCATTTTTGAGATTAGGTTTATATTTTTTTTTGCATGTTATGATGTGATACAAGATGCTTTCTTTGAGGTCATATATGTAGCTGGTTTGAGAGTGATGTGGGTAAGAATATTTGTATACAGAAAAAGAGGAAGAGGAATGTTGAAGGTACAGTATGTGGTGTTCGTTTAAATTGAATGAAAGATTAAAGTTGTATTTGCAAACTTTATTTTATTACAGAAATTGTTTTTTGAAAAGGGTTTATTTGGACCACTTCATAAGGTCAAATATTCCGTCTGGGATGCTAGTACAGTATTCTAAGTAAAAAGGATTTGTTCCGTAACTGAAATACAAACCACGCAATTTACATGGGGTGATTACTTCGACGCAGCTGATGATGAGCCATAAAGTTTTAACGATCGTTTCCTACCCCACTGCTAGTTAGCGGGGGGGGGGGGGGGGGGTTAGGGAGGGGTAGCTAGTTACCCCTCCCCCTCACACACACCGGAGAATACTCCACTCTACTTTTGGATTGGATAGTGATCGGAAGTCTCCGCTCCTATCCTCACTTGACGGCCATATTGTTTTGTCTTTTAACTTGCCTTTTCTTATACTTAATATGTTTAAACATTATTGATGTTTATGTATATTTTTGTGTATAGAAAATAGTAAGTTTCCTTTGCTTTCGGTGTTGTGCGGTGTGTGTTGTGTATGTTCTACGAGAGTTTCGCCGGCTTTGCAGGCCACTACGATCTATTTTTGATCACGGCTTTTCACTCCTAGGCCACCATGGTTGCCTTCGTGGAGACCGGCCCTTCTCTTGTGGTCGTTCACCTCTTACTCCGTACTACGCCTACGATAGCCTCTCAGGACCGAGTCGCTATTTCGTTTTATTTGTGTCGATTATTTTTATGAATATAATTGTTTTAACTTTTCTGCTCAGGGCTCACGTCCCTTTGGGGGTTGGTGATCCTTGAATGTCCCCCTCCCCTCACCTGGGCATGCTGGGTGGGGGAGGGGGGGGCACATACCTTCTTTCGTTCTTATGTTTTTTCCCTTGGGGTTTCTCTTCAGAGTTTCACCCGGGGGAATTTCTGTTAAATAATTATTCTGTTTTATTTTCCAGTTTGCGATGCTGTTTCTTCGTGCCTGTTGTGTGCCTTCGAAGCAGAGCTGTCCTGTTTATCCTGGGGAGTCGGCTTCGCCGCCGTCTCGCAAGGCGTTCGTCAGGGGCGTTTCCTTCTCTTAGAAGTTCCCTGTGACTACTGCCAGCTCTTCATTGCATCCTAGAACGATAAGGAGGTTCGCCTCTAGGGTAGTTAGTTAACTTCCCTTTTTACTTTCCTTGGTCTTGGGCGGTTATACTCTGGGGGCTGAGCGGCTGCCCTTGTGACTTGCTCTAGGGGCTGAGCGATTGCAAGGCTAGACCATGGTACTAGCGACTATGCTCTCGGGGCTGAGCGGTCGCTTCTGTAGCTACGCTCAAGGGGCTGAGCAGCTGCAGGATCAGCCTGGCCCTCTCTCGTTCACGAGGGAGGCCGCACTAAGTGCTCCTCCTCGAAAGGATTGCTCCTTTTGTCTCTTCTACGAAGTGTCCCCTCCCGTTCGTGTGAGAGGACACTCACAGAGACTCCTCTTCGGAGGATTGTTCCTGTTACGTCTGCTGATCTAAGGGCCTTTCAGGGCTCCATCACCAGTCTCTTCTACGAAGTGCTCACCTCTCTCGTTCGCGAGAGAGGCCACTCATAGAGACTCCTCTTTGGAGGATTGTTCCTGTTGACAACAGCTTGCTGTTCAGTCACTAGCACTTCAGAGTTTAGTGAGAGGGAAACTTCGGTTTCTCTTTTTTCCCTGACCCTTCGGGGTCTCGGAGCTTTAGTTACGCAGTTCCCTCAGGCTCTTGTAACTTTAGTCACTTCTACTCTTCGGTGATTAGTGACGGAGAAACTTCGGTTTCTCGTTGCATTGACCCTTCGGGGTCTTGCAACTAATCCCCAGTGTACCTGTTGCCTGCTGTATCCGTTCCTGACTGCAGACGCGCTTGGGCGCCCACGCCCCCGCTATCTAACGGGCTCCTTCCTTCGGGGCAGGAGAGACTTTCTCATACCTTGAGTAAGTCCCTTAAGTGCCAAGTATCACCTGCGCGCCAACGTTCCCTTATGCGCTTGCGCTCGACTGCTGTTCCTGAGTCTGCCTTCAGAGACACCCTGTTCCAGTATTCAGTTAGGCTGCTACCAACGTTCCCTGCACATTTTGCGCACATCGTTGGAGTTCCTGAGATAGGGCACTTGCGCTCACCAGCGTTTCAGCCTACGGTGTCTCTAAGTCTCTTCTACGAAGCACACCTCTCCCGTTCGAGGGAAAGGTACCTCACAGAGACCACTACTCGGAGTATTTAGCAGTCCCTCAGTTGATCATCGGCACTGAAGTAGACCTCCTGGTCCTCTTCAGGGGATGCCCTTCCTTTTAGGGACACATCCCAGTTCCTGATATACGAGTTAGCCGATCCTTCAACCATCTCCGACGATTTTCTGTTACACATGGGCTTACGTTCTTCACTCGCGCATAAGCGCTGAAGACCGCCCGCGTGCGGGATTACTTCCCGACGATCTTCTGTTCCCGCTAATGCGTAAGCGTTGATGATCGCCCGCGTGCGGGATGGTTTCACGCTCGCGATCGTCGAGGGTCGTTAGCCGACGATCTTCTGTTCGCACTATCGCGTAAGCGTTGATGATCACCCACGCCCGACCTTAAAGGCCCTTCCTCTCGCGATCGTCAACCCGGCAACGGTCGTTAGCCGGGGATCTTCGGATCCAGCGCTGACGATCTTGTTAGTGTGCGTAAGCGCCGAGGATCGGTCTGTGCGCGGGATGGTTTCCCGCGCGCGACAACGGGGCCTTCCGCGCGCGACAACGAGTCCTTCGACGGCCGTTAGCCAGCGAATCTTCGGATCCGCCGCTAAGCGGAAGCGCCGACGATCTTCTTAGTACGCTTAAGCTCCGATGATCGTTCTATGTGCGGGATGGTTTCCCGCGCACGGCAACGAGGCCATGCAGTTCTCCGCATGCGATTGTCGACGGCCGTTTGTCGCTGATCTTCGGATTCGGCGCTAGGTGCGCGAGCGCCGACGATTTTCACAGTACGCGTGAGCACCGAAGATCGTTCCGTTCGCGGGATTGTTTCCTGCACGCGACCATTGAGGCTCACACAGTCATCGCACGGATCGATCGTCGTAGATCGTTCGCGCGCGGGCACCGAGGTTCCCGCTTGTAATCGCCGACTATTTTCTCAAACGCGCGAACGCCGACAATCTTCGGTTACGCGTGAGTGCCGAAGATCGTCCGGGCTCGCGCGAATCGCCGACGATCGTCTTACTTGCGTAAGCACCAAAGATCGTCAGCGTTATTCTTCCGCGCGTGGGATGGTTTCCCACATGCAATCCCTAGCACCGGCGATCTTTTTTTGCCGAGATCGTTCGTGCGTGGGATGGTTTCCCTCGCCCACGATCTTTCACGCGCAAGTGCCAGCAATCTTCATACGCGCGAAGACGCTAGGATCGTTCACGCGGTCGCCGATACGCCCACACTGGCATGCGGGCGCGGTTATTCTGCTACGCATGCTTTATTCAGGTGCTACCCAGATATGTGCTTTTCGCACGATCGTCAGCGTGATCGGCGCACCGTTCTCCGACACGACCGCGCCCTGTTTATATCAGGGCTTATGACGGTCAGGCCACCTCCGCGTTTCCCTCCCCCGCAGCGCAGAGCAGCGCCCTCTCCGGAGGGGGGGAGGTTTCCAGACAGGTCAAAGGTCGCTTCTCCCTTCACTGCAGACTCTCTACGGGCGAACCCTCGTGTGTCATCTCCCCCAGAGGATCGAACGATCCTCTTCCCTCCAGAGGGCCTCCCTGTCAGCGCGAGGATTGGTCGGCATCCCTGGTGGGATGTCGTCGTCAGAGCACTCAAGCAGGCGATGAGCCTGTGCCTTCTGACTGGGGTCACTAATCAATAGCAGCTTCCTCTCCCCCTGAAGGGGTTGAGAGGAATCCCTGGCATAGTATCTTCCCCAAGGACTATCCTGTCCCTTCGAGAGTCCTTACGCAGGGGATGAGCCCTCCTCAGACTCCATCTCCCCTCCCCTGCGGATGAGCTTTGCCTATCCCCAGGAGGGTTGGAAGACACGGTCCTCTCCCCCTTCACTCCATAGGGTGAATCCCCGCCTCTTCCTGAGGGTCCTATCGTGCGGAGGGGGCGAAGCCTTACATCCCTCATCGCTGGGGTCCTGTTTCCCTCCTAGGAGGGATCCTAAGGCCCTGTCTTCCACAAGGATCTGACAGGATCCAGTTGGACCCTTGGGGCATGTCTACGATTCTCCCCAGGAAGAGCCTCTGGGGATGGGAGACCTTGCTGCGAGTCCATCAGGAGGAGTAGCTCCAGGGGTCGGAACTTGCGTTCTGGCAGGTTCTGGCCCTCATGAGAAACCTCAAGGGGATCCCAGATTCAGAAATTCCTCTTCGGTAAGGGAAGGATTCGGTCCTGGACCGAGTTCTACTCACCCAAGGACTTCCTTACGCCAGTGCTCTTGCCCTGGTCTCAGGGAATGGAGAGTGCCAGAGACTAGGTCGATGGCCAGCTCTCTGAGCTTGTCTCCTTCAACAGTCCTGGTCGGTATCGAGCCCTTCTCTCCTCCCTGGGTAGGGATTGGTGAGGGGACGAGCCCTCCGGGCGGAAGTCCAATCCATGTCAGAGAGGCGCCCCCTCCAAGAGGCGGCCAACGTGTTTCGAGGCCTCCGTAATCGTCTCCTTCCCTTCTCGACTCCGTACAGGGTTGTCAAACAGTCTCCGTTCAGCATAGCGACAGCAGAGGCTGTCAGCTTTGCGGTAAGACCACAAGACTTCATGGGTACACTGGTCCGGTAGGACTCGTACTCCCGGTCCTGGTATACCAGTTCAAGGGCTGTGCTTCGGCTTCTCCATGGCACCTCAACAGTTCTCCGATACATCCTCTCGGATCTCTTCACGGGCTCCCAGCATCGACATCCGGCCACTCCGTTTCCTGGGTGGCTGGCCGATCCTGGCAGACTCGAAGGTTTCCCTTCTTCGTCATCGGGACAAGTTCCTCGGACTTTACCAAGTTCTAAAGATCATGGTGGTCCTCGAGGGGTCCTCCCCACAGCCCTTTCAGAGTCTGGTATACCGAGCCTGGTCTTAGGCTCCTATCTCCCGTAGCCTTCCCTTCAGACGTCAGGGTACCAAGGCAGAGGAAGGTCGTGAGACCTTTCCTCACACGAGAAGACCCTCCAACCTAAGGTTGTTAAGTCTCTCCTCCTTGACCCATCTGGTTTCCACAGTCGCCCCAGGTTGAGTTCTCTCCAGTGGCGACTCGGGGCGCAGGGGAGTCGGGGGCACGTCTCCCCAGACGCCGAGACCCCTATGGGACAACCGGTACAGACGAACCCATAGGGATGGGAAGCTGACGAGGGCCTACAAGAGGGAGTGGTCCTTCTCGTCCTTCCCCCTAACTTGATGCTGTTTTCTGACGCGTCAAAGAAAGGGGGGCCCCACGTTCTGATCCACGAGTCCTCAGACCGGGGTCAGAATCAGGAAGAACATTCTCTAGTCCTACTAGAGACGGAAACCGTGTTTCTGGCTCTTCAGTAGCTCCACCTAGCCTGGCGGACTACTCTGTGGTTATGAGGATCAACAACACCACAGTGAGGGTTTTCTGGTCCTGACAAGGAGGTACTTTTCAGTACAACCATCCCATCCTGCGGTAGAGATACTGGGATGGTCCGAGTCCCCCTCGGTCTCCTTGGCAGCTCGCTTGATTCCAGGCAAAGGAATGGGCTCGCCGACAGTCTGAGCAGTGTGTCACGGACACCACATTCCGAGTGGTCTTTGGATTCTCAAGTAGTCTACAAGTCCTGTCTCGGTCTGGCTCCCTCGGTGGACCGGTTCGCTACAGCACTGAGCTGCAAGCTCCCGCTGTACTGCTCCCCGGTCACGGATCCCAAGGCCCTCTGGTAGGAGGCCTTCCAGCAACGGTGGGACACCATCGATGTGTTGCCCCTGTAGCTTGCTCCTCTTCCCGCCGGGTGTCTATCCAGCATCTCCTCAAAGAGAGAGGACTTTCGCAACAAGTTGCGAAAAGGAGGCCTGGACACCTGCGCAAGTCTTCCGCAGTAGTCTCCCAGGCGATAGGGCGAGTTTCTGTGGCCAGTGTCGGGGAGAGGGCATCCCTCCACACGATGCTGCTTCCAGCAATGGCGGAGCCCATAGTGGGATTGCGGGATAAATGTGCCTTTTCAGTTTTGAGTGTGAAAGGCTATCCCTCAGCCGTAAGTCTTGCTCCTGGCCCTAGGGACAAACATTTCTCCCCCCGCTGGAACTCTATCTTCGCATGCGAGGCCTTGTCCTCCCCTACCCTCAGTTGAAGGTGAGACCTCCTCCTTGGAATGTGGTTCGAGTCCTCAAGTCTCGAACAAATTATGATGATATATATAGAGCATTTGAGTGCTATGGATTGATAAAGGAAATACGGATGCGACTTGGAGATGAAAAATGGGACTCTTGGATATCTTTTGAAAGTCATGATGAAGCGTTTAATGCCATAAGTAATATTAGTAGTATCAAAATTAACGAATTGAACATCATGGGAGCTCTTTGTGATAAGGTCCCAAAGGAATTGGATGTGTACAAACCTGCTGATTGGTTTGAAAAAGATAGAAATGTACCCATGCCTTCACAGAGAAAACCCAAACCACCTATGTGGCTCTTAGCTAAACCTAAAGGGATAATAGGGAATTATTTTAAGATATGTAAGTTTATCTAAAAAAAAGTAGGAACCATAGCACCTGGAGATATATCTCGTTTTGGGAAGAACAGTTATCTCATCCATGCCAAATCTTCGACTCAGTCTGCAATACTGTCTAACTTACAGACAGGCAGTGATGAAATTACATTGGAAATGAAACCTCATCTAAATTTTAGTTATGGAAGGGGAGTGGTCTTTAATAAGGACCTATACGAATTTACAGAGGAGGAGATACTTTCTATGTGTCCATTAAATGTATGGAAAGTGCATAAGGTTCCTGGAACTTCAATGATTATACTTACTTTCCAGGATGCTGATGTACCTTTCCATATTTTTATTGAAAATGAAAGGATTAAAGTTCGACCTTTCAAACAAAAGCCCCTGCAATGTTTTAATTGTTTTAAATTTGGACACCCATCCAAAGTTTGCAAAAATGGAAAAATGTGTGGTATTTGCTCCAAAACTTATCATGGAGAATGTACACTTGAGGCCAGGTGTTCAAATTGCAATTTGAATCATAAATCAACTGATAGGATATGCGAACTGTATAAGTTGGAGGAAGCTGCCCTAAACAAATCAAGTTTAGAACACATAAGTGTGGGACATGCAAAAAGAATGTTGAATAAATCAACCAGCTATGCAAAGGCCTTAAAATCAAAGGTAAATTTACCACAGGAGACAGCAACCCCACCTAGCACTGCCAGTAATTCTAAGAAAAGAAATACAACCTCTGATGATAAAGTACTGCATGACAAAGTAATCGTATTGCCTTCTGAGGCTTTGCCACAGCGTATTAAAAATGGGTCATTGCCCATTTCTGTACAGCCTTCGTCCCCCATTACTAACATTAGTACTAACCTCTCCCAGGCCATGTCCTTGCCTGATTTGATGGAGATGCCACCTGACACTAAGTTACCAGGTGCACCTGTATTGGGGAAGGTGCAAAAACCTGGTAGCTCAAAACCTACTAATCGGAAAAGAGAGAGACCTCCATCTCTCTCACCCCCTTCCATAAGAAATATCAAAATTACGACGTCAAATAAATATGATGATTTGTCTGTTGATATTTCTGATCTGGAAGTAAATTTAAATAAATCGGAAATTCAAGTGGAGGTCCACCAACCTCCTCAACAATCAGATCAAAAAGACAAAAAGAAAATCATAAATTCTAAACCCAATCTATCAAGACCTTCTTTAATAAAACCACCTAAAAATAGTGTTAGATCAAAAACTGCTAATGGGAAGACTCCATCCAAGGGGTCTACCAAATTATAAACCATAGTTTTTTCCTCCATTTTGCAATGGAATTGTCAGGGTTTAAGGGCCAAATATGAAGAACTTAAGCTCCTTATTCATGAGCATTCCCCCATAATTATTTGTCTACAGGAGAGCAAACTTGATCATAATACCCCATGTCCTCGCGAATACATTAGTTATAGGACACCATATGATCACCAAGTGGGGAGCCATGGCGGAAGTCTCATATACGTTCGTCGAGATGTTCCCCAAGTTTCTCTGTCTATTCGTACACCTCTGCAGGCAGTGGTTGTACAGATCGACATAGGGCGAAAATATACAATTTGTTCTCTGTACTTGCCTCCAAATGATAACATTTTGTATGACAACTTAGTGGAGGTGATTCAACAACTCCCTCAACCTTTTCTTTTACTTGGAGATTTGAATAGTAGACATCCTTTGTGGGGTGATGTTTTAGCAAACACGAGGGGAAATATCATATCATCAATTGTGGAAAATGAAGATGTGGGACTCCTTAATACAGGAGAGCCCACACACTTTCATGTCCAGACAGGTACCTTGTCATGTATTGACCTAGCAATCGTAAGCTCTAATTGCCTTCTCGACTTTGATTGGAGAACATTAGATGATTGGCATACTAGTGATCACGCACCAATCATTATAAACACCAACAATGGTCCACCTTTACAGGGATCGCCACGATGGAATCTTGACAAGGCGGACTGGGGTAAATTTCGTGAGCTAAGCGAAATTGAGGGGGATGTAGGACAAGTTGAAAATATCGATGATGCCATAGACTTACTGAATGGAACTCTCCATACAGCAGGAGTCAATTCAATTCCCAAAACAACAGGGTTATTCAAACGACGACCAGTCCCGTGGTGGTCTTCAGAACTAACTGCCCTGCACAGAGCCACAAGAAGATCTTTAACACGATTGCGTAGACGCAGAACTGATGAGAATTTAATTATGTACAAGAAATGTAGAGCACAGTTCCGTCGTGCCATGAAAGAAGCAAGGCGCCAGTCATGGATGTCTTTTGTTTCCTCCATTAACAGTAGAACACCACCATCTTCTGTGTGGAGGAAAGTAAAAAAGATAGCTGGCAAATTCACCCCCAACCCACCACCAGTGTTGAAGGTGAATGGCCAGTATGTAACTGAAGCAAAGGAAGTTAGCAATGCTCTGGCTAATCATTTTTCAAATGTATCCAGCAAGTGTGAAGGAGCCCCTGGTCACCAGTATAGGAGCGCTGAAGAAAAGAAAATTTTAAATTTTGCAACAAGAAGGGAAGAGTCGTATAATTCTCCTTTCACTGAAAGAGAATTTGATTCCGCACTTGCTCATTGCAACGATACAGCCCCTGGACCCGATGGAATTCCATATGCAATGATTAAACATGTACATTTTAATACAAAGCTATTTATTTTAAGTATTATTAATAGAATATGGCATGATCATAGTTACCCAAGTGTTTGGGAACTAGCCATTATTTTAGCCTTTTTAAAACCCGGTAAAGACAAGTTTTTAGCAGCAAACTATCGTCCTATTGCATTGACATCTTGTTTATGTAAAATCATGGAGAAGATGGTCAATGCAAGGCTGATATGGTACCTTGAAAAGAAAGGTATTTTATCACCGATTCAATGTGGATTCCGAAAAATGCACTCAACGACTGATGTGTTGATACGACTAGAGTCTTCTATTTGTGAAGCCTTTGCTTCCAAACAGCACCATGTTACAGTATTTTTTGACCTTGAAAAGGCATATGATACCACATGGAGATATGGTATACTTAAAACCATTCATGAATTGGGATTGAGAGGAGAGCTGCCACTATTTATTCAGGCATTTCTTTCACGTAGAGTTTTTCAAGTGAGAGTTGGGGAAACACTATCTGAGAGTAAGTGTCAGGAAGAAGGAGTTCCTCAGGGTAGTGTGCTGAGTGTAACCCTTTTTGCACTAGCAATTAATGGGATATCCAAAGCCATTCCCCAGGATGTTCTCTCAACATTATTTGTGGATGATCTCTCAATATCATTTGCTGGCACTAGAATGGCAATGGTTGAGAGAAAAATCCAACACTCTATTGATAAAATTATCCAGTGGGCTGACATGAATGGATTTAAGTTCTCGACAAGTAAAACTACCGTTGTCCATTTTTGTCGTATCCGGGGAGTACATCCAGACCCGGATATATACATTAAAGGTCAACGGATACCATGTGCAAGAGAAGCTAAATTTTTAGGTTTGATATTTGATTGTAGGCTGACATGGGTTTCTCACTTAAAAGCATTAAAAGCTAAATGTGTTGAAGCTCTGAATATCTTAAAAGTATTGTCCCATACATCGTGGGGGGCAGACCGCAATACTATTTTAAAATTATACAAGGCCTTGATTTTTTCCAAAATTAGTTATGGTTGTGAGGTATATTCTTCAGCCACCCCAAGCCGGTTAAAAATATTAGACTCGATACATCATGCAGGTATTAGATTGTCTACTGGAGCTTTTAAAACCTCGCCTATCCCAAGTCTCCTTGTTGATGCTGGAGAGTTACCTCTAGACCTATACCGAATGTCTTCCATTCTTCGGTATTGGTTTAGATTGCAAAGACTCCCTAACTCTCTCGCCTTTCAGACTGCAAGCCTTGTAAGACACGCATCATACTTTGAGTTGCACCCAAAATCTCCTCAACCTTATGGCTTTCGGGTGAAACGATTATTAAATAGTCTGGATTTAATTAGAAATAAGGTACTTCCATTCAAGGTATCACCAACGCCTCCATGGAAGTTACCAGAGATATCTTTTTGTAAATATTTTATTGGAGATAAGAAGAATATGTCAGACCTAGAAGCCAGGTCTCTTTTTAATGAACATGTTAGAGAACATAGAGGATCAACTTTTATCTATACTGATGGCTCCAAATGTGATGCTGGCGTTGGATTTGGAGTACATAGTAATGGTTTTAATTGTAGAGGTGCACTTCCTCTGACCGCTTCCATATTTACTGCCGAACTGTATGGCATATTAACCGCTATTGAGAAAATAGCATTGGAGAAGGAGGGTAATTTTACAATTTTTAGTGATGCAAGGAGTGTCCTTCAAGCTATGGAAGTTTTTAATTCTAATAACCCTTTAGTTTTAAAGATTTTAGAATGGCTTTTCATAATTGGACGGAGAGGTATAACAGTTCAATTTTGTTGGGTTCCAGCACATGTAGGTGTGTCTGGGAATGAGAAGGCAGATTCACTGGCTAAGGAGGCTGCATCAGAGTTGCTGCCAAGAAGGTATCCCATTCCCTGTGATGATTTCTTACCTGACATCAAGAAATTGGTTTGCAATAAATGGCAACAGCAATGGGATAGTCAAGATGGCAATAAAATGCGAGAGATAACAAATGACATATCTCCTTGGAGGTATAATATGATGCCCCGAAAATGGGAGACGTCTCTTTGTCGTCTCCGTATTGGTCACACTCGGTTTACACACGAGTTTTTGCTGAAGGGCCAACACCAACCATATTGTGACGACTGTGTAGTACCTCTAACAGTAAGGCATTTGTTGACCGAATGCCCCAATTATAACAACTTGCGGAATAGATATTTGTTTGAGGCTCGAGGTGAGGGTGGCAGGTTCATCCTTGCCAAGATTCTTGGAAATGTGGTGTCCTACCATGCAAGTGGCATTTTTAGATTTATTTCAGAAGCAGGTCTTCTGAAAAATATTTAACTTTTATTACATTCAACTTTTATGATTTTAATTGAATACTCTTTTATTTTTTATTTTATTTTATCTTTTATTTTTGTATACATAAATTAAATGTTACCGGCGTCAATGACCTCAGATGTCAGGATGCCTGAAAACTTTGAATCAATCAATCAATCCTCAAGTCTCGAAAGAGACCCCCTGACGAACCACTACGTAGTCCCCAGACCACCACCTTTCTGGGTAGACAGTGTTCCTGCTAGCCTATCTTCAGCCAAGCGAGTCACATGGTCTCTCTTACGACTTAGCCCATTCAGGGGGTTAGGGGGAGACAACTTCAGGTTTGTCCTTGAGGTTTGTTGCCGAGACTCAGAATCCGGGAGTGCCGGACCCGCTTCGACTCCTTCCAGGGCTCGAGTCTCCGTCCTGTATCAGATGACTCAGACCATCTCCTACCTTGCCGGTAGGGAGTCCGAGCTGGTGTCTTCAGAGAACAGCTGCAGTTCGTCTTCAGGTCCAAGTCTCGTTCGTGGATCCTGGGTAACGAGAAGGGTCTCCAGGAGTACCATCTCAGCCTGGATTCGCAGGGCGCTACACCCTGCCTTGAATCTTGACCCTTCTCCGTCGCATCGCCCTAGAGCCCATGATGTCAGGGGCTTAGATACGTCCCTGCCCTTCATGGAGCATCTTTCAGTGACGCAGGTCCTGCAAGCGGGGATGTTGAAGCCTCAGACCTTCTTCTCAGCCCCATACCTGCAAGACATGACCCACAGGAGGCTCGATACGTTTGTATCGGCCCTGTGGTGTCTTCACAACAGCTGGTCTAAACCTCAGGCTCCTTGATGGACAAGTAGCAGAAGGTTGAGGGCATTGTTACCTGGTGTTAGTCTGCATGAATGAAAAGATCTGTCTGGCCCTTATTCTTTTCTTCATCCTCTCCCACAGAGAAAGCAGCATCCTGGGTTCTCTGCACAGCTGACCCCAAACCACTGCAGGTAGACCATGCTTCCTTGTGTTCCTAGTATTAGGTGTAATACTGTCATGTCCCCATACCCTGACGAGGTGGTATTGGGAGAGTCCTAGCCTGGATTTCCTTCTGAGGGACTCCAGGGCAACTGCCTGGGACAAATCACTTTTCACCTTCGCACACACCTTACGTAGGCCGCAGCAGTTTCACAACCCCCAGCGAGGAGCAGGGATTCCCTCCTCATACTTGCAGTGAGTGTAGGGAGTGGTCTGCCTCCCAGTGGGAGAAGTTCGGCCGTCGGCGTAAGAAGAAGTCCAAGAGAGACCGTTCTCCTTCAAGGGTAGCCTTGAAGAAGGAAATTCCTTTGCGCGTCAGGGGTCCCCTGTGCGCTCTCCTATGCGTTTGCACACATGCGCTCGCCTAAGAAGCATTCTTCGGACTCTTCTCTTCAGCGCTCTCCTGTTTGCCAGCGCTCTCCCAGTCATCAGTGCTCTCCTCTGCGTCAGCGATCTCCTGATCGCCAGTGCTTTCCCGATCGCAAGCGCTCTCCTGATTGTCGACGCTCTCCTAAGCGTACGCGCTTGCCTAAGCGTACGCGCTTGCCTGCTGATCGTCAGCGCCCTTCGGAGCCTGCTTCACGCCGTGTGCGCAAGCAGTCTTCCGAGCGCTCAAGTTCTCCTTCGGTTTCTGCTGTGCGCCGGGTGCGCCAACAGTCTCTCGAATGAGTTAGGTCTCCTGCTCGTCAGCGCACACTTGCGCTTTTGGTTTCAGACAAGTGCTCTGCGTGCCAACGACCTCCGGTATCTGGATCTTCAGATCTAGAGGCAGGCAAGGATGGGACAACTTTGCCTCGC
This sequence comes from Palaemon carinicauda, assembly GCF_036898095.1. Lineage (NCBI taxonomy): Eukaryota > Metazoa > Arthropoda > Malacostraca > Decapoda > Palaemonidae > Palaemon > Palaemon carinicauda. The sequence goes on from NC_090751.1 coordinate 30,845,143, forward strand.
CCCCGCGCACATGTGGGCCTATCTCCATCTGCGCAACAGCGCGCGCGCACTCCAGTGCATTCTTCCAGAGCTCCTGCTCGCTCGCGCGCACTTGAGCTTCCTGTGGAACTTGTTCGCGAGCGCTCTCCTCTGCGCACAGATCCATCAGATTCTGCTCCTCAGAGGGCTGCGCACCAGCGCCCTCAGGCTCGTCAGCGATCTCCTAAGCGCCTGCGCGATCTGTTGCCTGCGTGCAAGTGATCTCCTGATCGTCAACGCTCTCAGCTTCTAGATCGTTATAGGTCTCCGAAACGCGCTAAGGCAAATTCACCTGAGCGCTATCGGTCTCCTTCTCGCGCCGCGAATTATCGATCGCCAACGCGCCATCCTGATCCGGTGTGCAAACCCTCCCCATCGCACCAGCAATCGTCTGATCGCCAGCAATCTCCCACGCGAGAGAAATCGCCTACTCGCCATTGCTCGCCGAAGCATCATCGATCTCCTCCGCGTGCGCCTGCTCGTCAATGTGCCCCCTCGCCAGCACGCCCATGGGAAGGACTAAGAGGAGGGTCACCAAAAACACCATCTCGGCTTGGATTCGGCGAGTTATTCATCACGCCTTGAATCCAGACCCTCCTCCGTCACGTCGCCCCAGAGCACATGACGTCAGGGGCATTGCTACGTCCCTGGTCTTTAAGAGAAATTTTTCTGTGACGCAGGTACTTCAAGCTGGGGTCTGGAAGCGTCAGACGACCTTCATTGCCCACTACCTGCAGGATGTGACCCACAGGAGCCTCGATATGTTCTCTATCGGCCCTGTGGTGGCAGCACAACAGCTGGTCTAACCTCAGGCTCCTTATTGGACAGATAGCAGAAGGTTGAGGGCATTATTACTCGGTCTCATTCTGCATGAATGAAAGAGTATGTGTGGCCCTTACTTCTTTCTTCATCCTCCCCTCTCTTGGGGAAAGCAGCATCCTGGTCTCTGCATAGCTGACCTCAACCTCTGCAGGTAAACCATGCTCCCTTGTGTTCCTAGTATTAAGTTAATACTGTCGCGTCCCCCATACCCTGACAAGGTGGTATTGGGAACGCCCTAATCTAGATTTCCATCTAAAGATCTCCAGGTCAACTTCTAGGACAAGTCACACTTTTTCCTTCGTACACAAGCTTATATAGGCCACTTGTTTTTTGCAGAGCAAGAGAACTTGTGAGGTGCAGGGACTCCTTTTCTCGAAGTGCTAATCACTCAGATTCTGAGTCCCCAGGTAAAGCCAAAGCCAGTAAGGCTGGGGACTTTCCACCCTTCCTAAGGGTGAGTCACCCTATGTAAATAGCGTGGTTTGTATTTTGGTTACGGAACAAATGACAAATTCGGAGATAATTTGTATTTTTCGTAACCATACAAACCTTAGCTATTTACACATATTTGCCTGCCAGCCCTGTCCCCCAAGACAAGTCCTACCTCTAAGTGAAGTGAGACAACTCACCAGTGTGTGAGGGGGGGGGGGGGTTAGCTAGCTACCCCTCCCCTACCCCTGCTAACTAGCGCAGGGGTAGTTAACCTTCGCTAAAATTCTAATGGCTTGTCATTTCAGCTACGCCGAAAGTAATATCCTATGTAAATAGCTAAGGTTTGTATGGTTAGGAAAAACACAAATTATCTCCGAATTTGTCATTTTAAAACTTTGCTTAAATATTTTAAGGTATTATTGAATTTGCACAGATGCAAAAATAATGTTAGCAATGAAGGTATTTCAAATCCTAAAAAGAAATGAAAATCCAGTTTGTTTTATTAAATGAAATAAACTTGATTAATTTTGGTCTGTTGTTTTTCTCTCTTTGTAAATGAAAACTGTAAAAAGGAAACTTTTTTTTTTTTTTAATTCTTATGCAGAAATGTCCTATATACTGTATAGCATTATTGTTGTTGATGATTACAATTATGGGAGGTGGGATTAGTTAACATTAAGAATTATTCAAAATATGAATCTCTGTTTCAGGAATGTGTTAAAAAGCAGCCTCACACTCCAAGACCTTGGTGTTGCAGTCATAATGAATGGCGAGTCGGGAGATTGCAGCACTCCTGTCCGGCGCTCGTCCCGTGCTCGAAAACCCAATTCGCGCTTTGCCGAGGATGAATTAGACGGTTGCATTAAAAAAATCGTCGTTGGTGTTTCAGCCTCAGAGGTTGCTGGTTCTGGGAGTGGTACACCTTCACGACAGAGGAAGCCTGGTAAAAAACGTGAGAGTGAATGTGAGGATTTGGAAGAAAGCCCACAGTCATCTAAAGAACCTGGTAACATTGTAAGCACTTTACCTCAGACCCAAAATAAAACTGATGATTCAATAAATGGTGTTGGGAATGAAAAAGAAACTCATTCTGACATTATGGGTAGGTTAAAATCCTCCCCCGAAAAGCCCCAGGAAAGAAGGACACGTAGCAACGCAAGGAAGGATACTTTGGAAATTTTGCCTAAAGAAGAAAAGAAAAGAAGTCGAAAGGCTGCCAAAGGAAAAATTAAAGGTGGTGAGGAGAAAGAAGTTAAAGAGTGCTTGGAATTAGAGGAAACCAAAAGCGAATCTGTTTCAGAAATACCGGTAGATAAAGATGGAGCATGTGCTGAATCATCTAAAGCTGCTGAATTTGGGGAGACCAGCAGTCTTAAGGATCCACCAAGATTAGAAAGCTCAAATGAAAGTCAAGGAAGTGTTGAAGATGATCTGTCTTTGCAATCTCCAAGCAAAGATAGACAGAAAGGAAAACATGTTAAAAAATTGGATCTTGTAGCTGATGCAGAAAAAGAATATGAGGTACAGGACAAGGGAACGAAATTTGCACTGAAAAGCAGAGTGTCAGAGAGTAAATATGATGAGGAATTTATGGATAAAGAGAGTCATGGGGAACCTAAGTTGTCACCATCTAGATTTAAAGCTTATGATGAAGCAGTGGAACCAAGAATTGGGCATAGCGAGAGCATTGGGAAACAATCAACCACTGGAGTGAAGGATGATGTAGCTCATGAGAATATAAAATCAGATGAGGGAGGTATGCAGCATTTATTGGTATCCTCCGGAGAAAAGGAGGAGGGATATGGAGGCGCGCTCATAAATATAAGAGATAAAGAAGGTTCACCACAAAAGGAATTTTTAGTTTCCCCTTCAGTACATGAAACAAAAGTAGACCACCTTAGTTCAAGAGACCGGGCAATTCACGAAGAGTCTTCGGAAGTAAATCCAAGTCAAGGGAAAGTTGATTTCTCTGAAGCTGAAACATCTACACCTTCTCGTGGGCGACGTGACTCGACTGGTAAGAATGTTTGCACTCCTCAGCGTCGTAGCACTAGATCGGTGTCCTCTGAGAATGAAGCTTCAGGAAGCAAGTCCCGCCCAGATGATGAAATGGAGGTGTCTGCAGGCATGGTGGATAATAAAACTACCTCTCCTGTGAAGCGAAGAGGTAGGAGTGCCAAACTGCCCTCAAAGGGAAGTGGAAAAACTGTACATGAAGAGCTTTTATCAGTTGAAGTATTAAATATTCCAGAAAACACCAGAACTAAGACAAAAAATATATCGGGCTCTTCACTTACACCCTCAATACAAGATTCACCTGACAAGCTGAAAACAGAGAAAATGGTCTCTGATATGAATCCTCTTCCTCAAAACTTCCAGGAAATCAAAAACACCTGTGAGGGGTCAGTTGAAATAGAGATGAAAGTAGGAATCAGTGAAGAGGTAGAGGGTGATTCAAAAAAAGAACCCAAGGAAGGTTTTGTTTCAAAAGGAAAAAGAAATAGAAGTGAACGAAACAGTGAAACTGAAGATATTGGGAGTTTAGAGAAGGTACCAAAGGAAAAAAGGAAGAAAGATCTACCTGAATGTGCATTAGACTCTAGCCAGGAAGAGGACTTGAAGCGAAAGCGTCAAGATGAACCAAGTGAAGATCAAATAACAAAAAAAAGAAAGAAAAGCAACGATGATAATTCATGTGATATACCCTCTGATGATAATCATGGATCAGAAAATCGAACAATTTGGGACTGTCGCGATACAGTAGCGCAAAAAGAATTTGAAGGCGTCGCTAAACCAGATATGATGATGAAAGGAGAAAGTTCTAGTACACCGGTTGCATCAAAAGTCATGAAGGATGAGAATAAATCTGGGGAAAGTAAATCAGGCTCTGAAGGAAGTCTCAAAATAGGTCAGAATGAGCCAGTAAATGTTCAACCCATGCCTGATGTTCAAGAAAGAAGACAGAGCTCTGTTGGTAGTATTTTAAGTCTATTGAAACGTCCAGATAGTAAGAAAATCGAAAGTACTAGTAGTAGTGGGAAGAGTTATAAGACCGATTTAAAGTTTTCTGAAAGTAAGAGACAGGATGACAGAAAGTGGAGAAGAGATGATCATGAGTCTGCCTCTTTAGATGCTAAAAATCAAGATGAAAGAATCTGGAAAGCTGCAGTAGAGAAATTTGAAGCCAAAATGGATGATGACATTAGTAGTAGAGAGCGCCACGCTAGTGGTCATGATGGTGACCAAAGAAACGCTAGTGAAGGTTCCACTAGTAAATTTGCAGATATATCCGAAAAGGAAGGTGATGGTTTGGATAGAAATATGACATGGGATAGTATGAAAGAAATGGCTCCTTTCATGCCTAGTACCTTTTCAAACAAAAAAAGAAAGGTAACTAAGAGCACTGTGGAAACAGATTCTTTTCCCAAAACATTGGAATCACAGATTAAAGAAACTGATGATGAGAAGAAAATTGTTGAGGAAAGAAGACATAGTTCAATAGGAAACATTCTAAGTTTTTTGAAACGTGGCGGTCAGTCCAATGTACAACCTAAGCAGGATGATTTACAGAGTAAGGCAGAAGACAAAACTAATTCAGTGAGTAATGAGAGTAAGATATTCAGCTTTGTTGAATCTTCAAGAAAGTCGTCATTCCCTAGAGATGAAAGTTACAATTCATATGGTAACCAGGAAAGTAATCCTCCTCAAAGTAAAAGTGTGCCCAAAACTCGAGAGAGAAGAGTATCCAGGTGGTCTGCCAGAGAGGACACTACAGAAGCATCTGGAAGTCATTGGGATAATGTACAAAGCTACCAGAGTAGCTCAGGTTTACCTTCACAAAGTAGTAGTAGTAGAAATACTAATTGGAATGAAAAACCAATTGTTGGAGCTCCCTCATTCAGTAAGTGGGAGAATTTACCTTCTGAGCGTAAGCCAGCAATAGCGGTCAGAAGTGAAAGTGATGATGGAGCTCGTGTATCAGATAAGACTATAGCCAACAAACCTTACGGTACTTGGAACGAAGAGAGGCCATCTTGGAAAAGTTGGGGCCATAATCAAGAGCGGCAAGGAGAGTTTGAATCTTCAAACAAGATGTATGAGTCTGAATGCTCAGAAGATAAATTTAGGGATTCTGATAAGGAAAGTAAAGATAGTACCTCAGATGATGAAAATCTTGATTTTGGGAATAGGGAAGGAATTTCAGAGTTCATTGAGTCTTATGCTGACGAGTTAGATCAATCAGGAGAGGATGTAGTACCCAGTAATAGTCAACCACACACGTTTCACAGGGAAATACAAGCACCGTCTCAAAACCGTGACTCGACTTGGTCTTCAAAGAAGGAGAGGGAGAGGTCATTGTCACCTAATCGAGAAATGTTCACATTACCAAGTGAAAAGGAATTGAGTTCTCCACCTCGGGAGAGAGTTTGGTCTCCAAGGAGTAGTGAAATAGTTTTGTCTCCTAAGAGTCGAGAGCTAATGTCATCACTAATGAACATGGAAGTTAAATTAACACCTCAGATGCAAGAACTTATGTCATTACAGAATAAACCTGATTCCGTCCCCTCACAAGATGTGCTCCGTTACCCTGGTAAACATGATGTTATAAGCATTCCTTTACCGGGTGATTCTGATCTTCCAACTGGAAGAAAGGAGAGAACTGGTGTCAGTGCATTTATTGAGTCAGAATATTCTTCCAAATGTCCTGAGAATAATCAACAAATCATGAGTGCTGTAAGAGGTGCAAGTCCCCAAGAAGGAAATAGAACTAGTTCACTTGAAAGTTCTTGGAGAAATCCTCCTAATAGACATGATAGACCCTGTGGAGGAAGGTATGATGTTAAGAATGAGCATTTTAAAGCATTAGAATCTGTTAAAGATGAAGATGATGAGGACGAACAATTTGAAGTTAGAAATAGCAGAATAGAAGCTATTCATGAGGATAAAGAAAATCTAGAACCAAAATTGGAAGAGAGGGATTTTTCAGAAGTGGAAAAACACGAGTATCAGAGAAAAATTCAGAGGGACATAGAAGTGAAAGAGGAAAGAAACAGAATCGTTGTCGATCAACGAATGAAATTATTTAATCATATAAAAGAAAATTTGTATCTTAGTGATAGAAAGAAGTCAAAGAGGAGTAAGGAAGTAAGAAGAATGGTGTGTGACTGCTCTCTTACGAAAGAGGAAATTGCTCGCGGTGAAGTTGGATGTGGTGAAGATTGTCTCAACAGACTACTTATGATAGAATGGTGAGTTAACCTCTTGGACTTAATGCTTTGATTTTTCTTATGATAAACCACTGCAGATTATGGTTGGGATTTTGTTACAAGAGAGATAATGTACAGTAGCTTACTGTAGGATGCTTTGTTTATATTTAAAACTACACTATAATTACAATAGTCAGAACACTTAAATCTCATTAGTTATTGTTAGTTTCCTTTTAGGAAAGCTTTGAAATAATTATTTCAATGTTCAAGGAATTTCATATATTATCCACTTATGAATTAATGCTTTCATTTGTAGGTTCTACTTCCCTAAATAAATCTAATTTTCTGAATTACAATTGACACTGAATTTGATATTTATTGTATTTTTCCTTTTCCCAAAAGGTAAGGTTGATGACCTGCTTAAATTTACCTTTCATCTAGTCTTGTACCGTTTGGCTGCTAGATAAACCCAGTCATAAGACGTTCAATTGGATATAGTGTAATGGTCATAGATTCAGTGGGAATATATTCTGTGAAATAAGTTTTTTTCTCAGTGACTTAATCTCACTTACATCTCTTCATTTTGTCTTCACCTATGTATTTGTTCTATCCATTATATATCTGTGAGTTGCTTATAGTGTTGCTTCATCTTTTCCCTGATGGATCTGTTGTATGGTTGACAATTAGTCTGTTCCTTGTTTTCTTGATTATAATATTACCAGCTATTATGTAGTTGTCATCTAATTCACTTTCATTTTTATGTAACTGTTGTATGATATGGTTATTGTTTACCCATATGGTGAGATTTGAAAATTATCTGGTTAGGTTTAGGTTTGTAAGTATTATAGTACTTTCATGAATTTGTGGATGAGTAGGGTCTTTGTCTCATTAATTTCTGGGTTTGCATGAATGTGTGTTTGTGTGGTGTGATGATTAAATGAGGACTAGTATAAAGTTGTGTAAATATTTGAAGTGGATTGTATTTATACAGTAGTATATATGGGTAGGAAAGATTAAAATAGTTTGAAAATATTTAAACCCTGGTAGATTTAACAGTTTGTATATGAAGTTTGTTAATCATATTTAGGGAAACATGGGATGTTGTTATAAAGAATTTAAAAGTATTAAGTTATTTGAATGAATTTGGAAGGGTGGTTTAAAAAGTGCCAGTATAATTTATTGAAAAATGAGTTGATAGAAAAGTAAAGACATCTATTCCATAAAGTGATATCCAGGGAGCATGAGGATGTGTAAAGCAGAAAGGAAAGTCAGAGTAGGGTATATGTGAAGTCAATTTGAATATTTGTACATTTGTAAGTGGACAAAGATTTTCTTTCTGTTTTGAAACGGCTCACTTTTAGGAAAATGTGAGAAATAATCAATGAAAATTGTTCACTGCAATGTTCAGTATGGTCATTTTATTGACTGTTTTACTTTTAATCTTCCAGCGGTTCACGGTGTCCCCTTAAAGAGTGTTGTACAAATAAAAGATTCCAAAATTTTGTGTATGCGGATGTTGAAGTCTTCAATGCAGGAGATAAGGGATGTGGTATTAGAGCCCGCAAAACAATACCTGCGTAAGTATGCTTTGATGTTTTTAAAGTTAAACAATTGGTTGGCTTTTAGGTTTTGATTTGCAATCGTAGTCAGTGCTAAGTTTATGTCAAAACTCATCCAAAATGAGATGCATAATGTCTTAATTTTCTCAGAATGTTAATTGATGAAACCATTTTCATCATTCATTTTACTAGGATCTTCATTGAAATACTGAATGGATAAGCAGTGGCATAGGACTGACATGTGCCTCCAAAAGTAATTACATAATTTTTTTTCATTGCAAATCCATCAAGTATAATTGTTCCCAGATTGAAGTCTTGTAGTTGTAAGAGGTGGGAGTTGATGTTTACATGAGAGTATGTGCACCTTTGTGCACTTGCTATGGATACTTCCCAAGCTATGTTTTAAAGGTTTAAATCGACACATTTCGTTGTCACTTTTCACTCTGCCTCCTTTGATATTCAGTACAATTTTCCTAAGAGATTAATTTATTTTATTATCTCATATTGTGAGCAATTAATAAGCTTACTGTTAAAGGTAGCTGTCTTGCTAGTTTTTTGTATGTTTTGCTGTTGGTTGGTAAGGAAGTGCATATCTGATATTGCATTTTGTATTTAAAATTTTCATATACTGTACTGTACAGTATTAGTATAATGTTACCCAGACCATTAACATATCTTGTTTAGGGTCAATATTTTACATTAAACAGAAACCATTATGTATTAAAGTATCACTTGTTTGAGGGTTTTCAGATGTCTTGAAATTTAAATTTTCTTTTCAGAGGAACTTTTATCATGGAGTACGTAGGCGAAGTCTTTGATGCCCGTGAATTCAAAAGAAGAAGAAAAGAGTATTCTCGTAATCACAGTGCACATTTTTATTTCATGGCCCTGAAGGGTGACCTCTTTATTGATGCAACCAGGAAGGGAAATATATCAAGATTCATTAATCATTCCTGTGATCCTAATGCCCAGACTCAAAAGGTAAGATTTTTTGTTGTTGAAATCCTAGTTATAAATGTCGGCAGATACATTTGTGTTGTGTACAGGTATTGATATGTACTGTTTCAATATTGTTCAATTTGGATGAGTGTTTTTCTTATACCTCTACACTATTGATCTTTGTAACTTCATTCTGAAAAGTAAAATCAATTGAGAGAAATGGTTTTTATCTAAAGCCAGCTACAATTTTCATAGTTTACAATGGTTATAGCCATCATCTAGAAAACCGGTGAAATTTTTTATATCTGGATGACATTTGTTTTTGTATGGTTGCTATAGATAATTCTTACTATAGTTTTCTTTTACAAAGTCTTTCTGTAGTTGAGCCGTAGCTTTAGTAACAAGGAGTTGAACCTCATTTTTTGTTTCTCAATTAGAAGTGAATTTCTTTGTACCGTATATACTTGTGTAACAGCCGATCTCGCCTATTGTGCTAACCCCCAAATTTTCACCCATAAAATATGATTTTATCGTATATCTCGCGTATCATGCGAGTTACTTTTTAAGAAACTAAGTTACACAGACTAACATTTTTTATTTCATTTCTTTATTCCATCATCTACTTCAATGGGTTAAAAATTTAAAGACAAGGTTAATATTATCGTTAGTAACATTATAATCATTGCGTAAACGTATACAGCCACAATAACAACCGAACAAAAAAAAAAACAGTTGTTTTGTTATGAACACTCGAATCAAATAGCAGCTGTTTTGTTTGTGTATCGATATTGTATGATAGTAAAAGTAGATAAGACTAACGTTATTACGTTATACTATTCACTATGGAGAAAAGATTAAGAAAATGTACTGTAAAATACAAACTAAAAAGCTATAAATAAAAGGCAAGAAAACAAACAATATTCATAGCCACAATTCTGTTTGGAATCGGGGAAAGCTGTGTCTGAAACTGGAGGAAACAAAATGGAAATTTATTGGGAAGCTATGAATTAGCAAATCGTGTAATTGAATGTAAATGCTTAATTTCTGAGATAAAGTTACAAAGTGTCTGATAACAGCGAATATATATTAGTTGTATCACAATATAAATGATTGGTTAAGCTTTGTAATCAAGTACCTCAGCGCTGAAAAAAACTATAAACTATTGTACATCGGCAACATGAATGAAACTGGTTAACTTCTTTATGTGATTTAACTCAACTGTAAATAGAATATGAGAGAAGTATTTCAAAGGAAACTATTGAAATTAGTATGTTATTTGGAAAATAATAGATCAGGTAATGATAGTTTCTTGTAATATATATGAAATATCCTTCGGCAGTCTGTCTGAATCAGCTGATTTGGAAAGCATACAGGAGTGTCGATTGACTTTCAAATGTAAACAATGGAAGGGGTTATAATTTTCATGGTTTTATTAATAGAAATGTTACTTAAATATAAATATTACAGGCCTTATTATTGGATGGAGTTACGCATAACATCAGTTAAATAAAAATCTGGGTTATTTCAAATAGAGCTATATTTTCTTTAGCCCAGTAAATGGATATACAATTTGATCGACGACGTAGCCTAGTCCCAAGAGTGCATATGCTAATTTGATATCTCGTGTATGATGCCCAGTTTAAATTTAGCTTTAAAATTAGTCTTCAAAACTTGCATGTTACGCGAGTATATACAGTAATTATTTATGGGAGTAAGAGTTTGCTTATACAGAGCTGTGTAGTTTATTTAAAAGTTTTATTTAGATTGTTTATCATTTTATAACATATAACTTTTGGCTGTTATTACAGTGGACTGTCAATGGCGAACTCAGAGTTGGTTTCTTTGCTCAAAAGATGATTGAAGCTGGTGAGGAAATAAATTTTGATTACCGATTGGAACGTTATGGGTAAGTATTTTTAGTTGAATACTTTACTTTTAGTTGAATACTTTACTTTATATTGTATACATAACATGGGAAGACATTTGATATACACTTTTTGGCCTATCTAGTATTGTCTTGGAGTAATTGTAGGTATTTGATCAGGCCAGGCCACCAGCTGCCCGTTGAGATACTAACACTAGAGAGGTATGGGGTCCTTTGACTGGCCAGACAGAACTACATTGGATCCTTCTCTCTGGTTACAGTTCTTTCCCTTTGCCTACACATTCACCGAATAGTCTGGCCTATTCTTTACAGATTCTCCTCTGTCCTCATACACCTGACAACACTTGAGATTACCAAACAATTCTTCTCCACTCAATGTGTTAACTTCTGTACTGTAATTGTTCATTGCCTACTTAACTCTTGGTAAGGGTAGAAGAGACTCTAGCTATGGTAAGCAGCTCTTCTAGGTGAAGGACACTCCAAAATCAAACCATTGTTCTGTAGTCTTGGGTAGTGCTATAGCCTCTGTACCATGGTCTTCCACTGTCTTGGGTTAGAGTTCTCTTGCTTGAGGGGATACTCAGCCACACTATTTTATCTAATTTCTCTTCTTGTTTTGTTAAAGTATTTAGTTTATATAGGAAATATTTATTTGTTCCGTAACTGGAATACAAACCACGCTATTTAAATTGGGTAATTACTTTCGGCGTAGCTGAAAGGACGAGCCATTAAAATTTTAACGAGGATTTACTACCCCACCGCTAGTTAGCGGGGGTTAGGGAGGGTAGTTAGCTACCCTCACCCCTCTTAATGAGAGAATGCCTTTATGAAGTCATTGAGCTTCAGCACGGCATTCTATTCCCGTGCTGAAACTTGGTGACGGGCAAGAGGTCTCTCGAACTTGGGGAAATTGCTCCCCCAGTTTGAATCTCTCTCTCTCTCTCTCTCTCTCTCTCTCTCTCTCTCTCTCTCTCTCTCTGTGTGTGTGTGTGCGCGCGCACGCGCGCGTGCTGTTATAGTGTTAGATACGTCTATTATTTTTTTCCGAGAGAGAGTAAACAAAAATGTGTTTAGAGTACATATGATTTTTAACAGCGTCAATGAGTTGAAAAACAATTAAATGTAACTAAGAAAGTAATAACAGCTAATCTGAATTCCTTTGTTAACTAAAACAAATAAATATTGATACAAACACACTCGTGTGCGTATGCACAAACACACACACAGGTGCAAAAATTGTTATGCAGTAAGAGAGACTGTAGGGGAGGAGGTAGAGATGGTGACTGCGATAACATACCGTAACTCGTCACTGAAAGTGATGAAAATAAAAAATCAAAAGAAAAAAAATTTAAAAAATATGAAATATAAAAATAAAAAAAAATAAATAAGCTAAGTTAGATTAAAATATCCGTAGTGTAAGTTACGGTATGTTATCGCAGTCACCATCTCTACCTCCTCGCCGATCGTGTCTCCGTGTGTGTGTGTGTGTGTTTGTATCAATATTTGTTTTAGTTAATAAAGGAATTCAGATTCGCTGATATTGTTTTTTTAATTACATTTAACTGTCTTTCAACTCGTTAACGCTGTTAAAAATCATATGTACACAACACATTTTTGTTTAATCTCTCTCTCTCTCTCTCTCTCTCTCTCTCTCTCTCTCTCTCTGTGTGTGTGTGTGTGTGTGTGTGCGCGCGCGCGCACGCTTTTGGCCGGAAGCCCGTCATTGCAGATATAGGGAGGATGATTCCATAGTTTCTCGGTCTCAGTCTTAACAGGCGGGTTCAGCTTACACCTGTGCCTCTATATCTGTTTTGATGCTATCCTTCGGGTAGGGTATGGAGTGGACCATCTGGGAAGTATACACTCACTGTGCTGGTAGTGGAGAGTGCAAATTTCCCTCCCAACATGTGATGCCTTAATGTTCTCAAGCAGGTAAATCAAACTATTCAAAAAATCACTCTTCTCTTTTCTTTATTCTGATGGATTCTTGTGAGAATGACCCCACCTCCCCTGGATATGCTGACTCGCCCCCGGCATTGTTGACGACCTCTGGCAATTCATTTATAGAAAACTCCATTGACGGTGTAGGAACTAAAAAGGACTATTTCTTTAAACATTCGGAAAAAGGGTAATTTGGGCAACACAGGAAAACAATGTCCTGCATGTTACCCAAATCCCATTAGAAGCTAATTATGATGTGCTACATAAAATATTTGAGTGTTATGGATTAATAAAAGAAATTAGAATGAAACTTCAAGATGATAATTGGGAATCTTGGTTATCATTTAATTGTTATGAGGAAGCATTTAATGCAAGCCGTAATATTGTTGATATTGAAGTAGGTAATATGAGTGTTAAGGGTGCTCTGTGTGATGGGGCACCTAAAGATCTGGATGTCTACAGACCAGTAGACTGGGCTGATAAAGATATAGAGGCAGATATGCCATCCCAAAGAAAGCCAAAACCACCAATGTGGCTTCTTGCTCAATCTGTAGGAGGTATGGAAAATTATTTCAAGATCTGCAAATTTCATCAGAGGAAGGTAGGTACGATCGCACCTGTAGATATACCTCGCTTCGGGAAGAAAAGTTACTTGATAAAGGCCAAGTCATACACACAGTCTGTTATACTGTCCAATTTGAAGACAGTAAATGATATAAAATTGGACATCAAACCCCATCTAAACTTTAGCTATGGAAGGGGAGTGGTTTTCAATAGGGATCTATATGATTTTACCGAAGAGGAGATATTGGCTATGTGTCCTCTATCAGTGTGGAAAGTACATAAAGTACCTGGAACATCAATGATTGTTCTTACTTTCCAGGATGCTGATGTACCTTTCCACATAGACATAGAAAACGAAAGGATCAGAGTTCAACCTTTTAAGCAGAAGCCACTGCAATGTTATAATTGCTTCAAATTTGGAAATCCTTCCAAAGTTTGCAATAATGAAAAAAATTGTAATACTTGCTCCAATATTTACCATGGGGAATGTACACTTGAGGTAAGGTGCTTAAACTGCAACTCTAATCATAAATCTAATGATAGGAGTTGCCAGTTTTATAAGTTAGAAGAGGCTGCCCTCAATAAATAAATTATTGAACATGTAAGCGTGGGGCATGCCTAGAGATTATTAAATAAATCTAATACTTATGCAAAGACATTAAAAATAGGAGAAAAAGTTCCTCGGGAATCATCTCACCCACCTACTACTGTAGGTAGTTCTCGAAAAAGGAATTCACCATCTATTGATAAAATGCTGCATAAGACAAGAACATCTCCTCGTAAAGATTTATCATTGAGTATCAACAAAAAGACATTGCCCACCACTATCAAACCTTTGTCCCCCATTACAAAGGATAGTACTAACCTCTCCCAGGCCATATCCTTGCCTGATTTAATGGAGATTCCACTTGACACCAAGTTATCAGGTGTACCTATAGTTGGGAAGGTACTAAAACCTGGTAACTCGCAACCTATTAATCGTAAAAGAGAGAGACCTCCGTCTTTCTCACCTCCTTCCATAAGAAATACTAGAATTATGACATCAAATAATTATGATGTTTTGTCTGTTGATGTTGCCGATCAACCAGAAGACAATTTAAATTAATCAGAAATTCAAGTCCCATCCCCCTCAACAAATATATAAAAAAGATACAAAGAAAATATATAAGGGTAAGGGAGACACCAAGGGAGATGTGCATGAGTGTTGTAATTCAAGAGGTATTAGTTTGTTGAGTGTAGTTGGAAAAGTGTATGGTAGAGTAATGATTAATAGGATTAAGGATAAAACAGAGAATGCAATCTTGGAAGTACAGGGTGGTTTTAGAAGTGGTAGGGGTTGGATGAATCAGATTTTTACAGTTAGGCAGATATGCGAGAAATATTTAGCAAAAGGTTAGGAGGTGTATGTTGCGTTTATGGATCTGGAGAAAGCGTATGATAGAGTTGATAGGGAAGCAATGTGGAATGTGATGAGGTTATATGGAGTTGGTGGAAGGTTGTTGCAAGCAGTGAAAAGTTTCTACAAAGGTAGTAAAGCATGTGTTAGGATAGGAAATGAAGTGAGTGATTGGTTTCCGGTGAGAGTGGGGCTGAGACAGGGATGTGTGATGTTGCCGTGGTTGTTTAACTTGTATGTTGATGGAGTGGTGAGAGAGGTGAATGCTCGGGTGCTTGGATGAGGATTAAAACTGGTAGACGAGAATGACCATGAATGGGAGGTAAATCAGTTGTTGTTTGCGGATGATGCTGTACTGCTTGCAGACACAGAAGAGAAGCTTTGACGATTAGTGACAGAATTTGGAAGTGTGTGAGAGAAGAAAGTTGAGAGTTAATGTGGGTAAGAGTAAGGTTATGAGATGTACGAGAAGGGAAGGTGGTGCAAGGTTGAATGTCATGTTGAATGGAGAGTTACTTGAGGAGGTGGATCAGTTTAAGTACTTAGGGTCTGTTGTTGCAGCAAATGGTGGAGTGGAAGCAGATGTACGTCAGATAGTGAATGAAGGTTGCAAAGTGTTGGGGGCAGTTAAGGGAGTAGTAAAAAATAGAGGGTTGGGCATGAATGTAAAGAGAGTTCTATATGAGAAATTGATTGTACCAACTGTGATGTATGGATCGGAGTTGTGGGGAATGAAAGTGATGGAGAGACAGAAATTGAATGTGTTTGAGATGAAGTGTCTAAGGAGTATGGCTGGTGTATCTCGAGTAGATAGGGTTAGGAACGAAGTGGTGAGAGTGAGAACGGGTGTAAGGAATGAGTTAGCAGCTAGAGTGGATATGAATGTGTGAGGTGGTTTGGCCATGTTGAGAGAATGGAAAATGGATGTCTGCTAAAGAAAGTGATGAATGCAAGAGTTGATGGGAGAAGTACTAGAGGAAGGCCAAGGTTTGGGTGGATGGATGGAGTGAAGGAAGCTCTGGGTGATAGGAAGATAGATGTGAGCCAGGCAAGAGAGCGTGCTAGAAATAGGAATGAATGGCGAGCGATTGTGACGCAGTTCCGGTAGGCCCTGCTGCTTCCTCCGGTGCCTTAGATGACCGCGGAGGTAGCAGCAGTAGGGGATTCAGCATTATGAAGCTTCATCTGTGGTGGATAATGTGGGAGGGTGGGCTGTGATACCCTAGCAGTACCAGCTGAACTCGGTTGAGTCCCTTGTTAGGCTGGGAGGAACGTAGAGAGTAGAGGTCCCCTTTTTGTTTTTGTTTCTTTGTTGATGTCGGCTACCCCCCATAATTGGGGGAAGTGCCATGGTATATGTATGTATGTATTTCTCTTTTGAATGTTGAAACATGGCACAGATTTTAGGTTCATGTTGAGAAGTTTGTTTAATAGTGTTGGTAAATTTAGTTGATGCATTTTTTTATTGTTTTTGCAATGGTTAATTCTTGATTATTAATGAAAAAATTATTCCAATCATTTTTTTTTTCAATTGATTTACTATTGATATAATTTCTGTAATTTTGATTTCAGCCGTGAACCCCAAAAGTGTTATTGTGGGACTGCAACATGCCGAGGTTGGCTGGGAGAATCACCTGATGAAAAAACAAAAGAAGAAAAAGAGGAGGAGAGAAGACAGGAAAGAGACAGAAGGAAACGAGAGGAGAAACGGTCATATGTTGAAGATGTTGATGTAAGTTTTTGCAGTTGTATACTTGTTACTTTAACTTAATTACTATTCAAGCCATATCTTCTTGTGATTTGTGAAGTAAGCATGGCCTTTTTGCTGTGAAACTATGGATAAATGATATTGTTGGAGTTGCCTGTAGTGTGTTTTCACAAAATGGTAATAAAATCAAAATTTTGAATTGTGTTGAAGGTTTTTCATAGAAGAGGGCTGTCATAGCTTTGATTGTTTAGGAATGATTAATTTGCTTGTTTCTATATTGAAAAAAAAAAATCACATTCAATCATTTATTGATAGTATTTTATATGGATTAAAATGATAGAGAAAAAATTACTCAGTAGAGTCAATGCATATCTAAATTACTCCGTAGAGTCAATGCATATCTTACTGTATGTTATATGTGTTACTTCCAAGTTAACAAGCTATTGTAGCTTTTAGCCTACTCGCAGAATGCTAACTCGTAGGGTTGAGCAAAGTTTAAATCACTTACTATTTGGCGGAAGTTTGAATGGATTAAATCAATTACTAGTGGAAATTAAAGTACACTGTATCATAATTGCTTATAAGTTGTCACCTTTAAATTGCCAGCTCTGGAAGAGTCAGGTTTTACTCATTAGGCTGGTTAATCTCCTCCTTTTAATAATGCCAAACCTCCTTGGAATGGTCTCCTCTGCTGTGACTCGCAATTAAAAAGTATCTCATTGCTCCTCTGTTCTGCTAAGCGGTACATGTATGTGTTGCTTAAGCAATTCCTGTGGGTCGCTGCTGTATTAAAGTATCATAATTACATATATATATCACATTCCTCAAATAGTCTATGCTCTGATGATGCTTGCTGTTTAATATTATTTCATTGCTCCTTTGTTCTGGCAAGCAGTACATCAATGTGCTGTGCATGCCATCCACGCAGATTTCCTATCAAATTATCATAATTACCTATAATTTATATCAACCCTCGAACAAGCTACTGTTATAGTAGTTGCATACTGTATTATACTCTTAAAAGCAGGTTAGGATGCAAAGCTATACAAGCACCTAAATTTCAAATTTTAGAAAGGGATACAATGCACAGGAAAAAAAGTAACTAAGTGTTCTTAATAATGAGAGGTTCTTTGTATGTGCATTCAACTTTGTTGCATGAATTTTGTCCAAAACTTTTGATTCAATACCTTTGTGACGTAACATTCTTTTATGCAATATTCCTCCTATAACTGTTAATGATGATTATTTATTGCAGCTTGAAGATGAGATTGAAAAACTTAACGCAAAGAAATTGAGAACACGACAGGATATTCTTAATTTGTGTCGACTTATGGTCAGAGCAGACAATTCAAATTCAAGAGTCATGCTCCTTCGTCTTGTCCAGAGTAGCACATCAGCTTGCAAAAGGTTGTTTATGGATTATCATGGACTTTCTCTTCTGTGGTCTTGGATGGCAGATTTAGGCTATGCTTATGAGCATGCTTCCATCAAGATTGAAGTAAGTGAATTCCTTCTTCCTCAAAAGAACAGTGTTATTAGTATTCTTTTTATTCTAAAGCATTATAGATTTTAATATCTACAATTTAGGAAATCCAATTCTTGTGTAAGATGATTAAGGTTTTTTCAGGATAATTTAAAGTTGTTTTGTAACCGAAATACAAACCACGCTATTTAAGTAGGGTATTACTTTCGGCGTAGCTGAAATGACGAGCCATTAGAATTTTAACGAGGGCTTACTACCCCCTCGGGGGTAGGGGAAGGGTAGCTAGCTACCCCTCCCCCCTCACACACCGGTGAACTAGTTGACTTTGCTTTTGGCTCGGGTGATGAACAGACGTGTCTGCTCTCACCTTCGTGTATTGACAGCCTTAATCTTTTTTGCTTTTTCTTTTAGTTGTGTGTTTGAAAGTTGGCCCCTCTCTTTATCATGCGGAAGTGCCTCGGGTTACCAGACCGCCCTTGTGGGACATATATGTCGGCGGTCGAGACGGACCCTCACACCTTGTGTCCGTTCTGCAGGGGCCAATGGTGTGATAAGGATAAAGTTTGTAGTGAGTGCAGGGAGTGGTCTACCTCCCAGTGGGAGAGGTTTTCCCGGCGCAGAAACAAGAAGTCCAAGCGGGATCTTTCTCCTTCAAGGATCTCCTTGAAGAAGGAAATCTCCAAGGACACTTCTTTTGTTGCCCGAAGCTCCCACTCGATCGGTCTCTCCCGAGAGGCCGTCGAGCGGTAGCGTAGGCCGTACCTTTGGTGACCGACCTCGGGGTTCGGGAGAGCGATTTTCCTCCCATAGCGAGGCAGCTCCTCTTCCTCCTCCGGGGGAGGAATTTATCTATGAATGTAGCTAATGATGATTTATTGCATCTTTGGGCTTCCTTGGGGCTTAAGGGTTTGCCTCCCAGAGAAGCCCTGTTTGAACTTATCTAGTTGGGAGCAGCTGTCAAACAGTCGCCGGTGGTAGTGGAGGTTGACCCTCTGTCTATTGTCGACGTTGTTGTGGCAGAGGCTTTCAGTGAGTTGGATCAAACCTCTGCCTTGGGTGCTAATGTTGCTGAAGGCTTGGTTCCCCCTCCGAACATCCTCCGAGGAAGGGGCCAAGTCCAACGGTCTCTCCTGCAGTTGATTCTCCCCCTCGGTGGAGTTCACTAACAGAGACTCCTCTTTGGAGGACTGACGATGGTGTTCCTTATGCCCCCAGAGGACGTATCCGACGCAAGGCTCGTCTTCCTCTTCGCCGTAGAGGCCTTTCTTCTCCCCACAAGGGTCCCCCGCAGAGGATCCTCCTTACCGTGGTTTGACTGTTGCAGCTGCATCACTGGACCTCTCTGCAGATCGTTCGCGACCTCCTTCGGCTGCCAGATCTGCTGACGTCCCTTCTCCGTTCCTGGCAGCTGACACGCTGTTGTCGCCCACGCACCTCGTTTTCCAACGGACACCGGTCCCTTCGGTTCAAAAGGGGTTTGCTCACAATGTGAGCAAGTCCCCTAAGTGCCAGGTATCCCTTGCGCGCCCACGCTCTCCTGCGCGCAAGCGCTCGCCTTTTCCTGATGTTCCTGAGACAACGACCCAGAGACATCCTATGCCAGGGAGAACTTGCCAGCGAGCTCCTGCTGCAGAGTCGACAAGCCAGCGCTCTCCTGGTCGCCACCGATCTGCTCGTCAGTGCTCACCTGAGCACCAGCGATCTCCTACTCGCCAGCGCACAGCTGCGCGCCTTGATCCTGTTATGCTCTACACGCATCCACGATCTCCTGCTCCAGCTTGCCACGCGCACCTGCGCGCCCTCGATCTCTGGATCTGGGCACAGGAAAGAGGAGTCGTCCCTTGCCTTCTCGCCAGCGATCTCCTGCGTGCCCTCGGGACTCGCCCACCCGTCAGCCCTTCGCTTGCGCACCATCGCGCGCAGTCACCTTTGCGTGCACAGGTTCCAACCCCTACTGTGCGCCCTTCCAGAGGCTTCCGAGATCCTGCGTGCCCACAAGCAGTCTCCTTCTCGCACTTCCACGCTTGCTGGTCCTTCTGTGCGCCCTCTGTCTTCACCAGACCACGCACCTGCCCGCCATCGATCTCCTGCATGCACGCGCGCACCATCTCCGCGCGCCATCACTCCCCATCACTCGCCCACGAGCCTGCTCGCCGTAGATCACCTACACGCCCGCACGCTCCGTCTCCTGCGCGCTATCGCTCGCCTGCGCACCATCGCTTGCCTGCGCACCATCGTTCTCCTGCTCACCAGCACTCGCCCGCGCGCACCGGTGCCTTCATCTCTGCGCGCACGCACACGTGCGCGAACGTTCGCCTGCGTGTGTACCTGGGATTATTCCCTCGCGCGAGCCTAAGCGCAATTCCCACCGGGTTTCGCAACGAGCAGTTAGGTCATCTTCCCCCCCTCCCCCCCAAGCGCAGACCAGCGCGCCTGCAGGAGGAGGGTAGATCTTCAGATAGGTCCAGGTACCCATCTTCTTCCCTTTCTTTCCAGGCAGGCCATGTTGTAGTCTCTACTCCAAAGGATCGCCCGATTCCCTTCCCTCCAGAGGGAGTCTCTGACACTGCGTCTGTCAGTATCCAGCATGGTTTGAGTCCCTTATCAGAGCTGTCGTCCAGGCTGTTAAGCCTGCCTTCTCTGATTTGGGCCTCAAACCAAGGGCAGCTCCAACCCCACTGAAGAGGAAGAGAGGAGTAGAAGTCGTGGTGACTTCTCCTCGGGTCAAGCCGGCTCCTAAGAAGTCCGTCAGGAAGGCTCCTTCCTTCTGCAGACGTTTTCTCCATCCCCTGTGGACGAGGATTTTCCGTCCTCAGGGGAGTCTTCCGAGTTGAGACCTTCTCCCACGACACCAATGGGAGCAACCCCACCTCAAGCAGGAGAATCGCCCCGTGTTGGGGCGGAGAAGAGCCCTCAGACTTCGTTATTGGAGTCCTGTATCCCTCCTAGGAGGGAACCGAAGGACTCGAAGACCATCCCGAAATCTTCCAGGATTCGACCAGAGCCAACGAGACCCGCGGAGAATGTCCACGTGTCCCCTCCAAGAAGAGCCTTTGGGGACGGAAGACTTCGCTGCCAGTTCTCCAGGGGGAGAGCAGCAAGAGTCAGAACATGCCTTCTGGCAGGTCTTGACTCTGATAAGGAATCTCAACAAGTTTCCGGACCCTGAGATTCCTCTTCGTGAGGGCAAGGACACGGTCCTGGACAGAGTCTTTGGCACTCAGAAATCCACTAAGGCCAGTGCGGCTCTGCCCTGGTCCCAATGGGGGAAGAGTGCCAGGGACAAGGTTGAGGGCCAGTTCTCCGAGCTCGCCTCCTCCAGCTGTTCCACTGCTGGCAACAAGCTCCTCCCGCCTCTTCGTGTCCACCAGAGGAGGTATTTTGAGATCATGGAGGAGTCTTGTTTAGCTTTTCCATTGCACCACTCTGTAGTAGAGCTTACCAAGGGAGTTCCTCTTGATAGACTCTCTAGCCGGCAAATGACTTAATCGGCGACAGAGATCCTAAACCAGGAGAAGGTCGCGAAGTGTGCCATGCAGGCTACTTCGTGGCTGGATGGGGCATCCTTTTGCGATCTGAGGATCTGTCCAAGGAAAGCACTAGGAAGGCCCTGGAGACCTTCCTTCTCTCGGGCACCTGCACCATTGAGTTTCTGGCCCACCAAGTCTCAAAGTTGTTGGCCAATTCGATCTTGAAACGACGTGATGCGGTGGTAGAGAGGTTCCATTCGAAGGTCTCAACCGTCGAAGTCAGCAAGCTTAGACACACTTTCCTTATTGGAAAGAGCCTGTTTGAGCCCAAGGATGTGGAACAGGCAGCTGAGAGGTGGAGGAAATCCAATCAGGATTCTCTCCTCCAAAGGGCTCTCACATCGAAGCCCTACAAACCTCCAGCACCTCAACAACAACCTCGCCAGTTCAAGACGACGAAACTGGCACCGGCAGCAAAGACAATAGTGTCCAAACAGCAGCCCTTTCCTGTCAAAGACAAGAGGGGCAAGAATCCTAGGGGGAGCGGCCGAGGCCGCAAACGCTAGGATTGGCAATCCCCCTGCATGTCCACCAGTGGGGGGATGCCTGCAAACTTGCGCAATCGGGTGGCAGTAACTCGGGGCTGATTCCTGGACGGTTTCTGTAATCGGTCAAGGATATCGCGTCCCGTTCATAACATCATCTCTACCTCCCCTGACAGCAAATCCAGTATCGTTGAGCTACTATGCCATGGGATCGGCAAAGGGGCTAGCCGTACGGGCAGAAGTTGAGACTATGCTAAAGAAGGATGCTCTCCAAGAGGTCGTCGACGGGTCCCCAGGCTTCTTTAGTCGACTCTTTCTTGTAAAGAAGGCATCTGGAGGCTGGAGACCAGTCATCAACCTCTCAGCTCTGAACAGGTTTGTCAAATAAACTCCGTTCAGCATGGAGACAGCAGACACGGTCAGACTTGCAGTGAGACCACAAGACTTCATGTGTACATTGGATCTGAAGTACGCATACTTCCAGATCCCAATCCATCCGTCTTCAAGGAAGTACTTAAGATTCAGCCTAGACAACAAGATCTACCAGTTCAAGGTGCTGTGTTTCGGTCTCTCCACAGCACCTCAGGTTTTCACCAGAGTGTTCACCCTGAGATCTTCGTGGGCACACAGGATTGGCATTCGTCTACTCCGTTATCTGGACGACTGGCTGGTCCTGGCAGACTCGGAGTCAACCCTTCTTCGACACTGGGACAAGCTTCTGGGACTTTGCCAAGATCTAGGGATCATGGTAAATCTCGAGAAGTCGTCTCTGCTTCCAACTCAACGACTGGTATATCTAAGCATAATCTTGGACATCAATCTCCACAAAGCATTTCCATCAGACGACAGGATAGCAAGGCTGAGGAGGGTCGCAGATCCTTTCCTCAGATGAGAAGAATTCCCAGCCCAATCGTGGTTACGTCTCCTCGGTCACCTTTCCTCTCTGGCCCGTCTAAGTTCCCAACGGCCACCTCAGGATGAGATCCCTGCAATGGCAGCTCAAGTCGCGGTGGAATCAAGGTCACGATTTCCTGGACATTTTGGTCCCTATGGGTCCTGCGGAACGGACGGACCTTCAATGGTGGGTGACAGACGAAAACCTCCGAAAGGGAGTGGCTCTTCTCGTCCTCCCCCCAGATTTGATGCTGTTCTCGGACGCCTCAAAAGAAGGGTGGGGGCCCACGTTCTGAACCACAGGACCTCAGGCCTATGGTCAGAATCAGAAAAGTGCCTCCATATAAACCTGCTAGAGATGAAGGCCGTCTATCTGGCACTTCAACAGTTCCGACAGTACCTGGCGGGTCACTGTGTGGTGGTGATGAGCGACAACACCACGGTAGTGGCTTACATCAACAAGCAGGGAGGTACCTTTTCAGAGCAGTTATCCCATCTTGCAGTAGAGATACTGAGATGGACCGAAGTCCACTCGATTCCACTATCGGCTCGCTTCATTCCGGGCAAAAGGAATGTGCTCGCCGACAGTCTGAGCAGAGCATCCCAGATAGTGCGTACCGAGTGGTCTTTGGATCCTCTAGTAGCCAACGAAGTCCTGACTTTGTGGGGTTCCCCGACGGTGGGTCTGTTCGCGACAGCCTTGAATTTCAAGCTTCCGTTGTACTGCTCTCCAGTCCCAGACCCCAAGGCACTCTGGCAAGATGCCTTCCAACAACGGTGGGACAACATCGACGTTTATGCCTTTCCCCCATTCTGTCTGATGAGAAGGGTGCTCAACAAGACCAGAATATCGGTCAACCTGTCAATGACCTTAATAGCTCCGCTATGGCATCACACAGAGTGGTTCCTGGACCTTCTGCAGCTCCTGACGGAACTCCCGAGAGAACTCCCTCCTCGACACGAGCTACTCAAGCAACCACACCCCAACATCTTCCACAAAGCCGTAGCATCGCTGCGGCTTCAGGCCTGGAGACTATCCAGCATCTCCTCACAGAGAGAGGCTTTCGCAACAAGTTGCGGAAAAGATGTCTCGACACCTGCGAAAGTCATCCGTAGGCGAAGTGGAGAGTCTTCTGTGGTTGGTGTCGTGGAAGGGGTCTCTCTCCACTCGATGCCATTATTCCAGCAATAGCGGAAGAAATGCACCTTTCAGTCTTGGCAGTGAAAGGCTATTGCTCAGTCTTAAGTCTTGCCTTCAGGCTAAAAGGAATGGACATTTCCTCCTCGCTGGAACTTTCTCTACTCATACTAAGTTATGAACTTACCTGCCCTTAGTCGGAAGTGAGACCTCCTCCATGGAACGTGGTTAAGTCCTCAGGGCTCTTAAGAGACCCCTGTTCGAACCATTACGCCAGTCTTCTGATCGCCACCTAACTTGGAAGACGGTGTTCCTACTTGCTTTGGCCTCGGCCAAGCGAGTCATCGAACTTCATGGTCTCTCGTATGACATCGCCCATTTAAGGGGATGGGGGGAGGTAACGTTCAGGTTCATCCCTGAGTTTATTGCTAAGACTCAAAATCCAGGAGTGCCGGACCCCCGGTTTGACTCCTCCTGGATTTCTAGTCTCCGTTCTGTAACAGATGACCCAGACCATCTCCTACTGTGCCCAGTAAGGAGTCAGGTTGTATCTTAAAAGAACAGCTGCAGTTTGTCCTCGAGTGCAAGCATTATTTGTGAGCACAGGAAGGACGAAGAGGAGGGTTACTAAAAATACTATCAACATGGATTCGCAGGGTCATCCACCATTCCCTGAATCCAGACCTTCCTCCGTCACGTCGCCCTAGAGCACATGATGTCGGGCATCGCTACCTCCCTGGCATTCAAGAGAAACTACTCAGTGACGCAGGTTCTACAAGCAGGGGTTTGGAAGTGTCAAACGACCTTCACAGCCCACTACCTGCAAGACGTGACCTACAGGAGGCTTGATACATTCTCTATCGGCCCTGTGGTGGCTGCACAACAGCTGGTCTAAACCTCAGGCTCCTTAATGGACAAGTAGCAGAAGGTTGAGGGCATTGTTACCCAGTTTTAGAGTGCATGAATGAAAAGGTATGCCTGGCCCTTATTCTTTTCTTCATCCTCCCCTCTCTTGGGGAAAGCAGCATCCTGGGTTCTCCGCACAGCTGACCTCAAACCACTGGTGGTAAACCATGCTTCCTTGTGTTCCTAGTATTAAGATAATACTGTCACGTCCCCCATACCCTGAAGAGGTGGTATTGGGAAAGTCCTAACCTAGAATTCCATCTGAAGAACTCCAGGTCAACTTCTTAGGACGAGTCACACTTCATTCCTTCACACACAAGCTTACGTAGGCCGCGATCCTTACAGAGCAAGGTACTTGCGAGGTGCAGGGACTCCATATCTTGAGTTTTACATACTCAGATACTGAGTTCCCGGGCAAAAAGCCAAAGCCAGTATGGCTGGGACTTACCACCCTTCCTAAGGGTTAAGTCACCCTATTTAAATAGCGTGGTTTGTATTTCGGTTACGGAACAAATGACAAATTCGTAGATAATTTGTATTTTTCCTAACCATACAAACCTTAGCTATTTAATCAAACTTGCCCACCAGCCCTGTCCCCCGGGATAAGTCCTACCTCTAAGCAAAGTGAACTAGTTCACCGGGGTGTGAGGGGGGGAGGGGTAACTAGCTACCCTTCCCTTACCCCCTCGCTAACTAGCGAGGGGGTAGTAAACCCTCGTTAAAATTCTAATGGCTCGTCATTTCAGCTACGCCGAAAGTAATACCCTATTTAAATAGCTAAGGTTTGTATGGTTAGGAAAAATACAAATTATCTACGAATTTGTCATATTATGGTATGCATGTAAGGGATTTGAAATATTTGTTTGTTAGGGAATATTTAGCAGTATTTGTAGATTATAATCATGAAGACTAACTAGTATATTAGTGAGATGCTATATACACAAAATTAATTGGTAGGCTGTGTTAGTGTAGTGTATAGACTAATGGCCACATATATTTCACCATCATAATTAGTTTAGAACTACATGATTAACATCTATTGTATTTCTTTATGCTAGATATTAAAGACGCTGGAGTGTTTGCCCATCACAAATAAGACGCAGTTAACTGACAGTCGTGTGCTGGGAGTTGTAGAACGTTGGAGCACCCAGTCAGTTGAGATACCGGTCTCCGGTTCTCCTCCACCGCCTCCACCACCCAGAGCTGTAGGATGTGGGCTAGGGAATGTTGATTCTGATTCTGGAAAGAAGTCAAGGTAAGCTTATTTTTAGGTAAATACCAGTATGCTCTTAATGAGTGCTTAATAAGGCAAGGGTGCAATTTGAAATTTCATAATACAGTATATTGAAAAATTTTTACGGTATTGAACTATAAAGAATAAAATGGCCCAAATTCCATAAAACCAGTCAATGAGCTTAAGAAAGCAGGGAAATTTATAGGAATTTCATGATTTTGTTGAAAATTTAGTGTTTGGATGTTTTGATTTTCTAGGATTTATTTTCATGTATTAAAATTTGCGTTGGATCAATACATACATCAAATGGATTTTAAATTGATACTTTGTCTTAGTGTGATATAATAGCTATTGTTATTTTCTTCAAAGTGACACAAGTGAAGACTCTGACGGTGAGATGGATTCAAAACCTGTTTCGGCTGGCATTGATTCTTCAAGTGTTGATGACATTAGCATGGACTCTGCTGATGTTGAACAAGAAGCTTTGAAGGGCAAACCCAGTTTGGAAGGATGCTTAGCAGAAGATGATAGTAGTGACTCAAACCTCAGTGATGAGAAAAAAAGTGCCGTGGAACCAGGGGAAGGAGATACTGCTGCTGCAGCTACCCCACAGGATGAAGCTGTCTCTAGAGAACTGCTCATTCTTCATGGAAGTATGGTGGAATTGGCAATTAAACTTCTAGAACAATGGAAGGATTTGAAGGAATACTTCCGCATACCCAAAAAGGAGAGAATTGAGTTGATGAAAGAGCACGAGAGGGAAGTGGAGGAAGAAATCAGGGGGCTAGACAAGGATCGGAAAGAGAAAGACAAGTAAGTTTTGCATGCGGATTACGGCAAATATGTTTTACTATTTTGCCTGGTTATGAGTTCCCTTTACACATTACATGTACTAGAATTTAGATGGAATGATAAAGATGGCTATATTAGGTAATTTTAATTAAAAAACAGGCAAGAAGAAAAGGAATAGTTGGTATGTCTTAGAGCATGTGGAAGTTGAGAGTTGTTGGAAACTATTTTCTTATGGACGCTAGTTTGATTCTATATACCCCTAATGAAGAAAAGGGAATTATACTAAGGGAAGGTAAAATGTTAGGAAGAAATGTCTGCTAGATTTTGTTGTGCAGTGGACAGAAGACCACAGTTCTGGAAAATAAGGTTTCCCAAGAAGACGAGAAGAATAAAGTATACCATGAATAAGGGGAAAATATTTGATGGATATTGTTAGTATAGAGTAGATGGAGAAGCAAGTTGATGAGTGGATATTGTTAGTATAGAGTAGATGGACAAGCAAGTTGATGAGTGTGATGAGTAATAGAAAAAGGTCACGATGTAGGTACAGTATTGTAGCGAATGCATTTAAATTCATGGATTGTGCCCGCGAGTGAATTGGTATGTTTTCAGGCATTGGTGCAGAGGTAGAAGGATTAAAGACAAAAACGAGAAATAATTGAAAAATTTTTGATAGATGAAAAAGTTCACACAAGGAAAACTGTAGTTGTAAATTAGGATATATAAGTAGTCTTAATGAATATGAGATGAAAATTGATGATTGGACAGATTTTCAATTCCTTTGCTCAATCTGCTAAGATTGAGGTAGCTGAGAGCTTGGTTTGGGCAAATGCTATCGGTCTCCTCCTAGGAGTTGTTTCACTCACCTCTTCTCTTATCTAAACATCCTTCAGTATATTTACTCCCAAATACCTTAAAATATTCACTTTTAAATATAAAACTTACCCGCGGGTTATATAAGAATGGCTAAAGTCTCTTGACGCCCGGTAGAAAATTCAAAATCTCGCTGCTATCGCAGATATGCCAGGTGTACACTAGCGCCTTCGCGGTGCTACGGGTAGAACTATACCAAACCCTTCATATCTTCTCCTGCTGCCATTGCTGGCTGTACTATTGGAAATTCTCTCTAGTTTTCTTACTTTATTTGAACGTTATTTGGTGATGTACTACGTTTTTTGAGTTTGGGCTTTCGCTTATTTGTTTTATTTGATCTTTGATCACGTATTTATAACTTAAAAGGTAGAATTAGAAGGTTTTTCAACCTATTTTAAACCTCACGAAAGCCTAAGGGCAGGATGTAAACATCTCGTCCATTGATGACGTCAACAGCCTTATGACGTAGGCTAAAAGTCTGACTAGCTTTTTTACAAAGAATGATAAGTGAATACTTTCTTTTGAAGTATTAAGTTATAAATTAAATAAAAGGATTGTTATTTTGAGAAAATTTTATCCATTTAATAGGTTTTCTTTAGATAATCTTCGATCTGTTTTCAAAGATTAACTAGCGTTCAGTTTATTTTAGTTATGCAGTTGCCAGTATCTTTACGATATTACAATACTGTATCTCTTTTTAGCGATTTTTATGAATAGTACATTCTTCTTACAACTCAAGTTTTTAAGTTATACTAAATAAAAGGAACATTTTATTTTGCAATTAATTGGTCCTTTCAGTATTTTTCTTTAGTCAGAGATTAAAGGAAGTTACAGTTCAGTTAATGTTTATACGACGCAGCATTCTTTTCGCGCATGAATCTGTGTATCGTTGTTTACTTGGTGGTTTTTGGAATACTAAAATTGTTTGTATATTAATTGTAGATGTTCCAATGGGTAAGGGTGATAATTCGCCTTTTATTGGAACTCCTGAATTGAGGGTTTATTTTAATTTATAAATATTATATCTCTTAAGGTAATATTTAATATTTTGTTGCATTTATATGGGATTCAGTGACTTTTGCATACAGCTTGTTGAAGGGGTAATCCTGTATTCGCCTTGCATTACTTATACTGTTTCCAGTCTCTTTATGAGGACGGTTACGTTTTGGGATCATTCGTAACAGCGAGTGCAGTAGTAGGTGAAATATCCACCACTATATTTCCCTAAATTCCTAGTACCCCTGTTCTTCTCTTGGAACTTTTATATATGTTTTTATGATTGTACGTGAAGATTGGTCGGCAATCTTCCGCAATCTTTGATTTAGTCGGATGGTCATTATGTTCCTAGAGAGCACCCGGAACAAGGGTATTAGTTAAGGTCCTGTCATGTTATAGGTTATTGAACCGTTTGACAGCTCCTAGAGATCGTCAGACCCCTGGGTGGATCGCTGGATCTCCTAAGGATAGCAGACAAAATGAGGCAGAGTATCATTGCTGTCAGCTTCCTTATCAGGTGAGAACCTCTTTAAGTTGTTTATGTAACTCTTAAGTGAATTTTTAAGTGAATTTCCAATTATGTAGCTGTCTCTGACTCGCCACCAAGGGTGTCAATCAGCCATTCTTATATAACCAGTGGGTAAGTTTTATATTTAAAAATGATATTTTCATAATAAAATAAATTTTTGAATATACTTACCCACTGGTTATATAAGATAAAAAGCCACCCTCCTCCCCTCTAGAGACCATGGGGCATGGAAGATCTGAAGGGTTTGGTATAGTTCTACCTGTAGTACCGTGAGGGCGCTAGTGTACACCTGGCATATTTGCGATAGCCGCAAGATTTTGAATTTTCTGCCGGGCGTCAAGAGACTTTAGCCATTCTTATATAACCAGCGGGTACGTATATTAAAAAATTTATTTTATTATGAAAATATCATATCTTTTTCTCATGTACCTATATCAACATTCATTGCTGTCTACTTGGTTATGATTTTCCCTGTAATTTTAGTTATGCTTGTGTTTACTTTCTGAGTTTTCTTCTGTTTACTTTTGGAGTTTTCTCCTCACTGTCCCCTATCAGCACTGGACATTTGCATACATTAACTATCCTGCACTTCATTCATGACCCATTTTCTAACTACATGTGTTATGTTTTTTTATCATTCACTCTCCTCATACATATATTAATCCACTGAGGCATGATTCAACCATGCCTTTTAACACTAAACCAGCCACTTTACATCTGTGCTTCTATTATTCTCAAAAACTGTTCTTGTAAGTAACTTTTATTGACTTATGTCTCAAGCTTTTTCTGTCCATGTATGGGAGGTAACTGCTTTTCCCTTTTATGGTAATAATTTCTATTTTGCTCTCTTTTTCTCCCTCTTCTGTCTAAATGAATTTTTTTTCCTTTCCTTTATATGTCAAGTAATGGTATGCTACTGTAATTCTAGTGGAGCAGAGAGAGTGAGAGTGGTTTGGTCATGTCTGTAAATGCATGAGCTTTCTGGTAAGGAAAGGCACCTTTCCATCTTAAGTCATTTCTGATTTGCTTAATTATCTTAATTATAGAACTAATAGATGTTATAAATTATGAGAAAACTAAAGAAGAAAGCTATTTTCTCCTAATAATTGGCATTGTTGTGACACCAAATTTTGATTCCTATAATTTGTAATTTGAGTGAAATTTGCAAATGTAAATGTACTATTGACAAGAAATATTATTTGTTCCAACACGAAGTACTTACCTCGAACCAATCTTAGGAGTATCTGGGATCTCCTCCCATCCGACCAGAGTTTTGTGTAGTTTACCCTAAACCCGTTTTCTATGAGAGGTAACCTCAGGCGGAGTGATACGCGCCCTGAGGCTAACCCCTGGTCAAAGAGCATGCTTGCTCAGGTCTCGACCTCCAGTAAGTTCTGTGGTCGCGTCGCGATATCTCGCCGCTCTCCTTATCCCAGTGTGACTTGTATCTCCCCGACCCTTTGTGTCCCACACACTTCCCACGTGGTCCCTTTGTGCTTTCTCTGTGCACGCTTGTGTCTCGTATGGCTTCTCCTTCATCATGGAGCATCCTCGCCGTTGTCCTGGGCCTTTGGCCGGTAAATCGTGTGGAGCGTTCCTTTCAAAACCAGAAGTTGACCCGCACTCCTTGTGTTCATCGTGTCGGGGCAGCGTGTGTTTCCCTTCCGACACGTGTCCGGCGTGCGAGTCGTGGAACGAGGTGCAGTGGGTGCGGTATACTGTAGCACCAAAAAGAAGGCGGCGGCGAAGAAGTCACCTAAGAAGACCAACGTCCCTTCCTCCCTTGCTTCGACGAGCGCCTTGGAGGTCCGAGCTTCTTTCCCAACCTCCCCTACCCAGAGTAGGGGACGAGGTAAGTCCGTTGCGGGGAAGAGGCCCGCGGCCCTTCCCCAGGAGTCTGATCTTCATGACAGTGGGGTTGTGGCGTCTTTTCAGGCGAGTGAGGGGCGGGAGTGTTTTCGGAAGAGGGTGACCTAGTGCCTGCTGGTCACGTCTCCTCTGATGACCCCATGTGGGGTAATAATGCTACTAATTTCTCCCCAGCCTCTTGGGCGTGCATTTCAGGTGGTTCAGCAGCCGAGGGCGATGTCGAGAACGAGCTTTCCCCGCCGTCGGACCCCACTGCTTGGATTTCCCCTAAGACGCCCTTTAGGTCCCCGATGAGGATGGAGGATGACTTCGGGACCTGGGCTCCCACAGGACAGCCTCCTCGCTCCCCTACAGCCCCATCGGCCGTCTTCCCAGAGGTTTTTCTGCAGGCGTCGTCGTCCACGGAGCATCGCAGGAATCCTCCTACATCACCGCAGGAGGCAAGGCCTTCGAGGAGGGCCTATAAGTCGTCGGTCTCATCGGTGGAGGATCCTTCCTGCTCTTCGGAGGATGAGGCGCTGAGGAAGCTCAGGAGGCGAAAAGGGAAGGCCCGCAGGAAGTTGTCGCGCTCTCGCTCCCCCTCGAGGTCGTGCCACGAGAGTCGGCACCCAAGATCTCCCAACAACAAGGAATGGGTGATGGTTCACTGTTACGGACTCCCTGGATAGATACTCCTCTGGCAGCAGCGGCACCCGACGGAGGGATTCCTCATGGCAGGTTCCAGTTGACAGGCATAAGTCCGCGAAAGTTCCGACTCCATCCGCCCAGCGGAGAGTGTCCCCCCTTCGGTCTGGCAGCCGAGTCCTGACCTCCAAGGGCCACCTAGCTCGGCACGAGCGCAGCCCTCGGCCTTCCTCAACGAGCAGGCCCGTAGATTCGAGGTCCTCCAGGAGAGATGATAGGCCCAGGATGGAGGCCCCCATTCCGACGGAGCTGCCCGTCCTTTGTCGGGAGTCCCCACGGGAGCGTCGGTCTAGGACTCCCCCACGTGCGAGGTCCTCCGTCGGGGTACCCTAGTCACTTGCACCAGCACCCCCGTCGGAGGAGCTCGACGACCATGGAGCGGGTTCAGCAGCGGAGGTATTGGCATATCAGAGGGTGATAGGCCTTATCAGAAGTCACCACAGGCTGGACGCTCCGGAACCCTACTCCGAAGATGCTTGGCGTTCCAGCCTAAATAGAATATTGGACGCCCCAGTCCAGCAGCGCCCCTCCTTGGCCCTCCCTTTGGCGAGGGATGTGTATTTTGGAAAGGCTCACGTAGACAGGATAGTGCCAACCACGCCGAGGTGCCCAAAAACCAGAGCTCCTCCAAACTGCTCCAGGGCCCAAAGTCCCAGAGCAGGTTCTACCTCCCAGAGGGACAGCGAGCGGGCGCATGTGCGCTGGAGCCAGCACTCACCGTACTAGGGCAAGGAGCCTCAGAAGAAAGGGCGTCCACTGCTCCGATCTGCTTCCCTCCTTCGGAGGCGGTAATTAGGGAGGAGATGTCGAAGGACCTTGTCAACGTCTCCTCCTGGTTAGACTGGTGGGCGTTCAGTCGTCCTACGACCTGTCAGTTCCGGAGACCCAGACCTTGCTCAAGGAACTCATCAGCTCAGGGGGCAAGGCCCTGAAATTCTTGACTTGCCAGTCGTTAGCCATGTCCGCCAACCGGGTCCTACGAAGGAGGGACACTGTTCTGAGTAAGATATCTAGAAGGCTGCCGGACAGATAGGCCAGATCTCTGAGGAACCTGACCCTGTGGGACGACTCAATCTTTCCCCCGAAGGCAGCGGAGGGAGCGATGGAGAGAATTTGGAGAATGAAGGAGCCGTTCGAGGCCAGGCCCCATCCGGTTAGGAGGCCGATGTTTAGAAAATCCTCCGTTGACACGCCTCGCCCTCCTCGGCCCGCTCCTAACCACCCTAGGAGAGACAACTCAGCGACAACATGGTCCCAGTCGTCTCAGCCCTCCCGTAGGGATTCAGCCCCGAACCAAACATCCTATAGACCATCCTTCTCCGCATCCAGAAGAGGTCGTTCAGGCCGCTCATTGAGGAGGAGATAGGGAGGGAGGCCCCCTACTCCTGCCGGAGCCTCAGGTGGGGGGATTCCTCAAACTTTTTTGGCAAGCATGGGAAAAACACGGAGCAGACCCGTAGACAGTGACAGTTCTGAAAGAAGGGTACAGGTTGCCCTTCCTAGTGGACCCTCCTCCTCTGATACCAGATCAGCAGGTGAAGTGGCTAGCCCCCAAAGATCCCTTGAAACAAATAGCTCTGCAGGTCCGGGGTTCTACAGCAGGCTGTTCCTGGTGGAGAAAGCAACAGGAGGGTAGAGACCGGTCATAGACCTCTCAGCCCTCAACAAGTTCATCTGCCAGACGGACTTCAAAATGGACACTCCAAAATCAGTTTTGGCGTCCTTGAGAGAAGGGGACTTGCATGATGTCAGTAGATCTCAAGGATGCCTACTTCCAGATCCCGGTTCATCCTTCCAGCAGGAAGTACCTACAGGTGAAATGGGAGAACCAGACGTTGCAGTTCAAAACCCTCTGCTTCGGGTTGTCCACTGCTCCCCAAGTCTTCACAAGGGTCTTCACAACGGTCTCAATCTGGGCACACGAACAGGGCATCCGCCTGATTTGTTACCTGGATGATTGGTTGCTACTTTCAGCCTCAGAGTAAGTACTGAAGGAGCAAGGCGCGAGGTTACTGCAGTTTTTGCAACGTTCTGGGGATCACCATCAACCTTAAGAAGTCTCAACTGGTACCCTCCACCAGGACGACCTACCTCGGGATGGTTCTAGACTCCCGGTTAGTGAAAGCCTTTACCTCCGCGGACAGGCTGGACAACTTAGACCAGGTCCTCCGCCCCCTCCTGACAGACCAGCCCAGGAGGGCAAAAGACTGGCAAAGACTAATAGGTCTCCTTGTGTCTCTGGAGAAACTGGTCCCTCAGGGCAGGCTAAAGCTCAGGGAGGTCCAATGTAACCTGATGGAGAACTGGATCCAAACGGATTCCCCCCACAGAGTGGTCCCTGTGTTTCTGAACACGAAACGGGTCCTAGAATGGTGGAGCTGCAGGACGAACACCCTTAAAGGGATGCCCTTTGCAGCCGACCCTCCGGAGATGCTCCTGT
Organism: Palaemon carinicauda; assembly: GCF_036898095.1. NCBI lineage: Eukaryota > Metazoa > Arthropoda > Malacostraca > Decapoda > Palaemonidae > Palaemon > Palaemon carinicauda. Next base: position 30,879,467 of record NC_090751.1, read on the forward strand.
TCACGGACGCGTCCAAGGAGGGGTGAGGTGCTCATCTCTTAGGGAATTCAGCAAGAGGAAACTAGACAGCCCTAGAAAAGACCCAGCACATAAACGTTCTAGAGTTGAGGACAGTACAAAGAGCGTACCTGGAGTTTGTACACCTACTGCAGGGAAACACCGTGGCATTGATGTTCGACGACGCCACGGTAGTAGCTTACATAAAGAAACAGGGAGGCCTAAGGACGAAGGAGCTGTGCGTCCTCACCTTACAACTTCTGGAATGGGCCGAAGTGGAACAGATAAGAATATCAGCGAGGTTCATCCCAGAGAAAAGGAACGTCCTCGCCGACGGCCTCAGCAGGATGGGACAAGTGGTAGGATCGGTATGGTCTCTACACCCTGAAGTAGCCAGGTCCGTCATCCAGAAATGGGGTTCGCCGGTGATGGTCCTCTTCGCAACAAGGCTCAACACGCAGCTCCCCGTGTTCTGTTCTTTTGTTCCAGACCCAAAAGCGGCATTTGAAGACGCCTTCCAACATCCTTGGGACAATCTCGACGTGTACGGTTTTCCCCCCTTCGGGATGCTCAGGCAGGCCCTCAACAGGGTGAGAAAGACGAGCATCCTGCAGATGACTTTTGTAGCGCCCTGGTGGCCGGAGAGAGAGAGTGGTTCGTGGACCTAAGGGAACTAACACAACAGCCGCCCTGGCCCCTTCCGGACAGGCCAGATCTTCTCCGACAACCATACTTCCAAAGGTTCCACGAAAATCCACGATCCCTCCGCCTTCACGCGTGGAGGTTATCGACCGTCTCCTGAGGAGGGAAGGCTATTCGTCGAGTACAGCAACGAGGATGTCGGGCTACCTCAGACGGTCATCGACAGCTGTATACCAGGCTAAGTGGGCCACCTTTACCAAATGGTGCTCCACTAGGAACATGAAGCCCCTGGAGCTCTCCATTCCGCAGGTAGCGGACTTCCTAGTTTACCTAAGGGACGTGGTCAACATGTCCATTCCAGCCATCAAGGGAGTCTGCGCGGCCTTGGGCCAAGTTTTTCTCCTGAAGGCCATAGACCTGGGTAACTTCAGACACATCTCAATGCTCATTAAGAGCTTTGAGCAATCATGCCCCCCGCAAGCTTTGAAGGTGCCACAATGGGACGTGGCAAGGGTCCTGAAAATGTTATCCGAGCCTCCGTTCGAGCCCTTGAAAGACATCGTGGACAAGGATCTCACTCTCAAGACAGTTTTCTTGCTGGCGTTAGCTTCAGTTAAACGGGTAAGTGAGATTCATGGTCTGTCGTACGAAGTTGCTCACTCGAAAAGTTGGCGAGAAGTCACATTCAAGTTAGTTCCTTCCTTCGTAGCTAAGACCCAGAACCCTGCCGTATGAGACCCCAGGTTTGAGGGTTTCTCTATTCCGGCAATCCCCCAGTCAGACAACGTGAAGGATTTGCGTCTATGCCCCGTCAGGACAGTGAGAAAATACTTGGAAAGAACAGCAAGACTCCGGCACGGGATCAAGAGTCTTTTTGTTTCCACTGGCCTCGTGAAGAAACCAGTCTCGAAGAATACCATCTCCTTCTGGTTGCAGCAGGTCATCATCAGGGCCTACAGTAAGGCGGGAATCCCCCTGCCGGGGAAACCCAAGCCCCATGACATTAGGGGCCTGAGTACTACGTTGGCTTTCGAGAAAAATGTGGCGGTGGGCCAGATCCTAAGGGCAGGCACCTGGACCAACCAGTCCACCTTCACGGCTCACTATTTGAAGGACTATTCAAGAAGATCCCTGGACGGGTTCTCGATAGGTACTGTACCGTCATTTCAGCGCTCCAAACGGTTCAAAGGCGATAACCGCGGGTAACAAGCACAAGAGACACAGGTTCGTTCCTTAAACCCCCTTGTACTTCCTTTCCCCTTTTTCCGCTTGAAGTGGGCTCTATGAAGGCCCTGAGCCAGAGACGAGTCCCTCATCAAGAGGAAGACATGTTCCCTAGGATTTCTTGCACAGGTGAGTTTCTTAGAAACTAAGTTGGGTTTTTGTGTAATTTCCTCTCAATCATTTTCTATGGGGTCAACACGACCTAGCCACTTTCTAGGTCTCTGGATATTCCTCAGCACGGTCTTAAGAAATTTTTAGGGCCACGCCCACCTCCTAAAGTATAAGTCTCCTAAGAAAGTAGTTTGAGTTAAGTACTTCATGTTGGAACAAATCACAAATTTTAAGTAATTTGTATTTTTCCTAACAGTACTTACCTCGAACTAACTACTTTCGAGTAATGGCCCACCCTGCCTTCCCTGAGTGTCCCCTGGTATTCTTAGAGACCTTAGCAACCAAAAACTTACTGTAGGTCGAGACCTGAGCAAGCATGCACTCTGACCCGGGGTTAGCCTCAGGGCGCATATCACTCTGCCTGAGGGTACCCCTCGTAGAAAATGGGTTTAGGGTAAACTACACAAAACTCTGGTCGGATGGGAGGAGATCCCAGATACTCCTAAGAAAGTAGTTCGAGGTAAGTACTGTTAGGAAAAATACAAATTACTTGAAATTTGGGATATTTTGTGATAATAGGGTGCCTTATTCTTATTTCCCTTGTTTTTAGTTTTTGACATTATTTGCCTTTTGCATGAATTGCTATGCCTAATAATTTCTGGTCTTGTGTTAAGGCTGATCTACTAAATGCTAGCTTATAGTCATACTAATTTATGTTTACCTCATTTGTGGGGTGTATAGCTTTTCTTCCCCTTCCAGGTATAGGCGAGACTTCGACAGAAGACGTCGATCGCCAGATAGAGAAAAGGAGAAGGACCGATATAGTAGGAGATCGAGTAGAGGGGATAGAGATTCCAGAGAGGATCGATCATCTGATTCTCCAAAGATGTCCAAAGAGCAGAGAAGGCAACTTTTTGAAATTCAGGTAAATATTTCTTTCGCTTTATACTGTATATTTTCTTCAATCACAATATAATACAGAAATGAAGGCCATGACTTTGTACCAAATAGTATTATATATAAATTTTCTAAACAAAATTATGGCTATTGTTTGACCTCATTTAGGTATTTTATGATTCGAGTGGACTTTGATACATATTTGATTAACACTAACAGTTTTATAGTATGTGATTTCCTGTAAAACAGTGAGTTGAGTTTATTAGATTATGTATAAATAATCAAGATTGAAAGTGTTTGATGAATCATGATAATTGACAGCATTTTTTTTTTAACCGAATTGTAAAACTCGCCAGTGAACATGAAATTTAAGGTAAATGTCACTCTACTTATATGTATGAAGAAAAAAAAACTCTAAAAAAAAATAACCATAATGCTTAATTAAAAGAAATTATTTCTATTCCATTCTCAGGTACAGCAAGAAGAGGAGGCCAAACAGCGTAAAATGCAGGAAGAAATGTGGGCAATGCATGTAGATAGATGTCGTCTTTTAGGGCAAGATCCTTACCTTACACCTATTTTTGATCCAACTTGTCAGTTCTATTGGGATCCCAACACTGCATCTTGGCAACCTTATAATGGAACAGGTGAATATGTGATGCGATGTACTTTTTTAGTAAATTTGATAAATAATTCCTAAGAAAGTAGTTCGAAATAAGTACTGTTAGGGAAAATACAAATTACTTAAAATTTGTAAGTTTTGCTAGTTACTGTAATTTATTTTTTAGGAGTGTTAGTATTTTTTTCTTTAATAATTTGGCTCTTGCATTTCACTAGTATTATTTATTCTTTTACACCAGAACCATGCTATTTTATGTTATTCATGAGTTGTAGTTTTTTACTGATTTTTATTTTGTTCTAGAGCCAAACATACCAGTGCCAGCAGCTTACGGCTACCGACCAAGTGAGAGCGGAGATGGATCTCCTATGATTGTTGGGATGCCTCCTGGTCACGTCATTGCGTCTCAAACAGTGGCTGGTCACCTTGCTCCTGATAGTGAAGCAGCTACACCAAATTATGATGATCCAAGAATAGATCCAGCCACCATTCCTCTGCCTGGGGAAGTAAGACAGACCTCTCCAACCCAGCCTCTTCCTTGTCAAGCAGTACCTGTTGAAGGCACGCCTCCTCAGGGTGCTCGGGTGCTTACCTTCCCAGTGCCTGCAGAAACTGCAGGTGTTGCAATGACTCCAGCAGCCACAATGCCCGTCAACATAGGTCCCAGTGCTCTTGCTGTACCCTTTGTGGTAGGGGAAGAACCGCCACCACCGCCTCCAGGACCAATTACCATACAGTTACCACCACGGTGGAAGATGGCTAGAGACTCTGAAGGTCATGTTTACTTTTATCATGTGAAGAGTCGAACCAGTCAGTGGGAACCACCTACTCTTGAACAGCACCAGAAGTTGGAGGCAGAGATGGGGTCCGAGTCCGACTCAAATGATTCTTCCTCTTCAGATTCAGATTCAACCAGTACTACTGATGTGAGTATTCCCAGAATCTTATGCTATGCATATGGAGAAGAAAGGGATGTTTATTATTTTTATTATTGCTTATGTAGGCATTGTTTACCAGATTTTAAGTGTTATGCTGTTTTGCATGAATTAATGTCATATTGTGGAAGAGTTTCCTTAGCAAGTTCTGTCATGTAATTTGAGGCTCCTGTGTCACCTGCTCAGAGCGAAGACTTCTCTAGTGATGAGGAGGAGGAGGAGGAGGTGGTCAAGGTTACTACGGTGGAGATTGGTGAGTTATGCGATGAGAAGATGATCCGTCGGCATCGGGCAAAGAAACCACGATCAGAAGCGCTCGTTCAGGAACGCGTGATAAGTGTAAGTACAGAAATGTTGATTCCCTTTCCCCCTGCTGAGGAGACTCACTCACTCACTATGACAATACAACCATGGGAACTTAAACCCCCACTGAGTAGGAGACCTTTTCTCACGATGTTCTTGGTTGTTATAAAATCACTCGTGTTTTGGACAGCTATTGATGATCTTATTATAACTCCCTACTGTCTCCCAAGTCATTTTCTGGTAGCCCATGGTTGACCCCATTCCTCTATTTCTCCTATTCTTCCCTTTTAGCTTGTGGCAAAACTGTTAGTAGTTCCAAAAGTAAAGCATGTAATTACATTTTATTCTTAGAGAATTAATGTTAATGCCTGCTTTACAGGGAGTCCACATTGCATTTCAGGTGTCAATATAGGCCCTTAAATTTTCATTTTGTGTATCGAAGATTTCAAAGAGCTTTATTCGATTATAATTATGACTTGTCCTGAATTTTTTGAGTAATAAGAAATTCAACAATTAGGTCACCAGTATGGTTCTTTCTTTAATTATATTAATTTAATTTTAGAGAATAAGTTTGATAATTTTCTATATTATTTTTAATTAGTCATTCATTAAAAGGGTTTATGGTCCACAGTATATACTGAAATTCAAGAAAGATATTTTTATATTACTTTCTGTAAATTTCAATGTAATATTCTAGCTTCATAATGTCTGAAAGTATAGTATCTTCAGGTAACTTACTTTGGTGATGATTAATGGTTATGAATTTTAGATATTTTGCTGTTCCAGAAATTGTAGTTCTAATGAGTTATATACAGTATAATCGTAACATGAACTGAAGAATAATTACCTTAAACTTGAAGAAGCTATGTTGGCTCCTCCTCCTAGAATATGTTTAAAGAATCTGTGTAAATTCAAGTTTTCATTCATTGCTCAGGAGAACCTTTACTTATGTAATACAGTAATTCCAAGGTGAATTTAAGTTGTCACAGAAAACAAAGGTTTTTTCATTCATATCCAATGATTGTACATTGCCTTATAATTATATGAGGAAATTCTAGTCTACTTTAAATTACGTTATTCAACGTCCAGAAAACTTTCCTTGCATGCTCTGTCCTACCATTGGTAGGCTACTGCCTAATCTCCATCCTCATTTTAATACAGGAGGGAAATGTATGGATTGTGGTGGCCTGTTGGTAACGTCTTTGCCTAGTAATCGCCAGGCTGGGGTTCGAGTCACGTTCAAACTCGTTAGTTTCTTTGGTCGCTGCAACCTCACCATTCATGTGAGCTAAGGATGGGGGATTTAGTAGAGCCTGTAGGTCTACTGCTGAGTCATCAGCAGCCATTGCCTGGTCCTAGCATGGGTGGAGAGGGGGCTTGGACGCTGATCATATGTAATATGGTCAGGGCATTGTCCTACTTGTTAAGGCAGTGTCATTCTCCCTTAACTCTGCCATTCATGAGTGGCCTTTAAACCTTTAAACTTTGGATTTTGAGGGGGAACTTCCTGTATGAAAAATCTGTTTGGAATTATGTTTATTACAAAAACATTTCACAATGCCATTTATTTATTGTTTATTGCTTGAATTGCTATTAAAACTGGAGGAATCTTCAGTGATATCATGAGAGGAGACTACCATATTTCAGGACTGAAGAATTTTCATAGTAACAAAACAAATATTAATCTGCCGTATTCCTGTAGTTCTTTATACAGCATGCATAAGATTTTTTTTCATAATTCTGACCTTCCTTTCCGTTTGGATCTGCCCAGACTGTAACCACCTTGTACGTAGTACTAGGTATGCAGTTAATTCTAACTTTCTTGCCTTTTCCATTATAAGGCTCAACACTACACAATAGGATGACATGAGTATTTTTATAGATTATATATGTTAAATCTATTTTAAGCTTGTTATTGATCTTGAAATATTTTAAATTTTTTTATCCATTACTTACAGTATGCATAGTTTTGTTTGTTATCTTACCTTCCTCATTGGACTACTTTCCCTGTTGGACCCTTTGGGCTTCTAGCATTTTTCTTTTCCAGCTAGGGTTGTAGCTTGGCTATTAACAATAATTATCTCATGACAGCTGTGTTGCTTGAGAGTGAAATGTTCCAGCAAGCGAGATCTGTTGGTGTTGGCCGAAAAAAAGTATTATTCAGAATTCCAATTTATCCATGAGTGCATTCTATAATCCTTCTTATATTAATCACATTTGCATCCTAATTGATAGCCAAGATGGAAATGTATGAGGGTACTGATGAATTAATATTCTTTAATGAGGGGAAAGTGTGGATGCTAAATGGAGATGGTAGAAAAGTGAAATCTGTCAAGATGATCTTTTTGTAACACTTGTGTAAGAACTGATTGGGTAGGAGATGAGATCTTCAGTGGTGAATAGGTTACACTAGGTATTTTGAATGGACAACATAAGGTTAGTGAAGAAGTGTGTAATTCAGTGTTTGTAGTTTGGAAATAAAAGGCCAGAGAGGGTTTGATAGATGCCATGAGAGTGTTAATAGAAAAAAAAAAAAGGGGGGGGGGCTTGCTCTAATATCAGGGCAGTACAAGCGTTCGGGGGTTATTGATGAAGGGCGTAATGTGTGTATGGGCTTGACAGGCTGCTGTTGAACCTTTTGTGTAGATATATGAAGCCTTTGATGTGGAAGTGTTTACTGCAATGGTAGGTCATCCATGATTTAGCAGTTAAAGAATGAATGTGGCAGTAAGTATTCAGTTGATATGATATTGAAAAAGTAATAATTAGAATAATGATAAATTTCAGTTGTATTTTACACCTTTTGTTGATGGTATGTGGAGGGATTTCAAAGGTAGATTTATCCTTCCTGTTCTGCGGGAAGGAATTGTTTTTGTTAATGTGGACAAATGCTTGCTTGTGTTGCAAAATATTTTGTTTTTTTGAAAGATGGTTGTCCATGATGTGTTGTGGTTGTGTGTGTAAAGGGTTTATTAAACCCTGATTCTCCATCACCTTTAACAGCCACTATAGGTGCATGGCCGACAATCCACAGCATGAAAAGGCAGAGAATAATTGGAAAGATCATCTTGAAGTATCATTAGGTGAATACTTATAGTATCCCATTTTTTGGTATTTGACATAAATGTTCTTCAGTACTGTATCTCATTTTTTTAATAAATTGGCTAAAATTTTCTTAGATGTTGTTATGCTTTAGGGCATAAAATATCTTGATTTAGAGAAAGGAACATGATAGATTGTCTAAGAAAATTATAATTTAGGGGTTGAAGATGAAACCGATCTTGAATGCAGTATATATGGGAATCTTTACTAATATCCAGTTTGGACGATAGGAATATTCATACTATATTATCTACTGAGCTGGTTTGGTTTTGTGTAAGGTGAGCATAAAGAATCAAGTGAGAATTTGGTTATGATTTATCTTTATAAAGTATGCGTTACCTCCACTTACCTCCTCCACCTCTTCCTTTCATTGTCATAGCATTAATGCACTTCTTCACCTGCCAATACCCTTGACCTTTGCTACTTGTCTTGGAAAATGAAGCATCAATGTTATAACTTGCAAGGTTGCAACATCCTGGTTTTAAGAAGTTCAGTATGATTGGGTCGAGTAAAGCTTGTGCTATCATATGAAGGTTTTAAGTCAAGTGTGTTTTGGTTGAAAATTTATCAAAAAGAAAATGTTTTTTTTTAGATCTGTACAAAAATTTCCTGATTCCATTTCTTTTACTGGAATTTCTGTTGCCCAGTTAGCAGCAGTACAGTCGCATGTACATATGGGTAATAGTGTTGTTTGTGATGTGGGTTCTTAATGTAAAGGCTTTAGCATGATGTAGCGAGCAAGGATTGGTGTTGGGTCGGTGATTTTGCTGGTTAACAGTATTTTACCTCTTAATATTCTTTATTAAACTTAGGTATTGATTTAGGTTAAAAAAGTGTATGAAATCTTCATAAAGTGAGATGCTTTGTTCCTCATCTGGCAGGGGCATCAAATTCAGTTACATTCACATGATGATGGTTAAGAAAATGAGTTTTGTGTTGTTGACATTGATGTGTTAGTTTATCTCCTTAGCATAACCATTATGAACCTAATTGATGTTAGAACCTTGTATGAAGATTTTTTTTTATTATTTGTAAATACAAAGTCATTAATCATAAAATGCTTAACTTTGTTTCAAGAAATCCCAGTTGCACCCACGTTTAGATAAAAGAAGAGAGCACATCATGATATTATCATTTCCACTTAAACATCACCTTGGAACTCAGACTTCCATATAACTTGTTATTAGTAACGTCACTTGTCGTTCTGGAATTTAGCTTAGTATGCTTTTTATTTATTTATGCCATTCACTATCATTTTGCATTCATTGTTCATGTTCTGTCACATTCAGCTTTTTTATTTTAGTTTTTAGCATTTCCTTCTCAGGTTAGTTGCAACAGTGACCACAAATGCAGGCTATGACTGCCTTCCTCTTGTTTACAAGCTTTTATTTATTTTAGGAGTAGTTCCCCTATAGCGGGTTTTCGTGGAGACCCTTCTTTATGTGATATTTCCGTTTTATCATTCCATTTTACTTTGTGGTTAGAAAGGTATTTTCTTAAGGCTTATTCTTTTCTGCTCTTACATAACTTTTAATAGTGATAAGGAGGATACTCTTTTTGATGACTGCATTACATTTTTTTTATTGAATTTATGTAATTGTGATAAGCCTTTTCTCATATCTTAATTTTTTATGGTTTATTTTTAATTCATTGGGTCATTGTCAAGAGTTGATTGCATACATCTATTATTTTTGCTTATTTTAACAAAAATGCACTTGAAGGCACTACACAGGATTGTGAGGATTAACTGAATGTAACATGTCTGAATAGAAGCTATTTTAAATCATCTAAATTGCTCTTTCATATGCATGTAATTTTTATATATTAAACTTACCCGCTGGTCATATAATGGCTAAAGTCCCTGGACGCCTCGGCAGGAAATTCAAAATCTCTTACACAGCCTAGCGCAGATATGCCAGGTGTACCCCAGCGCCCTCGCGGTACTACAGGTAGAACTGTACTCAACCAATTCAGATTTTTCCATGCCGGCATGGCCGTCGGTTCTTTTGGAAATTCTCTCTCGCTTTTTACTCTGTTTGGACGTTATTTGGTGATGTATTAACGTTTTTTAAGTTTAGGCTTTCGCTTTTTTCTTTTATGTGAAATGCGATCACTTATTTATAACTTAAAAGGTAAGATTAAAAAGTTTATCGACCTTTTTTAAACCTCACGAAAGCATAGGACGAAAGGTAAACATCTCGTCCATTGATGAAGTCACAGCCGAAATGTCGTAGGCTATAAGTCCGACTTGCTTTTACAAAGAATTATAAGTGAATCCTTTCTTTTGAAATATTGTTATAAATTTAATTGAAGGATTATTAATCTAAGAAAATTTTATCCTTTTAATAGTTTTCTTGAGGTAATCTTCAATCTGTTTGCTAAGATTAACTAGCGTTCAGTTGTTACGCAGTTATCAGTATTGTTACAATATTACAATATTTCATAGAGATTTTTATGAATACAGTAGTACATTCTTCTTACTTCTCAAGGTTTTTTAGTTGTACTATATAAAAGGAACATTTTATTTTGAAATTAATTGTTCCTGTTAGTATTTTTCCTTAGTCAGAAATTAAAGGAAGTTAAATTTCACTAAATGTTTATACGAATCGATGTAACGCACGATTCTAAGTATCGTTGTTTCCGTAGTGGAATACTAAGATTGTTTTTATATTAAGTGTAAATGTTCCAATAAATACGAGTGATGATTCATTTCTTATTGGAATTCTTTAATTTAAGGGTTTATTTTATTTTATTTTATATTATTCCTACTAAGGTAATATTTGATATTTAATATTTCGTTACATTTATATGGGATTCGGTACTTTTGTATTCCCATTCAAACAATTGTCCAGTGACAGAATTATTAGTATCTCCCTACGGAGTTCGTTTCCTTTGAGAGAGTGTATACTTTGGTTTTCAGGTAATTATGAAACTATCTTTGTGCCAAAGAGTAAAGTGCAAATTTTTTAGTGGTAAATTGTGCTGTGAATTATATTTAGTGGAGAGGGCTTCTATTCGGACCTGTTGTTATCGTAGCCTTAGACCTCTGTCGAGCTCCCGGACCCAGGGGAGAGGTTATGTCAAACGGCGAAAGGAATCGAGAGGGTAACCAGGCGTTACAGTCTTTTAAGACCCGAACTGAAGTCCTCTCGAGCGTTTTTTGTCGATCACCAGAACGCTCACCCTCGCTATAGATATAGCGAGGTATTAGTGTTTTCAAAGGCGCTAAGCTGAAAACAAAATTAGATTCATTCTGCGTGTGTTACGTTTCATGCGGCGCAGACGCAGTGCCACCACCTCCACATGATGGGTGTCGTCCCTCGACAGTGGCAAGCGCTATGGATCGACGAAGTTAATGCTTAATACGTTTTGCCTAAGGTTGATCCTTGATCTTTGTAGTTAGGCATGAAACAGCATCTATCTTCATTTATGCAGTCTTTTCAGCCTGCCGTTAACAGTGCGGTTGGGTGTCTCGATTCCGGTCTTTGACACGGTCGCACAGGCGTTGTGTCTTTAACGGTGAGGGCTCGTTGTCGCACAGGCGGCCTAGCAACCGCAATGTTCAATGGTGGGGGAAAGTGGATGCTTTACTTCGATTACCTGCTCAACGCAAACCGACTGCTCATAGCACCTAGTATCAGTCTATACAGACGCGCCGACGTTCGCCAGGCAGCAGAGCCGGCGAAGCGTCATCGGGACGGTGCGGCAACGGAAACGGAACGTCGACGGGATGGAGCGAAGCGCCACGTCAGTGTGGACGCTTCGGCGTCAGTGTGGACGCTTCAGCGTCAGCGTGGACGCTTTCAGTGTCAGTGTGGACACTTCAGCGTCAGTTTGGACGCTTCAGCGTCAGTTTGGACGCTTCAGCGTCAGTTTGGACGCTTCAGCGTCAGTTTGGACGCTTCAGCGCCAGTTTGGACGCTTCAGCGCCAGTGTGGACGCTTCAGCGCCAGTGTGGGCTCTTCAGCATCTGTGTGGACGCTTCAGCGCCAGTGTGGGCTCTTCAGCATCTGTGTGGACGCTTCGCTACCTATGACAATAGACTTTGATGTCTACCCGACCATGAACGTCTAGTGTTAAGAAATAAGTCTTAACTAGAAAGATATTATATTCTCGGACCAAGGCCTGCTGGGCTAATTCTTGGTTGTGAGAACTAGAATTAAAACCTCTTAAGTATTGAGGTCTGAATTTAGAATCATGAGGAGTGGATTCCTAACAATCAAAACTTCTCTTGTTAGAATAGAGATTGTAAAAGGAAGGGAATAACTTTCAGAAACTCATGAGAATTTTTCTAAAGAGTTTTCCTCATATTTTTTTACCTGTTGCTCCTCGTTCCGACTTCAGAGTTTTCACTAGTTGAGTTGATGGTGTCTATTTTTTTTTTTATTACAAGCCAGCTACAACCCTAGTTGGGAAAGCAAGATGCTTTAACCCAAAGGGCTCCTTTAGGGAACGATGGCCTAGTAAATTAATGGTAAAATAGATTAATAAAATAACATTAAATCATTCTCAGGAAAATAACGAACCTTTCTGTAGATTGATACAGTGCTTGCAGCTGCAACAACAGAAAGGGCATTAAGGCCTTTATGAGAATAGAACGTAAAAGTATATCTCCCACCACGGGCAGATCTTTTATGATTCAAGGTATTTTGTTTTTAAACCGCTCGTTAGTGACTCGTAAACATGGCGCAGTGCTCTAGAGGAAGTGTTTGTTCGTGTTCTTGCCCCTAGTCCTATATCTCTTCCTTACGCTCCAACCCTTGGGAGAAGGAAGGTCGGTAGGCTGGGATTCTTCGCAGACCTTGTGCATTAAACGTCTGTTCCGCCGAGCGATATTGTTTATGCAGTCCAAGACGTTCTTTCTCCACTTTGGAATGATGAAGTATTGGTCTTTTCTTCGCCTATGATTGGCGAGCTATGACATCACAACCATGTGACATAGTATCTTGAAAAGAGTGAAGTTGGAATGTCTTGAAGCGACCAGTTCGTCATCGCTATGGTATCATGGATCTTGTAACTGTTTTCTGCATATTAGAATGCAGTTCCCTGACGAGAATGACATTCTACGTTTTCCCTGTCTTCCAGACTAGGAAGTTACTTGTCATGTATGCACGCGAACAGAATTTACCTTCGCAGCAAACTTGTTTTGATGCTTAAACAGGAAGCAATCGAGTGTGTTTTTTGTTCTGCGAGAGAAGCGGAAGTCAGACAAGTCACATAGAATCCTAGCTCTTCCTCTGGATTCTGACTCACTTTCAGGGAGGAAAGACTTTGCCCTCATCGAAGGACGCAAAACCTAGACTTGGTAGTCACCAATCAATTTGTCCTAGTCCTTTCAGGAGTCGTATGTTTTCTATTAACTTATCCTGCAGTATCTAACCTTCTCCGGGAATTTTTTCTTTTCGGAAGAAGGCGACGTGACGTGTCAGCACCAGAATCGTGTAAGACACATAGTTCTTCGGGGGAAAAGGTGCTCAGTTTGCTTGTTCACACTTCTTCCCCTCCCCCAGTTTGGGGAAAGGCCTATTACTTTTTCTGAGGTCTAGCGACTACTGTTAACGGTATCTCACAGCATTGGATACTTTCAGTTCGCGCATTGTGCGCTTGAAATGTCATAGGGACTCTCCCAGGTCGCTCACAGGACTGCGGTTGATGTTCTCTCCCGGCCTTCGCCCATGCTTGGGTTGGCGCACTCGCTATCCCGCGAGTGTAGATTTGGTCTGAGCTAAAAGATGTCTATTTCATCTGTGTTTAGCGTTTACGATTCCCGGGGGGAAGAAAATTTTCTCCTAAAGAGTCTAAGGACTACCAGAGATTAAAGAAATAGTTTTCCGATCAGTGTCAGAAGGCATAGTTCTCCTATGCTTAGTAACGCTTCGTAGCAGAGATATGCTTGTGTTACAAGAAGCGTTAGAGCGGGTGCTTGTAGAAGTCTGGTCTCTCTCTCTTACGGCAGACGTCACGCAGACACAGACGCAAGTTCTGGTCTCTCCCTCTTGCAGTCACAGACGCAGACGCAGACGCCAGTCTGGTCGTATGTTGGACGCTGACAGTCAAAGTTGATCCTTTCAACAAGTTGTCCCATTTTCGCGGTGTGCGGGACGCGTGACTCTCATTCATGCGGACGCATCCTACAAGCGGACAACTCTCGGCAATCAGTTCCGTCTTTCCGCCAATGACCGGACGAGATGCTGTCGCCTCCATGCAGCCCTCTGTAGATTTACAACAAACGGGGCACACACACACACACACACACCGCTGTATCCACACGACAAGGTGAACACATACATCACGCTGACACCTTACAGCAATGCAAGCACATGCGACATAATGGTCGCATGTTAGACGCATACAGTCAAGTCCTTCTTCTCACAGCAGTACTGTATAAACAGACTATTGTCTCGCCTTGGCGTCTCTCTGGCTTCGCAGCTAACGCTTCCTCGTGTCAAGCTTTGGCTTTAAGTTTGTTGAACACTCGCTGATTACACACGATCAGGTCTTAACTTCACAGCATGAGGTTCACGTTGTTGATGCTTCTTTTCAACAAGCCTAGCTTTAATATCTGTTTCTTGCGACCGATATGGACGAGTTTTGGGAGGCGGTTCTAGATCCCGATTCTCTCTCACGACATGTTGAGTGTACGCAGCATGCTGGAACCATACTGGACTCATGCTGGGACCATGCTGGAAGCACGTCTTTAGTTCTTTTCCCCGTGTCCAGATCACGAACGTTTTATGTTAAACCTTCAAGCTTTAGGCCTAGCTACCTCCAGTATTTCGGAAAACCCCTAAGATCTAGAGGGTTGTTTGAAGGAGACAGCTAAGGCTTTCACTTGTACAAAGGACATTTGCCTCAAGGTTTTCCAACCCAATTAGAGTGTTTTATGGAGTGGTGTAGACCTAGAGCCGGCTCTTCGTTAGGTAACTCTAACACAACTGGCATATTTTTTCTTAGACCTTAGAAGAAAACACATTTTCTTTCCTCCTCGACCATCAAAGGGTACAGGAGTATGCAGGCATCTGTCTTCAGACGCAGAAGATTGGTTCTATCAAATAGAGATCTTATAGGACTTCTCAGATAATTTGAGAGGACTTTGAGGCATCAGCAAGATGCGCCAGCCTGAAATTTGGGGTTCGTTTCTGGAGTTTCGCGGTAGTGACAGATCCGACCCTTTACACTTGGTTTCTTTTTAAGGCCTAACTTGGGAGGCTTTCTGAGTAAGTCTACCATAGTTGAGAGTCAGTGAAGTTCACTCTTTTAGCAAGAACGCGGACTTCACATTGGTTAAGCCATAGGTACCTTGCAACCTGGATTCTTGGTCATTAACAAACATTTTTCTCATCCATAGCCTAAATCTTTCGGGATCACTATTCTCTCAAATTTGGTTTCTGATGGGCTGAGAAGAGTTTTTTGCCCGATTAAAACAAAGTTTTATTGGGACAAGAACAAAGAAGTTAAGAGTCTATTCATAACTCTTGGGTGCACGGTCAAGAAGCCTGCGCTATCCATGTCTAAAACATTCTATCATCTCGTAAAGACTTTGATTACAAAGGTTCTTCCACATGGTTGGGTGACAGATCGTAAGATGTTGTAAGAGTAAAGACTCACGAAGTTAGAGCTGTATGAACTTCTGTAACTCTTAAACTAAACTGTTCTCTGCAAAGCATCGCATATACAGCCTTGTGAAGCGGTAATCCTGTATTCGCCTTGCATTACTTTTACCATGTCCAGTCTCTTTATGAAGACGTCTACGTTTTGGGATCACTTGCAACGACGAGTGCAGTAGTAGGTGAAACATTCTCCACTACATTTCCCTAAATTCCTAGTACCCCTGTTCTTCTCTTGGAACTGTTATATATATTTTTACGATTGTACGTGAAGATTGCATCTTTGACCTAGTCAGGTGGTCATTTTGTTCCTAGAGAGCACCCGGAACAAGAGTATTAGTTGAGGTCCTGTCATGTTATAGGTGGTTGTACCGTTTGACAGCTCCTAGAGATCATCAGCCCCGAGTGGATCACTGGATCTCCTAAGGATAACAGACAAAATGAGGCAGAGCATTGCTGTCAGCTTCCTTATCAGGTTAGAACCGCTTAAGTTATTTATGTAACTCTTAAGTGAATTTCCAATTATGCAGCTGTCTCTGACCCACCACCAATGGGTGTCAATCACCATTATATAACCAGCGGGTAATTTTTATATTTAAAAATGATATTTTCATAATAAAATAAATTTTTGAATATACTTACCCGCTGATTATATAAGTTTTAGACCAACCCTCCTCCCCTCTAAAGACCATGGGGCATGGAAAATCGGAATTGGTTGAGTATAGTTCTACCTGTGGTACCGTGAGGGCGCTGAGGTACACCTGGCATATCTGCGCTAAGCTGCGCAAGAGATTTTGAATTTCCTGCTGAGGCGTCCAGGGACTTTGGCCATTATATAACCAGCGGGTAAGTATATTCAAAAATTTATTTTATTATGAAAATATCATATTAATAAATGATTTTAGCTAATTGAGAGAAAATTAAATAATTATTACACATCTATTATGCATATCGTTCTTGTAATGTCCATACTTGATTTCCTTTAGTTGGTTCAACAATCCCTTTATACATTCATACCAAGTTTCCACAGACATTTTATATTTTGTTAAACGTTTGCATGCGCTGACTATCTATTTTTGTTTTGCCTAATCCTGTAACAAAATTATCCTTTTATGTTTGCTCCCAGATAATATGAATCATCAACTTCATTCTTCTACCCTCCATGTTTGTCAGGATGCCTGAAAACTTTAAATCAATTAATCAATCCACCCTCCATACTGTATTAAAATTCATTGCTCTCATCCTCTTGCTTGCCGTATGCAGTACCCTTATTACCTTACTCGTGGTCAGAATTTAAATGTCTTATAAGCTTAGTTTCAAAATTTTGTACCTGCTTCAGCAATTTCTCTTCACGTATCACCAATCAGACAAGTATCGGCTGCAAAAAATCATCCATTTCGTATCCCATACCATAACTTTGTACTTACATTCATTGCCCTTTCTCAGACCCCTCGCATCACTCCATCCTTGAAGATGTTCAACTACCATGGAGACAACAGACCTTGTCAGAGACCCTCTTTCACATCAAACCAGGTACTCTCCTGCCCATACTATCTGACCCACCTTAAAAGAAAAAAATTAATTGCTCTCATCAACATATTTTGTATCCCATACATTGTTAACATCCACATTGCATAGCTAGCAATTCTATCATAGTTTTTTTTTTCTCTTAGATTCATGCATGTTGCATCCACCTTTATTTCCATACTTTCAAACTCCCACCATTACTGTTTCATAGAATACATTTTCCTTGTTTCAACCCACTGCTGTTCCCTTTTCAATCCTGAGACCTGCCTGCCTTCCTCAATCAAACTGCTACCATACACTTTACCTGTTGTCATAAGTAATGTTTTTCATCTTTTATTCTTACAGTCACCTTTACCTTTATACAGTGGAACAGTTATTCCTCTGGTATCTTTCCCTTATCCAGGCATGCCTTACAAACCCTGGTTAGTCACTCGGTTACACCATCACCTCCATAGTACAGCATCTTGCTTGTAATCCCATTAAATCCATATTAAACTTCATTAATCTCTGATGCCTTTTCAACATCATTAGCAGTCATTTTAACAAGAATTTGGAGGTTTACACTATCCCTGTTAAGTCTTACATCGCTCAGTCTTTCTGCTATCATCCACATTCAACAAATCTTCCAAGTATTCACTTTGACCCAGGACGACAGTCACATCTGTTAGCATCTCTGTACTCCCATATTCTATTTTGAAACACATTTTTTTTTAATCTTTCTATTCGGATATACTTTACTGTAAAACCATTTTCTAATCATCCCAAAATTCTTTTTACCCCCTGCTATTTTGATTATTGGTGTTTGTGTTTTTCTCCCAACTTTATTTTTGACTACCCTGTTTATCATCTAGTTGACCTGCATCTACTCTTTTCTTTTACGATGCAATTGTATTGCAGATGGTTTTCTTCGTTCAACCATTCATCTCATCATCCCACCACAATATTTTTCTTTTTCAGGTCTTACCCACTTGTACTCACAAACACCATGTTAACTGTGTGGACCTCATCATAGTATTTTGAAAAACCTCCATCCTATTTACTATGCCATCCTTGTTTCTTTAACCTTATCACACATTTTATCCCTTTCATTGGTAATATGCTTCTTGGCCTTCCTTAACTTCTTATTGAACAACCTTTCCTTAATAACACTTGCTTTATTCTCCAACTCATGTTCACCTTAGCTCTTGTTTCAGTCTATTAATGATTAGATGTACCTCAACCCACTCCACTTATCATCATTGCATCAATCAACTTGTTCATCCTTGTACTTTGTATTAAAACATCTAGGAAACTTTTCCTCACCATTAACCTTTTCCCAAGTATTCTATTAATTTTCTGATTTAAAGCCGTTTTTTTTTCCCAACTGTCAGGCCTCTTTTCAAAATATTTTCATAAGATTCTCTCCAATTTTATTCATGCTTGAAACCCCCAAAACTACCTGTATATCCATTTTTTTTATTTTTGTTTGTATTTGACAGTCTCCCTTTCATGAGTAGTTTGGCACAGATCTATGGTACAGTACTGGCTTTAGATTTCTGGGACTGCATGCTAACCTAGACTATTGCCTACAAGTCATCCAGATTTAAAAGAAAAAAAAAAATTCAAGTTCTCTCATGAATGGCAGAGGCAAGGGACATTGATAGTGTCCTGGAGACTGACTGTATATGTTTATGATCAGAGCCCTAGACCCTTCTCCACCCAAACTAGGGCGAGGGAGGGCATGCCAATGGCTGGTGATGACTGCAGGTAGACCTATAGACTCCTGCAAACCCCCCACCCTTAGCTCACAAAGGTGTTGAGGTGCAGACACTACAAGAAACTATCGTGCATGAGCAGATTACCAGGCAGGGCGTTTCCTATTCACATATACATGCAGTTTAGCGGTTTGTTCAACTGGTAAACAGGTTATCTTAGAAAAAAAAAAAACAGTTCTTGCCACTTTCATATTTCCCATTTTTATCAAAGCTGTACTAAGACCTGTATGATAAATCTGAAGATGAGAGATGAAAACACTTATGTTGCTAGTGGCTGAAGTTGTGTATCGATCCTTGGCATTTGGAATTTAGCTTGACTTGAAATTTACCTTTTTAAGTTATAGGTAAACAGGCTGATTAAGGGCAATCCCTGGACTTGTGAAATTGCTTGTCAGATGTCTGTGTTTGACAACGCGCTGAAGAAAGGATCTTTAATATCATGCTTAATGAGTTGGCTCTAAAAACCCTTGAAATAGTTGTATACCAATCCCAACACTGTGCTCAACTAAATATTGTTTTCTACCAAACAATATAGGGCTTTGGACTAAAGGTCTCACTATTATTATGGTATCTACTCACACTGGACCTATATTCTTTCCCTGAGGATCATGTGAATGCCTGTATCGCAGAGAAAATTGCCACAAGGTTTGGGATTTTGTTGTTGTTGATTTTCATAGAAACAAACCTACTCTTTGATGTTTTCAGTTCTGTCACCATTGCCACCTTCAAAACATCTGTAACCAAATATTATCTGGTAAGTTACGACTGTGAGGCTGCAATTTCTGTAGTGACATCTAATGATCAATCAAGAACTGACAGGTCTTCATTTATGGACAGGATACCAAGAAAATGGCAAATTACAATCAAGTTACGTTGTCCTATTGTGTTTTACAAAGTCCTTCTGTGCTTTGAAGACCGTGCTGAGCTTAATTGGCAGTATGCTGGGTGTCAAGTCTAAGTTCTTGCAATCTATTTGAAGACTCAAAGAGTGACACTTGGTAGAGATGGGATAGAAAGTACTCTTGCAGTTGGATCCAAAAACTCTAAACCCAAACTGTTACTTTGGCAATTGTCCAAGTAAAAAATTTAAATATGGTTGCCAAAACCTAAAAGCAAAGCAAGTACACCATGTTTTTCAGACAAATTAAAAATTCTATATCAAGACAGGGAGAATTGGTTTGTGGAACTCCTCGTTCAGTGTGTCTTAAGAAGGCTATGAAGCTCACCTTTCTGAGAGACCTTTCTTGACTCTAAAGTCTTAATCTTGAAAGAAGTTAGGTGTGGAAGCTTAGTAAGGAGGCTCAGATCAGGGACCAATCTCAAACCTGTTGCATTCAAGATTATGGATAGGCATTTGTAGAAGCTTGGGAGCATACTGTATACCACCTTGATTGTTTGCTTCACAGTCATTGATTTCTCCTTCCTTTGTTGCAATTCATGAAACTTCTCGTGTTGTGAATGGAAGACGGTGCACATCTGGTAGGATGAAGGAGACTTCCAAGGAAAAGGAGACAGTATCATTGTTGGGAGATATTTGAAATATAACTACAATATGATGATTTTCTAATTACTACTTTGTTTCTAGAGATAAATTGCAGTGGAGGAAACACTATCCTTTTGGAACCAAATATTCATTTTGTCATGTTTACTCTTGTAAATGATTTAGATAACCAGCCATCCATCTTTGTTCACTAAGAAGGGAGAATGCCGTCTTCTCACTTGAAACAATTTTTGTCTTTGTGTTCCAATGTTTAAGAGGTAATTGGCTAATGTCCAGACTGTTACAGACATGGTGTGGAAGGCTTCATAGAAAAAGTTTTCTTAAAATTACAACGGTAAAAACTGCCTACTTAAAGTTGGTCCAATGACAAAAATTGAATAGCTCTCAATTACAGGAGAATTTAGTTTACATTGCTCTAGTGTGTTTGACTGGACAAGATTTTTATTATTTCCATTATTGATACTGTTATATAAGGCTTTATTGTTATTGTATAGTTATTAATTATAGATAAGGAAAATCTACTCTTATGTACAGATTAAGGATAAGTTTAGAAATCAGGAGGAGGGAATGTTGGGCTTTTTCAGTACAAATATGACACTGTATACTATTTTGTATTCTGTTTAGTTAATTTTTTATCTCTGTCAATGAAGTTGGGAGGCTCACCCGTTTGTCCGTTTGTTTGTCCACAATTTTACTTATAGAATAATGAAACTTTCAGGGATTAATTATTATGTTGAGACGATGTGGAACCGATTCAATTTTGAAAGTCCTAGGTCAGAGGTCAAGGTTGAAGAAAAGGTTGACCGAATTAACCCTAACCTTATCCAAAAGTTCACACATGGTTGTTACACACTTCAAATACGCTTACGGTTTAAATTGATTCTGGGAAAGGCAAGCTGGTTTTGAGAAATAGACTGCCGTGGTGGAGGTCTGCTTTTCTAGTTTTATGATGTTTAAAAGACTACCAGTACAGTATTGAAATTTATACAGGGTTTACTGTCATATGCAAGATTTTGTTTGCATTATATTTAGAGGTAATAGTGGTGTTAACGAAAGAAATTTTTTGAATATAGGAAAATAAAGGGGAAATATACTTTTTTTATATAAAAGTTCACAAGTTTTGAGGGTTATGAAATTTATTCTTCAATTATATATTTTTTGTCGGGCACTCGTGTGGCATTATAGGCATGCCCTTGCCTCTTATCATAGCTTGGCATGACTTTTTTGGCATTAAGGCTGAGGTAGATGACCTATTTTATCGCCTGGGGATTTCCTCTGGCCTAAGGAAGACACCCCAAATAAATGATGGTTTTTATCCATGTAGGAACAAACTACAGTACAAATTTTTAGAATAATTTGTATTTCTCCTAGCTATACAAACCTGAATCCTTTACATATATTACCTCACAACAACTGACCAAAACACAGTATGGCAGCGCATTCGCTAGTATCATCTCATCGAAGCGCTGGAGGGTCCATGGCGCAACCATATAGTGCTGCCAGACCCGCAAGAATTCTTCAATCTAGTCATAACAAAAGGTGTGCCAGATCTTACCCAAATAGAAGACCTAGTTTTGTATAGCTAGGAAAAAATACAAATTATTTTCAAGATTTGTAGTTTTTCTTTTTATGACAACCAGCTTGGGGTCATTTTACTCACTTCTTTATCTGGATTGATTCTATCCACAGTGTTTTTAAAGTGACACTTTTTGCAAGTTTTTGTAGTCCAATAATATTGGTATCGAAGACTTTATTAGGATGGTGCTAATCAAATCATTTTTCGATTAGAATTTGTATGGATAGTTTGTTGAAATGTCATTTCTTTTTAGGGTAGGAAATTGTCAGTGAAGGCTATAATACTGTAATGAAGTATCTAAGCATAAACTTATCCTCTTTAAATATTATCCAGTATGTCTTAACAGTTAGAATCTATTAGTGTACAGTAATCTAATAAGTAATGTTACCTTAGTTGAAGGTTCTCTGTTTAAACGTTTGGAAGTTACAGGTAAAATCGTTGTCATTTTAATGTTAGGCAATTTTCTTATAGCATTAGTATCAGATCAACACATTAAGCAGTTTTTTTTTTTTTTCCCTCCCATAATGTAAGTGGTGGGAAGACGAAGTTTTCTCTTTATCTGCTTTCAAAACTAATTATTTTTAGACTTCAGTAGATCTTGATCTCTGTTTTCCAATAACTTTTTTTTTTTATTATTATTAATATTATTATTATTCTGGTATGGATGTCACAGAGATGTTGAAGGAAGGGGGTGTGACTGTACTTGAATAGTTGGTGAGATTGTTTAATATGTGTTTTGTGTTGTTAATGGTACCAGTATATTGGTTTTGTGTGTGTATTGTACCACTATATGAGGGTAAGGTAGATGTGCATGAGTGTTGTAATTCAAGGGGTATTAGTTTGTTGAGTGTAGTTGGAAAAGTGTATGGTAGAGTACTGATTAATAGGATTAAGGATAAAACAGAGAATGCAATCTTAGAAGTACAGGGTGGTTTTAGAAGAGGTAGGGGTTGTATGAATCAGATTTTTACAGTCAGGCAGATATGCGAGAAATATTTAGCAAAAGGTAAGGAGATATATGTTGCGTTTATGGATCTGGAGAAAGCGTATGATAGAGTTGATAGGGAAGCAATGTGGAATGTGATGAGGTTATATGGAGTTGGCGCAAGGTTGTTGCAAGCAGTGAAAAGTTTCTACAAAGGTAGGAAAGCATGTGTTAGTATAGGAAATGAAGTGAGCAATTGGTTTCTGGTGAGAGTGGGGCTGAGACAGGGATGTGTGATGTCGCCGTGGTTGTTTAACTTGTATGTTGATGGAATGGTGAGAGAGGTGAATGCGCGAGTGCTGAGACGAGGATTGAAACTGGTAGACGAGAATGACCAAGAATGGGAGGTAAATCAGTTGTTGTTTGCGGATGATACTGTGCTGGTTGCTGATGCTGGAGAAGCTTGGCCGAATAGTGATAGAATTTGGAAGGATGTGTGAGAGAAGGAAGTTGAGAGTTAATGTGGGTAAGAGTAAGGTTATGAGATCTACGAGAAGGGAAGGTGGTGCAAGGTTGAATGTCATGTTGAATGGAGAGTTACTTGAGAAGGTGGATCAGTTTAAGTACTTGGGGTCTGTTGTTGCAGCAAATGGTGGAGTGGGAGCAGATATACATCAGAGAGTGAATGAAGGATGCAAAGTGTTGGGGTCAGTCAAGGGAGTAGTAAACAGTAGAGGGTTGGGCATGAATGTAAAGAGAGTTCTATATGAGAAAGTGATTGTTCCAACTGTATGATGTATGGATCGTAGTTGTGGGAAATGAAAGTGACGGAGAAACAGAAATTGAATGTGTTTGAGATGAAGTGTCTAAGGAGTATGGCTGGTGTATCTCGAGTAGATAGGGTTAGGAACGAAGTAGTGAGGGTGAGAACGGGTGTAAGAAATGAGATACCAGCTAAAGTGGATGTGAATGTGTTGAGGTGGTTTGGCCATGTTGAGAGAATGGAAAATGGCTGTCTGCTAAAGAAGGTGATGAATGCAAGAGTGGATGGGAGAAGTACAAGAGGAAGGCCAAGGTTTGGGTGGATGGATGGAGTGAAGGAAGCTCTGGGTGATCGGAGGATAGATGTGAGAGAGGCAAGAGAGCGTGCTAGAAGTAGGAATGAATGGCGAGCGATAGTGACGCAGTTCCGGTATACCCTGTTGCTTCCTCCTGTGCCTTGGTTGATCGCGGAGGTAGCAGCAGTAGGGGATTTAGCGTTATGAAGCTTCATCTGTGGTGGAAAATGGGGGAGGGTGGGCTGTGGCACCCTAGCAGTATCAGCCTAACTCGGTTGAGTCCCTTGTGAGGCTGGGAGGAACGTAGAGAGTAGAGGTCTCCTTTTTTGTTTCATTTGTTTGATGTCGGCTTCCCCCCAAAAATTGTGGGAAATACCTTGGTATATATATGTATGTATGTATTATTATTGAAAAATGAAAGGCAGTGATATGTCAGGGAAAGGGTTTCTTTATCTAGTAAGAGCTATAAGGTTTTATTTAAAGACAGAAATATTAGAGTAAAAGTTCCTTATCGGTTTCTGAATTAAGGTTTTCAGAGAACTACTTTGTAAAATGCTGTGCTCTTTCTAGTGAAGGGTTTAGTAATGGAGTCATTCAGTGAATTAGATTTGAATCATAGGAAAAGTTTAAAGGTTGAAATCATAAGAGTTAATGTAATGTACGGAATCTATTTCTGTTAACATTTTAATTATGGAAAGGATTTTTCACCTCAGTCCAGTGGCATTCCTAGTTTTGCAATGATTTATCTAAAAGAAACATGATTTTATTTTATATGTACTGGTTATTGAGTGCTGTGGTAACTGGGGAGGATATGGTGTGAATAAGAATGTACTCAATTTATTTACTTAAAATTAGTTTGAACTTTACCTTTATTTTTTTCAGTGAGAAAGTACAGGTTTATAATTATAAAAATATTGAGGTTTAAAATTTGATTGTGAGAATGATTAGAATCCAATCTAAATGAACTTCCTTTATTTATTTCAAATTAATTTGAGCTATACGTTTATTTTTTCCAGTGAGAAAGTTCTACTTTTTAGTTATAAAAGTATTTATATTTAAAAGTTTGATTGTGAGAATGTTTAGAATCCAAACTGCAAATTCGAGTGATTATGAGGTTACCTTTGAAATAAGTCTCAGGTTGTTTATAAAATTTATCAATGTAGACAGGTACTTTCCTATCTTTCCTTCACGAATCCACCTATATCAGATTGTCAAAGTTTGCAATGTGAACATTAGGGGAGTTTAATAGAAATAAACCTTCATATATGTTAAAAAGATCTGATTCAGTGCTACCAAGGTGATCTTGCAGTAATTTCTGCCTGTTCTTATGCTGTATCTACTTGAAAAAAATTTGAACCACTTTTATCTATCAACTTGTGAGATGTTTAAATTACTTGGCACTTGTCTTCGGGAGAGCATTTCATTGGTGTCAGTGTCTTATGCAATCTTAGCCATCTTTTTAACTGCTTTAGACTTTTTCCTCGATGGTATCAACCATGTTTGTGTTTTGCTTCAGGAGAGTAGCTTGCTTCCCCGACAGCCAGCGTAGCAACCACCCCTTATGCCACAAAGTTCCCCATTTACTGAGTAGCTTAGCAATTCTTATAATGTTATTGTCGTCACAGCTATTCTTTACCTTTATTTTGTTTCTAGTAGGATTTTGCAAAGTAATGTCTTTGGAGTAGGATCTTGCAACGTAATGTCTTTGGAGTAGGCTTTGAATCTCATGAAAGCTATTAATCAATTGGTTACTTTCAACAATATAATTTTCTCATATCCCTTTTTTTTCAGTTTGATGTTAGTTCATGTACATTTCAATCTTTCTACCCCAGGAACAGCCTGTGTAGTATTTCAGTAAACATTAGTTAATTTTAAAATCTTAATTACTAGAGAGTAATTAGTTGGTAAATACACTCTACAATACCCTCAAGATAATCACAGTTTTCCAGGTTAACAATTTACTCTTGTAAATTTATAGAGAACTTGAAGCAAAAGGCTAAGTAGCCTGTAGTTGTCCATAGTAAATTTATTGAGAACTTGAAGCAAAAGGCTAAGTAGCCTGTAGTTGTCCATAGTAAATTTATTGAGAACTTGAAGCAAAAGGCTAAGTAGCCTGTAGTTGTCCATAGTAAATTTATTGATAACTTGAAGCAAAAGGCTAAGTAGCCTGTATTTGTCCTTGACTATTAGATTAGCTCCTTATGATTTGTAAATACAATTGTTGATTAGATATGTATCCCATGGGTAAAAGCTTTACAGCAAGTGATCCTAGTTGCTCACCACTAAACTGAAACCTCCATAATGTGTATAATTGTACAGTATACTATTTTACCAAAAGAATCTACATTCTATTCCATGGACTGTTTGACGTGTTTAAACAAAGAAATATTTTATAACAATATATTTTATTTGTCTCTGAATTAGGTAGTTTTTAAAAAAAATATACTTTCTATTTTTAATATTGAATATGCAGCCGGTTTTGGAGATGGATAAGGAAGCAGCAAGACGCGAGCGACGGGAAGCAAAGGAAAGAGCACAGAAAGAAGTTCGTCAAGAACGCCAAGATGATAGACTTCTTGACTCTGGCGTTGACGTTCTAGATCCAAATGAGGAAATAGAACCTTTAAGTGAGAAAATACAAAGATTGGAAAGATCAGAAGCTGCTATGGAAAAGGATAGACACGAGTATCGTGAGAAGGTCAAGATACGTGAAAAAACCAAGGTATGTTTTATTTATCTCCCTACCTGCCCCCTTTATTTTCAACCAGGTGGAATTAGAAATCTATTGTGACCTGTCCATGTATACTGCAATGCAATACATCTTTAATGGAAGATGTACATGGCACTGAAATACTCTATATTTCACTGGCCCGTTATTAAAAATGTTTGGGTGCTAGTTCACCTTAATGAGATAGGAAATGTAGATTTTCATTTAGTCATTGAGTGGAAGTATTACATTAACATTCTACAATAGTTTGAAAAGCTAAAGTGCAGATGGGAAAATTATTTAAGCACTACAGTATATTGTTCTTGCATTCGTTGTTTATCTGTAAATAATGACCTACAGTATTTGTGCTTGCAGAGCAAGGAGCGGGCTGCAACAGCAATTGCAGATAACAGCGATTCAGCTCGGAAATGTAAAGAAAACTTCCGGGCAAAGATGGCTACGTATATAGTGTCTGTGTTAAATCCTTATAGGAGAGACGACTGCAAAATTGGAAGAATTACGTGCAATGAAGATTTCAAGTATTTGGCGCGAAAGGTAAGTGATCATACTGATTTTGTACATGCATTTTGGTTTTGATATTTTATATGTAAACAATGCCCATTCGCTGAAAAATTATTGAAATGCAAGTAATACGACAAACTCAGTTGTAAGGTAAGCAGTCATTAAAAAAGGACATACAGGAAAACCTATCATCATTATTACTAGCCAAGCTACACCCTAGTTGGAAAAGTATGATGCTACAAGCCCAAGGGCTCCAATAGGGAAAATAGCTCAGTAACAAAAATAAGGAAACATAAAAGTGTCACCTGAGAGAAATTTGTGTGCAGGAATAAGCTACAAATTTTTAAAACAGTACTTTTCCTAGCAAAACAAAAATGAATCCTTTAAGCAAAGGTCCCACCTCAGGAACCCCACAAGTCTTTGACCAGAGGATAATGACATAAGCCATCCAGCAGTGCATAGCACCGCCATGCAGTGGAGTTGCCCAGCAACATGTTATGATACAATCAAAGCCTTTTTTTTTTTCATTATCTGTTCATAGAAAATGAGACTAGGAGTAACCCATTTAAATGACTCAGATTTGTGTGTGTAGCTAGGAAAAATACATTGTTTTTTTTAAATTTAGTTTTAGTCCCTTAAATTTTGAGATTGCAAGGGCCTATATTCTTATATCCCTTCCTAGATTGTATGTGAAATCCCCTATACCCAAAATCATATATGAAGAATGCTCCACAATTTTTGGAACAAGGTGCTTTCCATAAAATCATGTTGACCAGTGGTTCAAAGCACATTAGTCATTGGAATGTTGTTAATAATGATGCTATCGATGGTAAACTAAAGTGGCTACCTTTATGATATTTTATTCTTTAAGAAGTATTTCTAACTGATATGGAAAGACGAACTAGGTTACACTATAAAATGTATGGTTGGTCCCTTCCTTGTTAATGATAAATAGCAGGAGAAGTAAAGGGCCTTGAAGATGAAAAATAGAAGACCTGCGATGTAATAAAAACTGGGATATACAATTATCCTTGCAGTTAAACCTAATAAAGGAATTGATAAGGCTAGAAGAATAGGAAAGAATCTTTAAACAAACTATTTATGAAGGTAAAGGTGATGTACTGCAGTGTGGATAATATAATGGACTGATAATAGCTGAGCAACATCTCCATGATTTTGTTTTTCTTTTCTTTTAAAGTAAAGGTGCAAGTTCTTTTTATTTTGCTATAAAAGTAGGTTTTAATATCCTTGCACACTAGGTTTGTATCATTAAAATAATTTGAAGTCATCCTATGTTATAGTATTTTTGTATCTTATCTTAAATTATCAAAGTAGCAATTGGACCTAACTACATGACTTTCCATTTTGTGCTGGATCAGTGAAAGCTACTCTGTTAATCTGTGGTAGTATAATTCAAATAATTATTAGATAGTTAATAATTGTAATAATTCTTTACATGCAGGACTTAGCACAGTGTACTGCCCAACATATAACACTAAATATGCAGTCATTCTGATGAATTTCCAGATATGAAATTAAATTTCACGGTAACTTAATTTATTGCTGGTATGACCAAACTGTGGGATGATCATCCTAATCATGTAATTGAGTCTAGAACTAAGTTGCGCAAGTCCTTTTCTGTTGTGTTCATATTTCAGATAAGATGACATTATAACCATGATATTTTTAAGGTTTTTTTTTATTCATAATACCATAATCAGGATATATGTGTAGTTATTAGAATGAAATTCATAGCATTAATTATTTTCTTTTTACAGCTAACACACTTTGTTATGATCAAAGAGCTGAAGCAGTTACATAGTGTTGAAGATCTTGAATGCAATGACAGTGTCAAGTACAAGACCAAAGATTTTGTCCGAAAATACATGAGCAAGTATGGCCATGAATTCAAGAGAGATCCAACTGATACAAAGGAGTATTAATTTGTATTGATGTGAATGGGAATGCCATGAAGTGTCAAAATGCTTCTGCCAAGTTACCTGAAACTGGTGTGTTTGGTATTGATTTAGGATTTTCGATATTTAGGTACTTTATACAAAAGGCTAAAAATTTCATATTTTTTAAAATGCTCAGTTAAATAGAAATTATTAGAAATGAATGGGAATTGCCGAAGTTTTGAATTGAACTTGGGCATTGAGATGGCAATTGTTTGCAAGTAGGAAGACAGAAGTATGGAAAGGTTTTTGTAAATATATTATATGTGTATAGTGAAGTTATGGGGAAAAAGTTTCATTTGCACCCATCTAGCAGTTTGCAGTTGATAAGTGTGTTATGCTTTTCATCAAAAATATATATCGTGTCTATTTAAATGCAATACAGTATTGAATAGATATTGGCAACAGATTTTGCTTTGTAGACTAACTCTTGATTGTAAGGGTAATATATGTGTAAAATTAGAGGGAATTTTTTAATATACCCCAAATTTGTAGCTCTGAAAAGTACAACCATTTCATATTGTATTGTTAAACCAGTTTTGAAACTGTGTATATTTGTTACTTGAGAAGGGGTTTTAAGTTATGGAAAAAGTTATTGTTACATATCGTGGAAATTTGCTTTTTCCATTTTTAGGTTATTAAAATTTGGTATGTTATATAACATTTGACTCAATATTTCTTGGCACATTATATATAAGAGCAGTAATTGGACTGATTTATTTATCTTTGAACTGTGCCAGCTGTTTGATCTCTGAGGGGACTTGGGATTTATCGAGACATAGATACAGTAATTTAGTATAGGACAGTAAATAAATTATGGGACACTGCCAAAGATGCACGTGTAATGTTAACGCTGAACATATAGTTCTTGAATAAGTGTAATAGTTTTGTAGTGCTAGACATTCATTCATTATTCTGAAAATTATTATTTGGTAATTTTATTATACATCATATATGTAGGCTCAGCCATTTCAGTCTTTCCTTTATTGTAATACTTTTAGGTTCCAGACAAATACAAGACTTATCTAAAGAGGTGTTTTATCGACATGTATATTTTCCATCAGCATATTAAATTATATCTAATTGATACCTCATGTACATATGCAGTTGTACAGGCTATTTCAATAATGCAGACAGTTGTATTTTGAAGGCATTAAGTGTTTTAGTTTTTTATTGCATTTTATAGATGTTAAAATTCAAGTTTTGTATGTAGATCTTACCACACAGGTTATTGTTATGTTTCTAGCTAATAATCAGTTAATTGTGTTTTTTATTGTATTCCTGGATTCCTGGAATACACATGCCCTGTGATGATATTAGCTTTTAGGTTAACCATAGGACTAAATGTACAAAGATCCCCATAGTGAAGTTTAAATATGATAAGATCTTTGTCCTTTTTTTTCCCTAAGTTGTTGTTATTAAGTTTACTCAGTGCTTGTGGAAATTACAGAACTGCTGGAAATTTCAAATAATCTTAAAAGTTGAAAAATATTGGAGAGAAATGTTTAATGTTTTTTTAAATCTATTGTACAGTATTGGAAGTGTTAGTTTTAGCCAGTGCAGCAGGAATGTTATCCATGGCAAGGCAGAAAGCTATCAAAGCCTTAATATAAATGTCCTGCTACCCTAGTAAGTGTATCTTCCATTCAGATAATTGAAATACAACAGGAGAATGATAAAATGCACCATAAAAAAAAAGGAATTACAAAAATCAGTACAACTAACTGCGACCACCACTGGTTCTTGCTGCTGATGAAAGTATATATTTATAAATACCAGTTGGTATTTTGTTGCAATTGATGGAATGTTAGCATGGGTGAAATAGATGCATAAATGAAACAGAGCTTTAACATTGACAGTTGAGGAAGTATACTTGATATATTAAAGAAATGTCTCGCCACAAGCAATTAAAAGTATATCTTTCACCCTTTATTTTTCATTCTCATAGTATACGTTACTTTCGTACAGTGTTTATGTACTACCATGTGATTCTAACAAAAATGTTGAACCCTAATACCAAATTTGCTTTAATACAGCCTTTACAGAGTAATACTTTACAAATATATTTATTCAGAAACTTGAAAACCCTTAATCCTCTGGATGAAATGAAAATGTACTTTTATTCCAGTCTAACCCTTGGGCTATGACTGGTGACCACCTGCAGAGGCATTACATTCTTGTGTTAGGGAAGCAGCGATAGTGCCCTTAGGTGACACTTTCCCCGTAGTGAAGTACAGTAATGGTTTCTAACGGTAGATTGTCGTAGCTTCAAATTTAACAACACAAGAAAATCTTAACATAGCAGGTTTGAGCGACGGAAGGAATAGGCGACACACTTAATAGATTACGTTGAATTATTTGAGGCGTTGGCTGCTGTTGTCTACCCAAAAGTCCCACTATGCTTGAGAGAAGGATTCCTCTATGTGGGTGGGGTGGTGCTACTACTACAGCCAAAGAACTGCAGACTTAATGGGATGCAATACCCCTTTCCAGCCTTGAATATTGTTTGAGGTCAGAGTATTTGCCATTCACTCCAAAAACGACAGAAGCCGTAGAATCGGCCTGCCTAATCCACATATGGGCTTAAAGGATTCTAGACTAACACTGGCTCTCATAGAAAGAACCCTAAACCACCTTCCCCTGTGTCCAGATATTAATCCACATTTCCCCTCTCCAGAGAGTGTATTGAATCTAGGGCGAAACATCAGTTTTGCTTACTCTCGTTTTAAAGACTACCTTGTACTTCCTCTCGTCGTCGTCGTCGCCCACTCGTGTCCGAGTATTGGGTTCTGTCGTTAGCCATCAGCCTCCTATCAATGGGGTGGGTGCTCATGTTTGATGTGGCTGTTAAGTCCTAGTCTGTGGTTGAAGAGTCGCGGACAGTGTTCACAAGGGAGGGTAGGTGGTGGGTGGGGCTGTTCTAATCGCTCTCTCCTTCTCCTCCTAGCCTCCTCATTTTGTCTCCTCAAAGTCCACGGTGCCATGGTTTACTATACTCCTCCAGGTTTTCCTGTCCCTGGCTGTTTCTTCCCATGAGGAAGGATTGATGTCAGTTAGAGCCATGGTGCGCTTTAGTTGATCTTTATAGCGCATTTTCGGGGCTCCTCGTGGTCTGGTGCCCTGGGTCAGTTCTCCGTAGAATATTTTCTTTGGGAGCCTAGATGGATCCATCCTATGCACATGTCCTATCCAGCGGAGGGCGGTGGTGGATGATGGTTGCCTCCACGCTGGTCAGCAAGGCACGTTCTAAGACTTCAATGTTGGTGGTGCGGCTCTCCCAGGGGATTTTCAAGATCTGCCTCAGTTTCATTTGTTGGAAGCGTTCTATATCGTTTCTATATAGCGATGCCTGTTTCACATGCATACAGGAGCGTGGAGAGGACTACTGCCCTGAACACCATTATTTTGGTGGTCATTGTCAGTGCGTGGTTGTTAAATACGCGGCAGTTGAGTCGGCCAAAGGCGGAGTGGGCTGCCCTGATCCTGTTCTCCACGTCCTTTTTGCTTATGGGAGCTGATGTTAGGATGCTCCCTAGATAGGAAAACTGGTCCAACTGTTCTAATGGTTGGTCATTCACTGTGGTATTGAAGTTTGGGAGCATCAGTCCTGGTGGATGTTGGACGAGGGTCTTGGTTTTGTCTGTGTTGACTTGCGTCCCAAAACATTCGTAGGCAGAGTTGTATGCATCAGCTAACGACTGCAGGTCCTCTGCCGTCTGACCTGCGGTAGCATTGTCGTCAGCATACTGCAGTTCTAGCACTGCACACAAGGTGGTCTTGGTTCTGGCGTGGAGTCTAGCGAGGTTGAAAACGCCTCCATCCATGCGAAAACGTAGGTCGACTGAGGGTGTGTCTGGGGGAATCTCGTTGAGCATTGCTGCGGTGTATAGCGAGAAACACGTTGGGCCAGAACACAGCTTGCTTCAGGCTGCCGTTGATGGGGAATGGGTCTGAAAGAGAGTTCTGGTGGCAGACTCTCCCAACCATTCCGTCATGGAGGGCACGCACCAGCTTGACAAAATCGGGTGGGCAGAAATATCTTTTGAGGACAGCCCACATGGCAGGTCGAGGTGCTTTGTCGAAGGCCTTTTTCAAATCCCAGAAGATGAATATTATGGGCTGTTGTTGTTCGAGGCTCTTCTCTTGTAGTTGTCGTGCACAGAAGATCATGTCTATGGTCCCGTGGGAAGGTCGAAAGCCGCACTGGGACTTTGGCAGGACATCTTCTGCGAGAATAAGGAGGCAGTCAAGGAGAATCCAAGCAAAAATCTTACTCGCGATGCTTAGTAGTGATATTCCCCGGTAGTTGTTACAGTTCTCCCCGTCTCCCTTCTTGAAGATGGTAATGATGTTTGCATCGCGGAAGTCACTGGGGAGGGTCTTGGTCTCCCATATTTTCAGTATAAGGAGCATCAAACAGTTCCTCAAACCGGGGCCACCGTGAGTGAGGAGCTCCAACGGGATGTTTTCTGGCCCTGGGGCTTTGCCGGGCTTCATGCGCTGCAGGACCTTGTTGAAGTCATGGATGGAGGGTGGTAGTGCCATCCAGTGACGGACGGGATGCTGCGGGGTCATTCGCAGGAGATCGTCTGGGGTGTCTGCTTGGTCATTGAGGATGTTCTTAAAGTGAGAACTCCACCTGGCCAGGATGCCCTCGCTGTCGGTGATGGTTGTGGCCCCATCCGCGTCCTTCAGGCTGCCCACTGATGATCATGTGGGACCGAATATTTCCTTTGTTGCTGCATAGAAGCTGCGCAGGTCATGTTTGTCAGCGAAACTCTGTATTTCTGCAGCTTTAGAGGCAAAGAGCCCAAAGGAAAATTATCCTAATGAGTGCATCCACACTGTACCTTGTACTTTCTCTGTACATTAGAGGCCAAGGGCCCAGCCGAAAATTATCCTTAGGAGTGCTCAAGCATTCATAACCTTTATCATTCTCTGTTAAGATTTACGCTCTGGGTTCCATCCTGTAGCCCAATTATAAGTTCTCATATGAAACTTATTAATCCCCCACTCCATTCTGAAGCAGGTTTAAGCCATGTTGTGAACAAAGCAACTCTGGAAGGGCCTTTGTTCCTCAGGGGTCAAAGTGTATAGAGTTTGAGGAACTCATGTGCTATTCTCTTACCAGATTTCAGCCCTGGAGCATTGGTTAAGTACTCCTTCAGTGTTAAAACTGTGTATGTGAATTCTCAGATTTCAAGGCCATACTTATAAGTTCCACTTGTTTGAGAATTCGTTTGAGCTTCACAACTGGAGATCATCCACTCCAAAGAGTGTAAGAGTTTTCTCTAAGATCTTCACAGATATCTGAATATCTTGATGACCACATACTGATTTTTTATTTCTTTTATGGCAATGAAATTGGGTCTTGGTTCCTATCATTATAAAAGACAAAATGGTTTCCTAAAACATACCCTACAAAAGAGTGAACATTATCATGTAGTGAATAGACTTGCGATTCACCAAAACATGACAAATTCGTAGATAATTTGTATTTTCCCTAACTATACAAACCTTAGCTATTTAATAGGGGTATTATTTTCGGCGTAGCTGAAATGACGAGCCATTAAAATTTAACGAGGGTTTACTACCCACACCGCTTGAGCTCGCTTTGCTTGGAGGTAGGACTTCAAGGGGGATAGGACTGGCGGGCAAGTTTGATTAAATAGCTAAAGTTTGTATAGTTAAGAAAAATCACAAATTTTAAGTAATTTGTATTTTTCCTAACAGTACTTACCTCAAACTACTTTCTTAGGAGTACCTGGGATCTCCTCCCATCCGACCAGAGTTTTGTGTAGTTTACCCTACAGTACTTCCGTTTTCTGTGAGGGCTAACCTCAGGCGGATTGATACGTGCCCTGAGGTTAAGCCCGGGCCAGGGAGCGTGCTAGCTTGGGTCTCGACCCTCAGTAAGTTCTTGGTAGCTTAGTTACCTAAAGGGTCAGTAAGGCACTCGGGGAAGGAAGGACGAGCCATTACCCAAAAGTAGTTCGAGGTAAGTACTGTTAGGAAAAATACAAATTACTTAAAATTTGTGATTTGTTCCAACATTAAGTACTTACCTCTAACTACTTTTAGGAGACTTACACTTTAGGAGATGGGAGTGTCCTTCTCGACCCATAGACCTAGCTAAGCAGGATGAGTGGAACCTAGATAGGGGGCTAGGTTCAGAGCTGATCAGAAAACGAAACAGGAGAAACTACACAAAGAACTCATGTTAGTGTCTAAGTAACTCGCCTGTGCAAAAATTCCTCGGATACATGTCCTTTCGATGATCACGTGTCTTGAGAGCTGGCTCAGGGGCTACCTGAATCTATCTTCGAGTGGAAGAGCAAGGGGGTTTGGGGAAACGAACCCGTCTCTCTTGGTCTTGCTACCCGGGATTGTACCTGGGGCTATGCCGTTAAATCGCTTGGAGCGCGGAGATGACTGTTCCTATTGAAAACCCATCTAGGGACTTCCTAGAGCATTCCTTCAGATAAGTGAGCCGTGAAGGTAGACTGGTTAGCCCAGGGGCCAGCTTTTAGGATCTGACCCACTGCCATGTTCTTTTCAAAAGCTAAGGAGGTACTTAGACCCCTAATGTCGTGGGGCCTGGGTTTACCCGGCAGAGGAACGCCCGCACTACTATAGGCCCTGATAATCACCTGTCTCAGCCAGAAGGAGATAGTGTTCTTCGAGACCGGCTTTTTCACTGGACCTGTGGAGACGAAAAGGCTCTTGATACCAGGGCGGAGTCTAGCAGTCCTCTCCAGGTATTTCCTTACGACTCTGACAGGCCACAACTTTAAGTCCTTCGGGTTGTCTAAACGAGGAATTGCTAGTATAAAGAAGCCCTCAAACCTGGGATCCCAAACTGCTGAATTCTGGGTATTAGCTACAAAAGTCAGGACGAACTTGAAGGGAACCTCACGCCAGCCCTTCGAGTGTGAGACCTCTTAAGACAATCCGTGAATCTCGCCCACCCTTTTTGCTGAATCCAACGCCAGCAGAAAAACAGTCTTGAGGGTGAGATCTCTGTCCACGATGTCTTACGAGGGGTCACTTAACATCTTCAGGACCCTCGCCACATCCCACTGCGGCACTCTCACAGCTTGAGGGGGGCACGCTTGCTCGAAACTTGATGAGCATCAAGATATGCCTCGAGGACCCCAGGTCGATGTCTTTCAGGAGGAAGACTTGGCCTAAGGCCGCACGGACTCCCTTGATGGCTGGAACAGACATACCGACCACGTCCCTGAGGTATACCAGGAAGTCCGCAATCTCCAGAATGGAAGCCCTCAGAGGCTTGATGTTCCTAGAGGAGCACCACTTCATGAAAGTGGCCCACTTAGCTTGGTATACCGCTGCCGATGAACACCTCAGATATCCAGACATCCTTTCTGCCGTTCCTGCTAAATAGCCTTCCTTCCTCAGGAGACGCTCGATAACCTCCACGCGTGAAGGCGGAGGGACCGAGGGTTCTCGTGGAACCTTTGGAAGTGGGGCTACCGGAGAAGGTCTGGTCTGTCCGGGAGAGGTCACGGCGGAAGGCACGCTAGTTCTTTTAGGTCCGCGAACCACTCTCTCCGGCCACCAGGGCGCTACCAAAGTCATCCTCAGGTTGTGGGCCCTCCTTACCCTGTTGAGCACTTGTCTGAGCATCGCGAAAGGGGGGAAGGCGTATACGTCTAGATTGTCCCAGGGATGTTGGAAGGCGTCCTCTAACGCCGATTTTGGGTCTGGGACAGGAGAACAGAATACGTGGAGTTGTGCATTCAGTCTTCTTGTGAAGAGATCCATCACTGGCGAGCCCCATTTCTGGATGATGAGCTTGGCTACCTCTGGGTGCAGGGACCACTCTGTTCCTACCACTTGTCCCATCATGCTGAGGCCGTCGGCCAGGACGTTCCTCTTTCCTGGAATGGACCTTACTGTGATTGTGATCTGCTCTGACTCGGCCCAATCCAGAAGTTCCAACGTGAGATCACACAACTCCCTCGATTTCAGTCCTCCCTGCTTCTTTATGTATGTCACCACCGTGGCGTTGTGGCACTTTCGCACATCAGTGCCACGGTGTTTCCCCGGAGCAGATTGACGAACTGCAGGCACGCCCTTCGAACTGCCCTCATCTCTAGGACGTTTGTGCGTTGGGCCTTTTCTACGTCCGTCCAACTGCCTCTTGCTGATCTACCGAGGAGATGGGCACCCCACCCCTCCTTGGACACGTCTGTGAACAGGAGCATTTCGGGGGGCTCGGCTGCGAAGGGCATCCCCTTGAGGGTGTTCGTTCGGTCTTTCCACCATTCCAGGGCTTCCTTCGTTTCCGGGAGATCGGGAACCACCTTGTGAGGGGATTCTTTCTGATTCCAGAGTTCCTTCAGATTCCACTGGATATTTCTGAGTTTGAGCCTCCAAAGATACGAGGTGGCCTATTAACCTTTGCCAGTCCTTTGCCCTCCTGGGCTGTCCCGATATGAAGGGGCGGAGGATCTGGTCTAAGTTGTCCAGCCTCTCCCCTGAGGGAAAGGCTCTCACCAAACGGGAATCTAGGACCATCAAGAGGTAGGTCATCCTGGTGGAGGGCGACAGATGAGACTTCTCTAGGTTGATGGTGATGCCCAGAATCTTGCAGAATTGCAGTAGCTCCGCGCCTTGTTCCCTCAGTACTTCCTCTGAGGATGAAAGCAGCAACCAGTCTTCTAGATAACGAATCAGGCGGATGCCCCGTTCGTGCGCCCAAACTGAGACTGTTGCGAAGACCCTCGTGAAGACCTGAGATGCTGTGGACAGTCCGAAGCAGAGGGACTTGAACTGCAATTTCTGGGCACCCCATTTCACCCGAAGGTACTTTCTGCTGGAGGGGTGAATTGGAATCTGGAAATATGCATCCTTGAGGTCTATGGACATCATGAAGTCCCCTTCCCTCAAGGACTCCAGGACCGACTTCGGGGTGTCCATCTTGAAGTCGGTCTTGCACACAAACTTGTTAAGGGCTGAGAGGTCTTTGACCGGCCTCCAGCCTCCCGTTGCCTTCTCCACTAGGAAGAGCCAACTGTAGAAGCCCGGGCTTGGTTCCTCTACCGTTTCCATCGCTCCCTTCGCTCCCTTCGCCAGCATCGCTGAGACTTCCTCTTGCAAGGCTGTCCTTGGGAGCTAACCACTCCGCCCGAAGATCTGGAATTAGGGGCGGGGGTTCTGCTAGGAATGGTAACCTGTACCCTTCCTTTAACACTTACTGTCCACGGGTTTACCCCGTGGTTCTTCCATGCTTGCCAAAAACGTCTGAGGCATCCCCCCCCTGAGGCTTGGCCAGAAGTAGGGGGCCTCTTTCCCTATTTCCTTCTGGAGGATCGACCTGTACGTCCTCTCCTGGCGGCCACGTAAGAAGTCCTACAGGAGGTCGGGGCTGAAGCTGCTCCCCTACGGTAAGGCTGTGACCAAGAGGCTGTTGGGGCGTCTGTCCTGGGCTGGCAAGGCGAGGCCCAAGGAGGAGGAGGAACATCGGACGAAAGTCTTCTGTGGATGGGTCTCCGCAGTGACTGGGGTCTGGGTTCACCCACGTCCTTACGTTTTTGGACCTTTTCCATAATTTCCTCTGCTGCCTTCTAGGGGAAGAGAGCATCGTCCCATAGGGGCAGGTTCCTCAGGGCCCTCGCTTCCCTGTCCGGAATCTGTCTGGTCAGCTTATTCAGGACACTGTCCCTCCTTCGAAGAACCCAGTCGGCTGATTGAGCTAGGGACTGGTAGGATAGGAACTTTAGAGCTCTACCTCCTGAGATAATCAGCTCCTTCAGTAGAGCCTGGTTCCCCGGAACTGAGAGGTCGTAGGAGGACTGGATTCCTACGAGGGCGGACTCCCACCAGTCCAGCCAGGAGGCGCCGTTAGCTAGGTCCTTAGCCATCTCCTCCATCATCGTCGCCTCTGACTGGGGCTGTTGAGGCTCTGTCTTCTGGTGCTCCTTGGCCTAATACTTTGAGGGAGGCTTCCATCTTGCAGGCCCCTGGCCGCTGTCCCTCTGGTAGGTAAAATTTGCTCTGGGACCTCAGGCCCAGGAGCAACTTTGAGGAACTCTGGGATTTGGGGGCCTCTGCATTGTTAGCCACGATCTTGTTGGCGTGACCTCTACCGAGCCTCACGTCCCTGGCCACTGGAAGAGCTAACGAAGGTCTTTGCTGGACGGGGGCCTACATTAGTCTATTGAGCTAGAGCGCCAGGCATCTTCGGCGGAGGGTTCGGGCTCTTCTATTCTGTGGTGTCTCCTAATGAGCCCTATCACCCTCCTGTATGCCGAGTCCTCCGCTGCTGCGCCATCTACGTTGTCGTCCGCGTCCTCCGTCTGGCGGCTTGCCTCTCTAGACGGAACTCCACCGACGGGGTCCTCCGTGTAAGGTTCCAGACGCAGGACAAGCATTGCCATGGCAGCGAGGGCCTCCGTCCTAGGTCTGTCCTTCGTCGTGGAGGACCAGGCTTCCGTGGGCTTGCCCGACGGACGAAGCCGTCTCTCCTTCTCCCGTCGCTGAGGCGCTACTTTGGAGGACGAGACGAGGCTGCGCGGAAATGACGGGACCGAGTGAGAACCCGTCCAGGGACTTTCTCGAGTAGTCCTTCAAGTAGTGAGCCGTAAAGGTCGACTGGCTAGACCAAGTACCTGCCCTCAGGATTTGGCCCACTGCCATGTTTTCTCAAACGCCAATGAAGTATTTAGCCCCCTAATGTCGTGGGGTCTGGGTTTTCCTGGAAAGGGGACCCCTGCACTACTGTAGGGCCTGACGATCACTTGCCTTAGCCAGAAGGAGATAGTGTTCTTGGAGACTGGCTTCTTCACAGTCCCGAGGAAAATGAACAGACTCTTGATCTCGGGACAAAGCCTAGCTGTCCTCTCTAAATACTGCCATACTGCCCTGACAGCGCACAGAAGCAAGTCCCTCGGATTGTCCGAGCGAGGGACAGCTGGCACTGAGAACCCTTCAACTTTGGGGTCCCAAACAACTGGATTCTGAGTCTTGGCTACGAAGGAGGGTAAGAATCTGAAGGTAGCTTTTCGCCAGCCCTTCGAGTGTGAGATCTCGTACGACAGGCCATGAATCTCGCCTACTCTTTGCTGATGCCAGAGCTAAATGAAACACTGCCTTGAGGGTGAGCTCCTTGTCTAGAATGTCTTTTAGAGGCTCGAAGGGAGGTTCCGAAAGCATTTTCAGTACCCTAGCCACATACCCCTGGGGCACTCTAGCAGCTTGGGGGAAACAAGACTGCTCGAAGCTCTTGATGAGCGTCGAGATATATCTGGAGGCACCTAGGTCTATGTCCTTCAGGAGGAAGACTTGGGATGGACGTGCCCACTTCGTCCCTGAGATAGACCAGGAAGTCTGCTATCTCGTGAATGGAGGCCCCTAATGGCCTGATGTTCTTCGAAGAGCATCCCTTAGAAAAGGTAGCCCACTACGCCTGGTACACCTTGACTGATGAACGCCTCAGGTACCCTGACATCCTTGATGCCGTCCATGACTGAAATCCTTCCTTTCTCAGGAGACGCTCGATAACCTCCACGCATGAAGGCGGAGGGACCAAGGGTTTTCGTGGAACCTCTTGAAATGAGGCTACCGGAGAAGGTCTGGTCTGTCTGGAAGTGGCCTAGGTGGAAGGCGTGCCAGTTCCTTTAGATCCGCGAACCACTCTCTCTCTGGCCACCAGGGCGCTACCAAAGTCACCTACAGGTTGGCCGTCCATCTCGTTGGAAGGCGTCCTCGAACGCTGCTGCTGGATCTGGCACAGGAAAACAAAACACAGGGAGCTGTGCGTTTAGTCTCGTGGCGAAGAGGTCTATCCCCGGCGAGCCCCACTTCAGGAAGAGGGTTTTGACCACTTCTGGGTAGGGACCGCTTGGGCCCTACCACTTGACCCATCCTGCTGACCGCTTGGGCCCTACCACTTGACCCATCCTGCTGAGGCCGTCGGCCAGGACGTTCCTCTTCCCCGGAGAGAACCTGGCTGAAAAATTGATTTGTTCCACTTCGGCCCATTCTAGGAACTCCACCGTTAGACTGCACCGTTCCTTCGACTTCAGTCCTCCTTGCTCTTTCATGTAGACCACCACCGTGGCGTTGCCGTACACCGGAGCCACGGTGCTTCACCCGGGGTAGATGGACGAACTCTAGGCACGCCCTTTGTACGGTCCTCATCTCCAGCACGTTTATGTGCAGGTTCGTCTCCTCGACTTCCCATTTACCTTTTGCCGTTTTGTCGAGAAGACGGGCACCCCAGCCCTCCTTGGATGCGTCCGTGAACAGGAGCATCTCCGGAGGGTCGGTTGCAAAGGGCAATCCCTTGAGGGTGTTCGTTCTGACGTGCCCCCACTCTAGGACTTCCTTCGTCTCCGGGGACACCAGGACTATCTTGTGCAGGGAGTCCTATCAGTCTTTGCCAGTCCTTGACTCTCCTGCGCTGGCCCGACAGGAAGGACCTGAGTATCTGTTTCAGGTTGTCCAGTCTCTCCACGGAGGGGAAGGCCCTCTCCATCCGGGAGTCTAGGACCAACCCTAGGTAGGTCATCCTGGTGGAGTGAATCAGCTGGGACTTCTCCAGGTTGATGATGATACTCAAGACGTTGCAGAACTGCAGGAACTTCGTGCCTTGCTCCCTCAGTACTTCCCCTGAGGCTGAAAGCAACAACCAGTCATCTAGGTACCGAATCTGGCGGACGCCCAGTCTGAAACTGTTGCGAAGACCCTCGTGAAGCCCTGAGGGCTGTCGACAGTCCGAAGCATAGGGTTTTGAACTGCTGTGTCGGGGTACTCCATTTTACCCTTAGGAACCTCCTGCTGGAGGGATGGACAGGGACCTGGAAGTAGACTTCTTTGAGGCCTATGGACCTCATTGAAGTCCTCCTCCTTCAAGGCTGCTAGAACCAACTTCGGAGTGTCCATCTTGGAGTCGGTGTTACAGCACACGAATTTGTTGAGGGCTGAAAGGTCTATGACCAGTCTCCAGACCCCTGTCGCCTTCTCCACCAGGAAGAGCCTGTTGTAGAACCCTGAACTAAGTTTCTTGACTAGTTCTACTGCCCCTTTCGCCAGCATTGCCGAGCCTTCTTCCTGCAATACTGTTACTCTCAAGGGGTCCTTGGGTGCCAACCACTCCACCTGTTGATCTGGGATCCAAGGTGGGGTCCGCTAGGAAGGGCAGCCTGTACCCCTCCTTTAGTACTGCTACGGTCCACAGATCCGATCCGTGGTCCCGCTATGCTTGCCAAGATCTTTTGAGGCATCCCCCCACCTGAGGCATCGGCAGGAGTAGGGGGTCTCCCCTCCTAACTCCTTCAAGAGCCGCGGCCTGAACGCCGTCTCCTGGAGCCCGAGTAGGAGGGTCTGAAAGCTAACTGTCAAGTAAAAGCTCCCCTAGGGGGGGCAAGGCAAGGGAAAGATTATGTGTGCCAACTTCTACATCCGACGGGCGGACGGAGCCGAAGAGGCACTAGGCAAAGGTGCGGGGGCCTCTCTCCAGCGGCCACTGAGGCAGGCACTGGAGAGGCAATAGCCTCGTTTGATCCGCTAGGGGAGAAAACCACTTTGCCTTCGTCACGGATGGAGCCATCAGGAACGGGGGTAGCCGTCATGGGTCTACCCCCTCCCGGGGAAATCCGTGGGGTTTAAACACCCTGCCATGTCAGTGGCCGCCTCCGATGCTTGGATGGGGCTGGCCGGGACGATGGCATGGCTGGCTCCATCACAGATGGAGCCGTCGGGACGGAGGTAGACGTCACGGGTGTGTCAGCGGCCGCCTCCGATGCTTGGATGGGGCTGGCCGGGACAATGGCACGGCTCGCTCCATCACGGATGGAGCTGCCGGGACGGAGGTAGCCATGATGGGTGTGTCAGCGGCCACCTCCAATGCTTGGATGGGGCTGGCCGGGTTCGATGGAGCAGCTATCTCCATCACGGATGGAGCCACAGAGACAGAGGTATCCGTCATGGGTCTACCCCCTCCAGGGGAATCCGTGGGGTGTGAGTACCCTGGTATACCAGTGGTTGACCACGAAGCCTGAATGGAGCTGTCGTGGTACCAGGTATGGATGCCATGCTGCCGGGTCGAGCCAGCGGCTGCCTCCGCCCACTTCTTCTTGGTGCTATACCGCACCCACTCAGACTCCTGGGGAAGAGCAATGGGCCTCTTCCCCACAACTGACTTACCTGGTCCCCTACTCTGGATAAGGGAAGGTGGCTGAGAAGCTCCATCCGACGAGGCATCGGGAGAAGTAAGCTACGAGGAGAGGCTCGGCTTCCTTTGTGACATCTTGGACGTCTTCTTCTTCTTGGTGCCGAAGCGCACCCACTGCACCTCGTTCCAGGACTCGCACTCCGGACACGTGGCTGTAGGAGAACATAAGCTGCCCCTACACGACGAACACAGAGGAGAAGGGTAGGAAAGGGTATAGAATGAACACAATGGTCCACGTGGGGACCGCGTAAGACACAAACGGGGTCGGGGACACAAAGTGTCGCACTGGGTAAGGAGAGAGCGTCGAGATGTTATCGCGATGCGACCAGAGAACTTACTGGAGATCGATACCTGACCAAGCATGCTCTCTGATCCGGGGTTAGCCTCAGGGCGCGTATCACACCACCTGAGGTTACCCTTCATAGAAAACGGGAGTAGGGTAAACTACACAAAACTCTGGTCGGTTGAGAGGAGATCCCAGATACTCCTAAGAAAGTAGTTCGAGGTAAGTATTCCGTGTTGGAACAAATTATAATTATGCCCCTAATCATAAGCAATACTCCAGCTCTTCATTTCACAAGTGCACACCTCTTGCCACCAAAGAACTGTGCCTTGGAAGGAAGAGTTGGACACAAATTCTTTACTGATTTAATGAAGTGACATACCAAGATGGTAATTAAAAAGCAACCTCAATACAGTACACCCCTTTCAGTAATAACACAGATATGAAAAGCAATCTTCTTTGTCATGCAAACCTAGAATACAATGGAAACTTAGGACATTTATGTTATGAGTATTATGAATATTTGTTTCCAAAACACACTCTTGCTTAGAATTTCCTAGCAGCATGCCACGCTTATTCCATTTTTAGTATGAATGTTCTCTGATACTTCAATTGCTATCAAATTATGTATAAACAAGGTACCATTTGCAATGCAAAATATTTATTGTTGTACATACCTTTCATACAAATTCAGCTTCTGAAAGACTAAACAAAACAACGTAAAGCTATTAAGTGTTGTATCGCATATGCACAAAATTTTTAGTCTACTATATATATATATATGCACATTTTATCATTTCCTGCTACATAATTTGGGTGAAACAACTTTGTAATGTTACATATTATATAATATATATATATATATATATATATATATATATATATATATATATATATATATATATATATATATATATATATATATATATATATATATATATATCACTAATACTTTCAGAGCTGTAGAAAAATCAGGTTTACCTTTTAAAAATTCCCAGAACTCAAGTCCTGTTAAGACATTTTATGTGGAATGCGCTAAAATTCCATACTACTGTACTGTACTGTACTGAAATGGCAACTTTATATCACTGATTAGTAAACTTCAATAATACATCACTCAAGTTTTTTCTAAATTCAAAATTATGTTTCAAGTACTGACTAGAAAGAGAAATAGCATAATGATACCATTAAATAGATAAAAAATTAACGTTTCAATTTTTGTATGC
The DNA here is from genome assembly GCF_036898095.1 of Palaemon carinicauda. Classification (NCBI taxonomy): domain Eukaryota; kingdom Metazoa; phylum Arthropoda; class Malacostraca; order Decapoda; family Palaemonidae; genus Palaemon; species Palaemon carinicauda. The sequence goes on from NC_090751.1 coordinate 30,924,138, forward strand.
ACAAGAAATGCTGAAGGTCAAAATTCAGTTACAAAATGGGTGATGCAAAAATATCATCCTTTTTTACATTAAGATCTTTACTAAAAAATACGATGATCAAGTCTAAATAAAACTAGTTACTAAATGATGTATACTCTGTATATCTGACAATAAAGCAAACTTTTTTTTTTAGATATTGCCTCAAATTACCACTTACAGTACACAGAATAAAAGTATGAAAACTTTTTACAGTGCTAGATGCCAATCAAAGGCAAACACCAAGCACAGCATCAGTATCAACAATTTGATTCATGAAACTGTGGTGGGTACTTTTAGTTAAATGGAAGTGAACCACATGAATATTTTCAGGCTAAAATAATCTTCTTTTTATTCAAGTTACTTCTGTTTATGACTTTTTATAGCAGTCCAATATTAGTGATACTAAACAAGAATACTAAATATTGTTATGGAGGATGTTAAACTTTGCAAGTAATATGAATTACGTATGTGCATAAAGACTACAACTAAGGAAAATTAATCCACATTTTGAGACATTTTACAAGAATTGACTATGATGCTTTTGAATCAAAGTAAAAATTCAACAGTTTACTATAGGATAGACTTATAATTTAAAAAAGGGGAGCTTTGTCAGTAAAAATAACAAATACTTGAAATATTTTTTAAATAGTTAACATATTCAAATCTACTGTTACTTAGGATTATGCAGTGTAACATCAAATTTAAAAGCATATATGAATGTTTGATAATGAACCACAAGACTTAAAATATAGTTGCCCACAAAACCAAAAATTTAAATGCACAATACACATTTTCACAACCAAGACAATATATAACCTAACAAATCGGAAAAAAAACTAAAATAGCTAAAAATTATAAAGGCTACACTTATAATTTTTCCTGTATAAAATGAAAATTAGGAAAGGTGACATTTTAATACACATCACACATTAAAGAGAAAAACAATAGTGCTTTAGGCAAAACAAAATTTACTGAGATAATTGTTTATAAGTCAATGCAAACCTTATAATGATAATTTACTCACTTGGGTATGCACATATAAGTCTGAGTTTTTATAAAATCAGCTGTGATGATGGAACGTTAACTGCATACTGTACAGCCTTTTATCTATCTTGTATTCTTTACTGCCACTGCTTTCTCTCACTTGAAACACCTATTCATGTAGAGGCTGCTACTTTAGTTCTAGGTCTAAGGGTTGTTATAGTGGTAGCTCAGAGAAGGCCATGGGTTGTTATAAAGGTAGTTCAGAGAAGGCCTAAGTCATTACCTGGTCCCCAATATCAAAATATTTTCGTCAACCTTGCCCTTTGATAATATTAATGCCAACATGTACTTTCTAAAGTTTTAAGTGTCAATAAACTGCTTATTATCATCATTATTCTAGAGTGAGAGATCAAAAAAAAATTTCAATGCCACTGCAAGTTGCAATACTATTGTGAAAACAATTAAAAACAGACAACAGTAACATAATAAATTAAAAGTTTGAATATTAAGCTTACCTAAACACAATATATGTAATATATCACCATCAAACCCTTTTAGTCAATTACATTCATGTGTCTTGCATTTGAAGGAGATTATTTATGGCAACTTCTTTGTTTCCAAATGAAGCTTCCAATACTGATTTTACAACATCTGCCTCCACAGCTGGGAACATTTCGCCAAGCTGAAAATATTAAAATATAAAGAAGGGTAAGTCATATTGAAATGATTTAAGGTTCTATACAGAATGTTGAGAGCAAAAAACTTTCCTGACTCGAGTACATGTACCCATGTAACATTCAGGACCCTTGGTACAATTGTTAGCACTAGTAACTTTTTATAAACAAAAAATATCAATTTGATGCACTGTATAAGTTGCTTCTTAATTTGCATCCAAACAAAAAATACTTTTACAAAAAAAAAAAAAAAATGTTTCTATGACTCTCCTCAGATGTTCACATTCCTTTTCTTTAACTTGAAATTATTGACATTCACTCTTAAAATAAAATTTAAAAAATCCAGTTTTCTTCCCTTCCAACAGACTCATGCCTCTAGTAAAGTAATGAGACAATCAAGTGGTTGAAGGTAAGAAGAGAATCAGTGGGGCACCAGTCTCTCTCGTTTTTTCAGTCTGCTCTTAATCATTTAAATTTCAATACTTTAAATATGGGTTCCTCTGGATCTGTTAGCAACCACAGCATGGATTGTTTCTGGGCAATCATGATCACTTTCGGGGTTTCTCCGCTGAAGAAAAGGATTCAGTCCTTTTTTCTTTTGTTTCAAAAGTTCAGGATGAGGCTGCTAGGGACCATGACTTCTTTATAGAAATCCAATCTGATGGAATGTCTAATGATGAGGATTTTCCAATCTCGCCTAAATCTACATTGAAATAGAACAAGATGATCTAGACAGGAGTTCAATTCCATTGATGGAAAACCAACTACAACAGTTATCAAAAGGAGTCTCTTTTAAAATGTAGATTCCAGACCTTTTTCTGTTCGCAGATGCTTCAAATGAAGGATGGGGAGCAACTTTAAATCAATTACATCTGTCAGGAAATAAGACATCACAAAAGTCGATTCTCCATATCTACATACATCCAGATCAAACTAGAGATAAGTGCTTAATTCCTATAACAGATAGTGGAGGTGCTGTTAACTTGGACGAAGTTGAGAAGGATAAACCTTCTGCAATTCATTCCGGGGAAATTGAACATCTTGGCTTATCAAATAAGCAGAAAAACCAGGTTCTTCCTTACATCCACCAGCATGTCAAGAAATTGGGAAATGGTGGGGTCGACTGAACGTAGACATGCTTATGATATCCCTGAACAAAAAGATAGAGGTATTTGGTTCAATTGTTCCGGATTCCTTAGCCTGATAGGTAGATGCTCTGTTACTGTTACAAGATTGGTCGCATCTGGATATTTATGTATTTCCACCATTTTCCACAATTCGACAAGATAATAAGGATAACTCGACACTGCAAGATGGCTCTAGTTTTCCTGTTCTGGTCCCAAATAGAGTGATTCTCAGTTCTCCAGCATCTGTTGTCGAGTTTCCGAGAAGGTTACTGTGCAAACTCAATCTGCTTAAACAACAAATTTCAAAGATGATTTACCCATAATCATCCATCCTACACCTTACCACAGGGAGACTATTCATCGTATTCTCAGAAGCAAAGGGTTTTCCCAGCCTATGAAAATTCTGTATCAAAGGTAATGGAATGTGCAAATCTAGCAAGGTATCAATGACCAGAACAAGTTTCGAATACATTGTCAAAATTTTACACTTTCTTTTTTATGCAAAGAAACTTTCTGTATTAATAATGCATGGAAAAAGATCCATGCTTAACTCTGTACTCAAACAACTGGGATTAGATCTATCCATTTCAGATATTATATCAGATGTATTTAGGGCTTTTAGTATCAAAAACTCTCCTATAGTCATATCTATCTCTTGAATGTTGTTTTACAGTACTTGAAAGGTTAAAAAATTAGACATTTAGGAAACCTTTTTTTTTTTTTTTAAACATCTCACTCCTAAAACTTTTCCTTTTGGAGTCGGCCTCTGCTAGACGCTTAAGTGAACTACAAGCACTATCTTCTAAGGTTGGATTTGGGAATGTAAGATGATTTTGTCACTTGCCATCTTTTACATTTGCATCCTGCCTTTAACTGCTAGATTATTTCACAACTTCACTAGAGGCATGAGCCTATTGGAAGGAAAGAAAATGGGAATTATTTCATATTTTAGGAATAAATGTCAATAACTCCAAGCTTCCAGAGTGAAGCCATATGAACATAGGGTGAGTATAGAAAAACCATTTTACTGAAAAAACAAATTTTATAAAAATAAATTTCATCACAAACCCATTAACCATATGTTGCCTTATTTCTATAAAAGGGAGCACTTCCTTCTAAATGTTTTAATAAGGAGTAAATGAGTCCCTACTGTGTAAGTCCAGACTCTCATATGATGCTATGCCTCATCCTTCATTCCAATGTTCAACAAGAACAAAACAAACATATGAATCTTAAACTAAAAAGTATTATTTCCATAACTCAGAATAGAACAAGCTATTAAGTGGAAGTATCAACTTGGCAACCAATATATAAAACAAAGAAACCTACTTCCTACTGCCTATGTATACTTTACATCTACTGGGAAGAGACAGATGGCCTTCTCATCAGACAAAACGGTGGGAAGGCGTACACGTCGTTGTTGTCCCACCGTTGTTGGAAGGCATCTTGCCAGAGAGCCTTGGGGTCCAGGACTGGGGAGCAGTACAGACACAGCTTGAAATTCAAGGCTGTCGCGAACAGATCCACTGTCGGGGAACCCCACAAAGTCAGGACTTAGTTGGCTATCTGAGGATCCAAAGACCACTCGGTACTCACTATCTGCGAAGCTCTGCTCAGACTGTCGGCGAGCACATTCCTCTTGCCAGGAATGAAGCGAGCTGATAAGTGTTATCGAGTGGACTTCAAACCACCTCAGAATCTCTACTGCAAGATAGGATAGTTGTTGTGAAAAGCTACCTCCCTGCTTGTTGATATAAGCCACTACCGTGGTGTTGTCGCTCATCACCACCACGGAGTGGCCCGCCAGGGTCCGTTGGAACTGTTGAAGAGCCAGATACACAGCCTTATTCTCTAGCAGGTTGATGTGTAGGTACTTTTCTGATTCTGACCAAAGGCCTGAGACCCACTGGTTCAGAACGTGGGGCCCCCACCCTTCTTTTGACGCGTCCGAGAACAGTGTCAAATCCGAGGGAAGGATGAGAAGATCCACTCCCTTTCGTAGATTCTCGTCCGCCACCCACCACCGCAGGTCCGCCTGTTCCGTGGGTCCCATAGGGACTAGAGAGTCCGGGGAATCGGTGCCCTGATTCCACAGGGACTTGAGCCGCCATTGCAGGGATCTCATCCTGAGACGGCCGTTTGGGACCAGACGGGCCAGGGAGGCTAGGTGACCTAAAAGACGTAACCATGATAAGGCTGGAAGCTCTTCCCACCTGAGGAAGGGCTCTGCCACACTCCTCAGCCTTGCTATCCTGTCGTCTGATGGAAAGGCTTTGTGGAGATTGGTGTCTAATACCATGCCTAGATATACCAGTCGTTGGGTCAGCTGCAGAGAGGACTTCTCGAGATTTACCATGATCCCCAGAACTTGGCAAAGTCCCAGAAGCCTGTCTCGGTGTCGAAGAAGGGTCGACTTCGAGTCTGCCAGGATCAGCCAGTCGTTCAGATATCGGAGGAGACGGATGCCGTTCCTGTGCGCCCACGACGAAATCAGTGTGAACACTCTGGTGAACACCTGAGGTGCTGTGGAGAGACCGAAGCACAGTACCTTGAACTGGTAGGTCTTGCTGTCTAGGCTGAATCTCAAGTACTTCCTGGAAGACGGATGGATTGGGATCTGGAAGTACGCGTCCTTTAGATCCATTGTGCACATGAAGTCTTGTGGTCTCACTGCAAGTCTAACTGTGTCCGCTGACTCCATGCTGAACGGAGTTTGTTTGACAAACTTGTTCAGAGCTGAGAGATCGATGACGGGTCTCCAGCCTCCAGACGCCTTCTTTACAAGAAAGAGTCGACTGAAGAAGCCTGGGGAGCCGTCGACGACCTCTTGGAGAGCATCCTTCTTGAGCATGGTCTCGACTTCTGCCTGAAGGGCTAGCCCCTTTGCCGATCCCATGGCATAGGAACTCAACGACACTGGATTCACTGTCAGGGGAGGTTGAGATGTTGTGAATGGGACGCGATATCCTTGGCCGGTCACAGAGACCGTCCAGGAATCGGCCCCATGTTGCTGCCACCTGTGCACGCAACTTTGTAGGCATCCCCCCACAGGTGGACACGCAGGGGGACTGCCAATCCTAGCGTTTACGGCCACGGACGCTCCCTCTAGGATTCCTGCCTCCCCTGGAGGACTTTCCACCCCTCTTGTCCTTGACAGGAAAGGGATGTGGCTTAGACACCTTCGTCTTAGCTGCCGGAGCATGCTTCGGTGTCCTGCAAGGCTGCTGTTGATGCTGTTGTGCAGCTGGAGGCTTGTAGGGCCGAGATGTGAGGGCCCTTCGGAGGAGCGAATCATAATTCGACTTCCTCCACCTCTCAGCTGTGCGTTCTACATCCTTGGGCTCAAACAAGCTTCCTCCAAGGATGAGGAGTGTCTGAGCCTGCAGACATCCACGGTGGGGACCTTCGGATGAAACTTCTCGGTCACCGCATCACGTCGCTTTAAGATCGAGTTGGTCCACAGGTTGGTAACCTGGTGGGCCAAGAACTCAATGGAGCGAGTACCCGAGAGGAGGAAGGTCTCCAAGGCCTTCCTATTGCTCTCCTTAGACAAGTTGTCGGAGCACAATAGGATGCCCAGAGAACCCAGCCAGACGTCCAGCCACGAAGTGGCCTGCATGGCACACTTCGCGACCTTCTCCTGGCTAAGGATCTCCGATGCCGAGAATGTCACCTGCCGGGAGGAGAGCTTCTCAAAGAGGAGTTCCCCTTGTGAGCTCTTCCATCGAGTGGTGGAGGGGAAGAGCTATACTGGACTCCCCCATGATCTCAAAATACCTCCTCTGCTGTAAATGAGGAGGTGGGAGGAGTTTGTTCCCGGCAGAAGAACGGCTGGAGGAGGCGAGTTCCGAGAGCTGAGCTTCGACCTTGTCTCTGGCACTCTTCACCCCCTGGGACCAAGGCAAAGCTGCACTGGCCCTTGGGGGTTTCTGGGTACCATAGACTTGGTCTAGGACCGTATCCTTGCCTTCGCAAGGGGCGATCTCCGGGTCCTTGAACCTGTTGAGTTGCCTCATCAGATTCAAGACCTGCTAAGTCTCCCGTCCCCAAAGGCTCTTCTTGGGGAGACACGTGGACGTTCTCCCGGGGTCTGGTTGGCTCTGGACGGATCCGTGAAGACGACTTAGGAATCGTCTTTGAGTCCTTGGGTTCCCTCCTGGGCGGGATACAGGACTCTAGCAAAGAGGTCTGGAAGGTACCTTCCACGCAAGAAGTTTCTCTTCCTGGAGGTGGGGTTCCTCCCATTGGTGCCATACAGTTCGGCAGTAAATATGGAAGCTGTTATAGGAAGTGCACCTCTACAATTAAAATCATTACTATGTACTCCAAATCCAACGCCAGCATCAGATTTGGAGCCATCCCCTATGTTCTGCAACATGTTCCATAAAAAGAGACCTGGATTCTAAGTCAGTCATATTCTTCTTAACTCCAATAAAGTATTTACAAAAAGATACGTCAGGTAATTTCCATGGAGGCGTTGATGATACCTTGAATGGAAGCACCTTAATTCTAATTATATCCAGATTGTTTAATCATTTTTTCACCCGAAACCCAAAAGGTTGAGGAGATTTTGGGTGCAACTCAAAGTATGTTGAGTGCCTTACAAGGCTTGCAGTCTGAAAGGCTAAAGAATTAGGGAGTCTTTGCAATCTAAACCAATACCGAATAATAGAGGATATTCGATAAATGTCCAGAAGCAACTCCCCAGCATTAACAAGGAGACTTGTGATAGGTGATATTCTAAAGGCTCCTGTGGACAATCTAATACCTGCATGATGAATAGAATCTAATATTTTTAACTGGCTAGGGGTGGCTGAGGAGTATATTTCGCATCCATAACTAATTTTGGTAAAAATCATGCCCTGTATAATTTTAAAATAGTATTATGGTCCCCCCCCCATGATGTATGGGACAATACTTTTAAAATATTCAGAGCTTCAACACATTTAGCTTTCAACGCTTTTAGGTGAGAAATCCACGTATGTCTACAATCAAATATCAAACCTAAAAATTTGGCTTCCCATACACATGGGATCCGTTGACCTTTGATGTATATATCCGGGTCTGGATGTGCTCCCCAGATATGACAGAAATGTACAATAGTAGTTTTACTTGTCGAGAACTTAAATCCATTCATATCGGCCCACTGGATAATTTTGTCAATTGAGAGCTGTAGTGTTCTCTCAACCATTGCCATTCTGGCTCCGGAAAATGATATGGAGAGATCATCCACAAATAATGTTGAGAGAAAATCCTGGGGAATGGCTGAGGATATCCCATTAATTGCTAGTGCAAAAAGGGTTACACTCAGCACACTCCCTTGAGGAACTCCTTCTTCCTGGCACTTACTCTCTGATAGAGCTTCCCCAACTCTCACTTGAAAAACTCTATGTGAAAGAAATGCCTGAATAAATAGTGGCAGCTCTCCTCTCAATCCCAATTCATGAATGGTTTTAAGTATACCATATCTCCATGTGGTATCATATGCCTTTTCAAGGTCAAAAAATACTGTAACATGGTGCTGTTTGGAAGCAAAGGCTTCACAAATAGAAGACTCAAGTCGTATCAACACATCAGTCCAGTGCATTTTTCGGAATACACATTGAATCGATGATAAAATACCTTTCTTTTCAAGGTACCATATCAGCCTTGCATTGACCATCTTCTCCATGATTTTACATAAACAAGATGTCAATGCAATACGACGATAGTTTGCTGCTAAAAACTTGTCTTTACCGGGTTTTAAAAAGGCTAAAATAATGGCTAGTTCCCAAACACTTGGGTAACTATGATCATGCCATATTCTATTAATAATGCTTAAAATGAATAGCTTTGTATTAAAATGTACATGTTTAATTATTGCATATGGAAATACATTGGGTCCAGGGGCTGTATCATTGCAATGAGCAAGTGCAGAATCAAATTCTCTTTCAGTGAAAGGAGAATTATAAGACTCTTCCCTTCTTGTTGCAAAATTTAAAATTTTCTTTTCTTCAATGCTCCTATACTAGTGACCAGGGGCTCCTTCACACTTGCTGGATACATTTGAAAAATGATTAGCCAGGGCATTGCTAACATCATTTGCTTCAGTTACATACTGACCATTCACCTTCAACACTGGTGGTGGGATGGGGGTGAATTTGCCAGCTATCTTTTTTACTTTCCTCCACACAGCAGATGGTGGTGTTCTACTGTTAATGGAGGAAACAAAAGACATCCTAGACTGGCGCCTTGCTTCTTTCATGGCACGACGGAACTGTGCTCTACATTTCTTGTACATAATTAAATTCTCATCAGTTCTGCGTCTACGCAATCGTGGTAAGAGATCTTCTTGTGGCTCTGAGGAGGGCAGTTAGTTCTGAAGACCACCACGGGACTGGTCATCGTTTGAATAACCCTGTTGTTTTGGGAATTGAATTGACTCCTGCTGTATGGAGAGTTCCATTCAGTAAGTCTATGGCATCATCGATATTTTCAACTTGTCCTGCATCCCCCTCAATTTCGCTTAGCTCACAAAATCTATCCCAGTCCACCTTGTCAAGATTCCATCATGGCGATCTCTGTAAAGGTGAACCATTGTTGGTGTTTATAACGATTGGTGCATGATCACTAGTATGCCAATCATCTAATGTTCTCCAATCGAAGTCGCGAAGGCAATTAGAGCTTACGATTGATAGGTCAATACATGACAAGGTGCTTGTCTGGACATGAAAGTGTGTGGGCTCTCCTGTATCAAGGAGTCCCACATCTTCATTTTCCACAATTAATGATATGATATTTCCCCTCGTGTTTGCTAAAACATCACCCCACAAAGGATGTCTACAATTCAAACCTCCAAGTAAAAGAAAAGGTTGAGGGAGTTGTTGAATCACCTCCACTAAGTTATCATACAAAATGTTATCATTTGGAGGTAAGTACAGAGAAAAAATTGTATATTTTCGCCTTATGTCAATCTGTACAACCACTGCCTGCAGAGGTGTACGAATAGACAGAGAAACTTGGGGAACATCTCGACGAACGTATATGAGACTTTAGCCATGGGTCCCCACTTGGTGATCATATGGTGTCCTATAACCAATATATTCGCGAGGACAAGGGATATTATGATCAAGTTTGCTCTCCTGTAGACAAATAATTATGGGGGAATGCTCATGAATAAGGAGCTTAAGTTCTTCATATTTAGCCCTTAAACCGTGACAATTCCATAGCAAAATGGAGGAAAAAACTATGGTTTATAATTTGGTAGACCCCTTGGATGGAGTCTTCCCATTAGCAGGTTTTGATCTAACACTATTTTTAGGTGGTTTTATTAAAGAGGGTCTTGATAGATTGGGTTTAGCATTTATGATTTTCTTTTTGTCTTTTTTATCTGATTGTTGAGGAGGTTGGTGGACCTCCACTTGAATTTACGATTTATCTAAATTGACTTCCAGATCAGAAATATCAGACAAATCATCATATTTATTTGAGTCGTAATTTTGATATTTCTTATGGAAGGGGGCGAGAGAAATGGAGGTCTCTCTCTTTTCCGATTAGTAGGTGGTGAGCTACCAGGTTTTTGCACCTTCCCCAATACAGGTGCACCTGGTAACTTGGTGTCAGGCGGCATCTCCATCAAATCAGGCAAGGACATGGCCTGAGAGAGGTTAGTACTATTGTTGGTAATGGGGGACGAAAGCTGTACAGAAATGGGCAATGACCCATTTTTAATACACTGTGGCAGAGCCTCAGAAGGCAATATGATTACCTTGTCATGCAGTACTTTAATATCAGAGGTTGTATTTCTTTTCTTAGGATTACTGGCAGTGCTAGGTGGGGTTGATGTCTCCTGTGGTAAATTTACCTTTGATTTTAAGGCCTTTGCATAGCTGGTTGCTTTATTCAACAGTCTTTTTGCATGTCCCACTCTGTTTTCCGTTTGTTAGCCAATCTTCGATCCATTCAGCTGGCTCATCAATGATGCCTAGTGCTTTAATTTTGACCATTAATTTCTTATGAGGAACTTTATCAAAGGCCTTTTGAAAGTCTAGGTGTATGATGTCTATTGCCCTGCTTTTGTCATAAATGCCAAATATGTTATGGAAAAATTGCAAAATATTTGTCACACATGACCTCTTCTCTAAACCGTGTTGGCTGTCTATCAGATGTTTTTCTCTATATGTTCTATTAATGAATCTACTATAATTGATTAAAAAATTTTGCAAGGAACTGAAATTTCATGAGAGAGAGAGAGAGAGAGAGAGAGAGAGAGAGAGAGAGAGAGAGAGAGAGAGAAAGAGAGATCGTGGATAATAAGAACATTATTAAATTCAACATCCATTGCAGTTTACTGCTAAATAACACTTACACAGCACTTTGGTACAGAATTTTGTCAAGTTTTGGTCATTACCTTTAAACAATATCCACTTTATACTTGCAGACACAAATTCATACACATCATATACTAGTATCGATCACTAAAAAGTCAGAAAAGAGTTATAGTACTTGATAGCAAATACAGTAGGGTCCCGAATTACACGTGTTCTAATTACGCGATTCCTCAATTACGCGATCGATAGTTTTTAAAAATTAAATTTCCTGTATTTGCGAGGAGCATTCTAAATCCGCGAGTCAAGCACCGCGAAGCATAGGAAATCTATTGTTTTCTTAATTGTATTGGGGGGGGGGGGTGATGGTTCCCCGATGTCTGAGAAGGGGGGGGGGGGGAATGTGAGAGAAAGATTTCTGTTCAAACATTTTAAGACTAGTTTTGGATGAAAAATGTTAAGGTTTGCCCATCTGTTGTGTGAACTTGTCGCTAGGCCTAGCCTAACTGTCCAACACCTATATGTATAATATTCCATATTTGTACTAATTAATGTTTATACTTACGTTGTGATTATGGTGAAAAATCCTTATTCATTAAACTTTAAATTATAAACCATCAAAATAAAGACTATTTTATATCATGCTACTGCCAAACATGTCACCACAACCAAACCCATTACTTTGTTTAGTACGTTCCATCGCCGATCATAACGAACTCGCTAACCAATTTTAACAACTGTCTATAGGTTAACTTTTGCGGCAAAAGATATCTTACCAGGTAGGCCTACTATGTAATAATAATGTTATAAGTAATGTTTTATTTATCCTTAGAAAATCAAAATATATGAAATATGAGCAATTTTGTTTCGTGTTGTTTTTTGTTTCCTAAAAAAACGCCTTCTTAATAGGAAAACGTTTTTTTTTTTTTACGTTTCATCGTCGATCATAAACGCATTTACTCCTGAAAGTGATATTGAAGAGCTTTTACTAAAGATGTTATTATAAATAAAAATTATAAATAGGTGGTAAAATATCTATAATTAAAGTGTAGCAGCATCAAGAAATGTTGGGGTTCGCCCTTTACATAAGAATGTACTGTACATTGGATTAGACAGAACGTAGAAAAAATCAATTAGGGAAAAATCGGTATTCGATATCCTCTTCATCAGCATCGTCATTCGTCAATCGGGCTTTTTATTTTTTTTATTCTCAGTCGCTAACTAGTTATCGCACTGCCAAGATCTGCACACATTCCGATAATTCACATTTGAAGGTTTTCTGGGAGAGGATGGATAGAGAAAATACCGAACTATATAAAATGTTTTTTTAACCTGTGATAAACCGTTCACCACGATCTACTCGGTACCGCCTTCAACTGTATATTCCGTTCATGACTTTAATTGCCTTTTTCAAGCCGTCAGTCTCGTGATGTTACTTTACTCGTATAGTAAGTATAGGATCACCACTTGGCAACACTCTCAGCATATGGGGACTGTGAATAGAAACTTATATGATGTCTGGCAACTATTTTTCTGAAGGTAGCTGCTTGATGTTACAAAACTCTGGTTTGAACTGGTTTCCTATCAGTGCGATCGGGCGTTCATGCATAAGTGGTTATTTGTTGTTCCTTTTGTAATGAAAGGTCTAAAGAGGAAGGTTATTTCTTTAGATGAAATAAATGATATTCTTGTTGTGGAATTTGATAATGATAACCTGTTTGATAATGAGAGCACTAGTTCTGAATCCTCCAGTGATGAGTATATTGAAGAAACAAAGTTTCCTTTCGATGTCGAAAGCGAAAATGACTTCTCATTACCGAATGACTGGACAACGAAATTTCACAAAACTATAAAGGGAAAGGAAACGCCGAGAGAGAGAGAGAGAGAGAGAGAGAGAGAGAGAGAGAGAGAGAGAGAGAGAGAGAGAGAGAGAATAAAGTGGATAAATAATGTACAAATGTATGACGAACATATTTGAAAACTATACAGGAAACGATATGAAGAGAGAGAGAGAGAGAGAGAGAGAGAGAGAGAGAGAGAGAGAGAGAGAGAGAGAGAGAGAGAGAGAGACCTATCCCTTTCCTTTTGTTGCTTATCCAGGCGTAAGATTTACGATTGAAGATAAAAAGAACCCATTAGAATATTCAGTATTATGTAGCCATTTGAAATGAAATAATAGTAGTATTAATTGTTTTTTTTACTCAACCATTTAATTAATATCCCTACTTTTAACTATAATTACGAATTATAAGCATAAAGAAATGATATTAACTTTGAAAAATTATCATTAGTGAAATGACCGCTCAGGGCAAAAAAACCGTGATTATCGTACAGCAGCCTATTGCACACTTGTGCCTAGTGGCCGTGTTTACGTGTGGGAGTGTCATCATGGATATACAGTACTATACTGTAATTTTTAACTATTGCTAGATACGTACAGTATCAAACCTTGAAAACCCTTTTTTGTTTTTTGTATCTATAGGAAATAATTCTACATCATTCGGAAAATACTGAAAACAGTAAGTTATGCATAGTACAGTAGTAAATACTACAGTCATAGAAAATTATCAAAACTTTAACAACTTTTTATTGTTTTATTTATCCATAAAAGAAATTTTGTACGGTATTTTATAAAAAAAATCTATAAGAAGGATTTCTTACAGTATTGTTAAGATAAAAGCTACAGTATATATATATATATATATATATATATATATATATATATATATATATATATATATATATATATATATATATATATATATATATATATATATTTATATACATACATACATACACATACATACACACACACAGTGTATATACAGTATATATATAGCTAGAAAGCTAGAAATGGAGTGAAAAAAAAATTGACGGGTAGGTTGCTGTTTGCCGCCATGATGTGTTTCGAAATATACGAATTTCCAATTACACGAGGCCTTTCATCGACCAAATTCTCGCATAATTCGGGACCCTACTGTAGCTTCCAGGTGTTCTGTTTTAAATGCAAAATTTATTTATATTACTTTAACTTTTATTTCTTTGGATTCTACGAGTTGGTTTAACTTTGTTGGATATTGTTAGGCTACAGCTTTGGGAAAGCATTACCTAGTTTAGCCTAGGCTACTGCTTTACCTGTGTTAGAATCATATTTGTAGCTCCCTTGGCAGTAATAGAGAAAATCCTGGAGGAATTTCTATACAAGCTATGGTCGATCAAATGAAAAAAACTTTTACACCAAATGCTTGTTAAACCTAGCTCCCAGATCAAAATCTATTTTGTTTTGATGTACAGTGAACCCTCGCTACTTCGCGGTTCGACCATCGCGGATTCACCACTTCGCGGATTTTTTTCATAACCCATATATATATACATATTGGTAATAACAAAATCAACATACTGTACTGAATAATCAATATAATCGATGCAAAAACTAACCTATACACAGATGTGTACAGTAAATGCGTTTGTTTCTTCATTATGATCAGAGAAAAGTAAACAAAACATTGGTTGCCATTTTTTATCTTGCTTTTTGGCGTGTTTAGGAAACGCATGATATAAAATCGCCTTTAATATTTGTGCCTGTTTTAGTTTAGGGTACTGTAGTACATGCATTAAGTGTTCTGTATATTAAAGGGTAGTTTGTTAACAGTACTACGTACAAGGGAAGGTTTTAAAAGTCTGAATATACATGTTAAATAAATAGGTAAATATGGTGTCACTACTTCGCGGATTTTCACCTATCGTGGCCGGGTCTGGAACCTATCTACCGCGATAAATGAGGGTTCACTGTATAGGCATAAAATAATGCAACGTTAAACTATTATTTCATAAATAGACTGTAAATCTTACTTGTTTCAAATCCTCCTCTGATATAGGCTGAGGCTGAGGCTGAGGTGAGGTATTGGGTGGTGGCTGAGATGCTGGTGGCATGGTATATACAGGCACTGAAGAAAATCCTGAGCATGGGTACATGTTATGCATCATTACAACAGGAGCTACAGGAGCTGGAGCAGTCTGAAGAAAAAGATTAAGTCAATTAATTGGGATAGGAAATAAATACAGTACTTTACTTTGGGTTTCAAAATGTACCTTGAAGCTAAACACAAGTTCACATTTCTTGAAGTTATAAATATCATCATGAGCAGTTGAGTTATTTATACAACAATTTGCTTATGATTATATTAAAAAAACTTATCAATCAAAACTATGATATTGCATGTTTTTAGTTGGTTATAAAACCAAGTTTAATGAGACAAGGAAGTTAAAATTCTTGTCATACAGCTCAAATAGTTGATTTTATGAAAGATAATAAAATTCTTTTATCGAGTCACATCTTGCCTAACAAATTACAGCTTAATAAAACTTTAGAACTGAGTGAATTTATTGGATTATGAATTTGGGCTATATAGCCAGTGTTGGAGCTTAAGAGGCTATTCAGCACCCAAGAGCAGACGGGGGAAAATCCTGCAGATTGCACTATGATGGAAAAGTTAGAAGTTGACAGGCAAGAGGGGAGGAAAGGAAGTGGGAACTGATGTAGAGTGGATGGATATAAAGCTAGTGAAGCTTGGGACCAATGGAATTCTGCAAAGACCCAAAGTAATGCCTACAGTACACAGCATCAAGTGTACTGACAGAACTTTGAACTGGATGGAATGAAAAATGTTGGCACCGCAAAAATTTCTACAATTCCTTTTTTCTAATATCTGTCTTTTGCAAGCGACTAAAATTTTGAGCATTCACATGGGCTTATACAAACCTGAATTTATAAAGAAATAAATATGAAAAATTATAGAAATAATGAAAAAATATAGCACGCTTGGAATATGAAAACTCTGATAGCCAAGAGATTACTGAACCAACAAAAACCATTATCAAAAAAGAAATAAAAACTTACCGAGTATGATAAAACAATGTTGATTGTTCCCTCCTGTCCTTCACCAAGCTTGCCACTAAGACTAAACCACTCATCAACAACTTCACCCTGAAACAACAGTGCAGTAATTAACCTTGACGGTCCATAAGCCAAACTTATAAATCTTTAACATACAAATACATTTATGGTTCACTTTAATTATCAACCTCCTGGCTAATATACATTCATAAATATAAATTTGACATAATCAATAATAGTCATCTGGCTCTCATATATCCTACAGTACAGTACATGTATCCAGAGTAAATACATATATGTATATTTCTTTTAACAAATTCTGTAAACTATACAACACAAAGGACAAGTGCCGTTACATAACATACAGTATTTCCCCAATAAAGATATTGTACATAAATAATAAATGTAATGGAAACTCAACACCAACAACTTCACTGAATGTTGTAAGTATGTACACTTTATTTTACTTTCTTTGCCAAAAACCCTGTCTCTGTTGCACACAGATTATTTAATAAGGAGACCATTTCATTTGCCAGAAGTCCCAATTTCTGCTTCATAATCCAGTGAATCCTAACATAACAGACACTTTCTACTTCTTCTGTTTGCCTTTTCCCTGCAACAATATACTCCTCTCACTGTTCCTAATATGCTTATTCAAATAATGAAAATATTACTCCATTTATGTTCTGGATTCCTAATTATTTTGTTTAATACTAATACCCCCCCCCCCTCCACCTTTCATTTAGCAAACATAAGGGATTTTCCTGACTAACCTTGCCTTTCTTCATTTCCTGTCTCTATATCCTTTAAGATAGGCAAAGGCTAGGAGAAGGAAAACTCCAAAATCAAACCAAACAAGACCCCAACGGCGGAGCTTCCCGCGCCGGCGGAAGAGGGCAATGCCTGTCGGGCAGGCAACAAGGCGGGCCTTGACATAACAAGAACCCGCCAGCCCGATGCAACCAACATCGGAGAAGCCGCCTGTCTCATATGTCTTGAGCCGCGGTGAAAACGGTGTGGGCCAAGTGTGTGTGCGTGGCTGTTGCAAAGCCACGACCACCCAAAACAATATACCCAGCTACTGGCATTCTATCGTTTCCTCCACCCTTCTTCTGATAGGAGGCGGATGGCTAGCGACAGAACCCAATACTCGGACACGAGTGAGCACCGACGACGACGACGATCCTTTAATATGTCCTCTTTTCCCTATTCTAATCATTTAGACCTCTTTCTCTGATCCTACTATTAAAACTTGGTTTGCAACATATAGCAGCTCCCATGCTCCCCTCTTCTGCAACATTCTATAGTCACCTCCTCCTCCTCCATTACTAGGATATACAGGTTGGGATTCATGGTTGACCCTTGATGCACAACTCCTGTGTTATAGTACAGTGACATTACTAGATCAATGAGGATTTCAAGTTCCTTCTACTTTTTCAACAGCCATCTAATTGCATATCCTGATACTCTATCAAATGATGTCTTATCCTAAAATCATGAAGCAGGAGCAATACCTCATATCATCTGTATGGAACTTGATACTGTAGTTGTGTTGCCTATTTCTCAATCACAATGTCAGTGACATAATTACATTTTTACAAATTTTCAGGTAATTTCTTCAAGCACCTTATCTAAAGTTTTCATATCAAATTGGATCAAAGTTATTTCTCAATAATTTAAGCATACACTGTGTGCATCCTCTTTCCCATGCACATCAATTTTATATTTTTTTACTCATCTTACTCTATTCCTTACAAAACTTTTATATATAGTATTCTAATAAGTGGCAATGATTAATTCCTGTAGCTCCTGGAGTTTTGCAGTTTTACCTCTCCAAGGACTATCTTACCCTCTACCAATTTTACACTAAATTGGTCCTTCTAGCAAGGAAATGGCAGACTTAATTCAGATGATAGACAAAAATTTTTTCAAGGATTTTTTTCCAATACTGTAGTTGATTTTAACTGTTGGTTGTGGAGTGGATATCTACTTACAATATGTTTAATTGTAAGGGTTGTTTCGTACTTGACATTCTGGGATTAGGTAAAAAAAATACACAGCAAAACAGGAGGCATAGAATTTATAGAGAATATCTATAAGGTGCTATATCTAGTAAGGGGGCTTCAACACCCGACAGTCTGGCCTGTCTTAGAGGATTTATATTCTTAATAAGAGACTGGTGCTTTGACTTATCTACTACCTACTGTACATCATCACTATTCAACTTATGAAAATGGTAAACCTGACCCAAGAAATATCAAGATTGTCATTCACTCACTCGAGGAACTCGGACTTTGACAAGAAATACTGTACAATGGTATGAATGGGTAAGAAGGTGATATGAATACCTTTATTTTTTAATTTGAAAGAACATAAGCTGGCACTAGCCTTCCTTTAAGCAATTTAGATTAGTGCCTCCAACTATAAGCCATATCCATATGTACCTACATATAATTCATTATTTTTTTTCATTACTGAGCTGATTGAAACTATGCGCCATCAAGAAATAGTTATGAAAAGGCTGCATTACCAATCTACCTACTAATTTAGTAAAATTGACATATGAGAAGAGTACTGTATATCATACTGTACAGTAGTAGCAGCAATATGTAAATAATATTTATTCAAGCTTATTAGCAGCCATAAATATTTTCAAAATCAGTATCATTCTTTCCATGATGACAGAAAAGTGGAGATAAACCAAGATGAGGAACTAAGATAAAAGTCTTGAGGCAGACTAACTTAACAAATACTACCCCTATCAAAGACATTTTAAAGTGGTCTAGCCAGGTAAAAATAGTGCATTTTTTTGTTAAGATAATGTAATTTCCAAGATTAGCTGATTTACTACATTACTATAAAATTAATCCTAACACCAAAATAATCAATAAATAAAAGAATACCAAAGAAAATCACATCATATTCATTATAAAATTTTATTGTTCCTGACTAAATGAATTACCTATCAGAAAAATTTACTCCAAAGAAAAAACAAAATACTGAACACTTCTGTATATATAAAATCTACTGTACCTGATATATAACTTCTGGAATCTGCAGTGTAGTCCATGCAATCAATTCATCATCAGTCAGTGTCCGTTCATCATATATTTCAATTCGTACAGTGTTGGCCCCTTTTGGCATCTGATACCTGGAAATATCAATTATCATAAATGGAAAACAAACCTGTTGTTGAAAGTTTTGATGGTGATTTCCTTTGAAACATGAATGCAAGTCAACTTTCTTGTAATTATTAACCATACCTGCAATGGATATATCATTCGATTTTTTAGTCAGCTCTTCCTTTTATGGGTTTAGACACGTTCTCAAACTTTTCTATTCAGAACAATTTCTCCCTTAACTCTCATCATGGTGAGGTCTTTTCCCTCGATTCACTAGCCCTTCCTACAGTAGTATACACTAATTGACTGTTTCTCGAACACAATCTTGGAGTCCTCAACCCATTTTTTTTTTTTTCTTAGCTTCTGGATACCACATCTACTACTAACTCCTCATTCACAAAATGATCACTACTTTTAACATTCCCAGGTCATACCTTACTTAAAATCTCTCTTTATTTTCTTTGTCAGACCCCATGGTTTTGCTTTGCCTTATGCCTCATCTTTGTTCTCCAAACTAACGCATCATTTATTCTACATGTATTCTGACCACATCTCTCCATTTCATCCATACTGACACCACTTTTTTTCCTTCTCTCTACTCCAGCTTCACAACCCAAAATGTCTTCATGGTGACAAAAATACTTTATTTCATCTAGAATCTTCCCATCTACCATAACAGTTCACAATTCCTCTATATATTCTGTTACAATGGCAATAACACACACTTGGACATTTTAGCATCCTAAAAATATTAAAAGTAACATTGAAAATTGTAATTAAGATATTCATATACGTTAGAGGTGACCAAATGGGCTTGCATATATTTCCATTACACAGTGGTAATTCTTGATATTATAAAAAGATGCAGGTTGAAAACATGAACATTTCATTCCATGGAAACTGAGTCATGAGAGATGGTCATCAAATAATTCTCAGACAAGATAGTGCCACTTATGCATAGCTTTTCTTCTCTCAGAAATAATCCAATTAGAGGGGCAAAAATTGATGTAAAAAAATTTTTACAAATAAATTAAAATCAATAACAACATGCTCAGCGGTCTTCATATTACAGAGATACTGTCCCTCCCTAACTCTGGGTGTACTAAAAACCCCAATAACTCTTCTCCCATCTCAGTGTCATAACAGTTCAAAATGATTAACAATGGTGACAAAGCCTTATCGAATTCTATTAGGGAGGAGGCATGGAAATGATAACTTTAGCCTGGATTGAACATGAATTTTAGTGAATATCGAATGTTATAATTCATATAGTGTATACATATTCCTAATCTATTCTCTCTAATGTCTGTTTGCTCAAGCACAACATAGAAACCTTCCGCTCTTTATTATGGAGTGTATTTATTTCGGCGAAGCTGAAATAAATATTCGATAGTGAAGAGCTTCAGGTCTGTATAGCTAGGAAAAAATACAAATTACATCCAAATTTGTTTCGTTTGGTAATGTATGAAAAATAAAATGGAACCATATTAAATTTCAGGAATGGGAAAATAAAATTTGAGGTGGGCCAACTATAAAAGTACAGTAGGTTACATTCACCTAGAGTATATTATTTTTCTAACAAAATCTACAATACTCCATTAGCAACTGGTCATGAAATGTGGTCCTACCATACAACAGTACACAGAACCAGCTGTATAGTACGAACACTATAAACTTCTAAAATTCCACATTTCACTTACACTTGAAAAGTTTTATTCCAGCGAGGATTTTTGGCTCCGTTAACATCAGTCTGAGTTTCATAGATGTTATGACCTATCCTCATGCGAACATATGGGTCCATTCGAGTCATTCCATAATTCTTGTTCAGAACTGCAGACACAATTGAGACCTGCAAATAACAAAATTAAAATTTACTACCTCCTCCTGACCTTAAAACAAATACAGTATGAAAAAACATTATCTTGTTTTATATGCAATAGATTCCAACTGAATTACATAATTCCACCAATAAAATCTGCAAATAAACATCACAAATTAAGTAATTTGTATTTTTCCTAACATACTTCACTAGAACTAATTTCTTAGGAGTTACTGGTAACTTGTTCCCAACCGACCAGAATTTTGTGTAGTTTACCCTATACCCATTTTCTATGGGTGACCTCAGGCGGAGTGATACGCGCCCTGAGGCGACCCGGGGTCGGAGAGCGTGCTAGCTCAGGTCGTGCTCCTCACTAAGTTTCGTCGAAAAAGGTTCTCCTCAATCCTGCAGGACCCTCGGGGAAGGATGGGCGGGCCATAACCCGAAAGTAGTTATAGGTAAGTATGTTAGGAAAAATACAAATTACTTAAAAATTTGTGATTTGTTCCAACACAGAGTACTTACCTAGAACTACTTTCTCAGGAGACTTAAACTTTAAGAGGTGGGAGTGTCCTGCAGGGACTAGGGTCCGAAGGTTGGAAGCACGAGGGGGACAAAAAGGAACCTAGATAGGGGACTAGGTTCCGACGACCCCTACTAGAAAACTGGATGAAAATAGGGGAAACTACCCAAAAAACTATCTTAGTGTCTTAGTGGCTTACCTCTGTACAAACACTTCTGAGACGTATTCCTTGCTGAAGACTTATTTCTTGCTGAAGACGTGTACCCTGGCCGCCAGGGCCTCTTGAGTCACGCCCACGCAGGGGATTAAGGGCCAGGGGAAGGATGATAAGGGGAAAGGTAAAGGATGAACGTGTGTCTCTTGGCTTACCGCCCCCCGGTTTCCCTGGGGCTATGACCTTAAATTTTTTGAAGGGCCAAAATGACTGGGCCAAGGGCGAACCTACCCAAGGATTTCCTAGAACAGTCCTTCGGGTAATGCTCCGTGAATGTGGACTGTCTGAATCAACCCGCTTTCAGGATTTGGCCCATGGCCATGTTCTTCTCAAATGCTAGGGAGGTGCCCAGACCCCTAATATCATGAGGCCTTGGCCTGCCTGGGAGAGGGGTTCCCGAAGCATCATAAGCTCTCTTGATTACCTGTTGCAGCCAGAAGGAGATTGAGTTCTTGGAGACTGGATTCTTCACCCGTCCGGTCGAGACGAATAAACTCTTGATCTCAGGTCGGAGTCTGGATGTCCTTTCAAGGTATATCTTACTGCTCTGACCGGGCATAAGAGTAAGTCTTTAGGATTGTCGTCCCTCCGCAGGGGACGACGAAGATGACCCGAAGAGTAGACGCCTCTTGGCTCCCTTATAAGGAGAAGGAAGGCCTCGGCGACGAAGTGGAGGGCGAGCCTTACGGCGAAGGCGACCACGTGGTAGGGTATCAGCATCGTCGGTCCTTCGAAGAGGAGTCTCTGTCAGTGCACTCCCCCGAGGGGGAGCAACACTCGCAGGAGAGATCGTTGGACCCAGCTTCCCCCTCGAAGGATGTTCGGAGGGGGACCCTGGGCCTTCAGCAGCAACAACAACAGTATCAGTAGGGGTTTGACCCAACGCGTCAGACGCCTCTGTCACAACAATGTCGTCAATAGCCAAAGGATCTACCTCTGGTATTACCGGCGATTGGTGGACAGCTGCCCCTAACTGGATCTGATCAAACAGGGCTTCCTTGGAGGGCGAGCCCTTAAGCCTCAAGAAAGTCCAAAGCTGAAAAAGATCATTATTAGACACTGTCAGATCATAGTCCACAAAATCAAAATCAATAAAATCCTCCCCCGGCGGAGGAGGGCGAACTGCCTCGCTATGGGAGGCAACGCCCTCTCCCACACACCGAGTTGGGGAACAAGAAGGGCCTACGCTATCATTCGGCGGCCTCTCACGAGAGACCGAACGAACGGTAACTTCGGAGGAGGTTCAGGCAACGGAAGAAGAGTCCTTGGAGCCTTCCTTCCCTTGGGGGGAAGAACGGTCTCTCTTAGAACTCCTCTTACACTGTCGCGCAAACCTCTCCCACTGGGAGGTAGGCCACTCCCGACATTCCATACACAGATTATCACTACTACACCGTTGACCTCGACACTGAGGGCAAAGGGAGTGAGGGTTTGTCTCGATCGCCGACATGAAGGTTCCGCAGGGGCGATCGGGAAGTCCAGGGCATTTCCACATGGTGGAAAGCAAAGGTAGAGGCCAACTTCAAACAAACACACACTAGAAGAAAAAGCAAACAAATTAAGGCTGTCAATATGCGAGGACGGGACAGCAACTGTATATCGTCCGAGCCAAAAGTGAAATGAGGCAGCTCACCGGTGTGTGGAGGGGGGAGGGGTAGCTAGCTACAACTCCCCTACCCCCGCTAACTAGCGCGGGGGTAGTTAAACCCTCGTTAAAACTTTATGGCTCATCATTTCAGCTACGCCGAAAGGAAACCCTATGTAAATAACGTGGTTTGTATTTCGGTTACGGAACAAAAAAACTTTAGGGCTTTGCCCCCTGAGCTAATCAGCTCTTTCAATAAGGCTTGATTCTCTGGTAGGGACAGATCATGAGAAGACTGAAAGCCTACCAACGTGCAGGCCCACCAGTCTAACCAGGAGGACACGTAAACCAAGTCCTGGGCCATATCCTCCATCATGGAGGTCTCTGAAGGAGAAAAACACACCGGGGCCGTGGTTGCTCAGTCTTTAGTGGCACCCTGGTTCAACGTGGTGATGGCTGTCTCCGCTGTGCGGGGTCCTCCCTGACGACCTTCCGGCACGTAAAATCTCTTCTGCGTCCTTAGTCCCGGGAGCAGCTTCGAGGCACTTTGACTCCTGGGGGCGTCTGCCAGGCCGTCCAAGAATTTGTCTATATGCTCCATACCGAGCTTGACGTCAGGAGCTAAGGGTAGAGCTAAGGAGGGCTTCTGTTGTATTGGATTCTCCACCAGCCTGCTGAGTCCGGAGAGCCAGGTCTGTTCTGTGGTGGGCTTGGGTTCATCCAGCCGATGGTGCCGCCTTATGAGGGCCAACACCTTTCGATAGGAGGAGATGTCATCGGATGAGCACTCTCCTCCCTCTACCAGGGCCTCCGTCACCAGTCCCTCCGCACGAGTATCATCGGTGACGGTGGGGGGGGTAACGTTGGGCGGGCCTGCCCGTGTCCCGGGCGGACCAGCAGAGGCGAAGGTATCCGTCATGGGATTACCTTGCCCTGCGGGGTTTCTCGCATCTGTGGGGTTATCCCTGGCCGTAGGGTGCCATTGGAGCTTAATGAAGTCAGCCAAGGAGCCCGCGGCTGGCGCCACGCCTTCCACCTGATGGAGCGCCTCCCTCCGCAGAGTAGATGCAGCGGAGGCCTTCGTACACTTAGGCGCATCACGGGGAGCTTGGAAAGACCTCCCTTGGTGGGGTTCTGGTCCGTAGGAGGAGAAGGCGGGGCAAGACGGTGAAGATGAGGCTCTAGGGAACCACCCGGAAGCGGCCGCGGCTGCGGTGACCTTAAACAGCTCGCTCCGGGGTACCGTGAAGTTCACCCAATCTTTCGACTTACTCCTCTTATCCTTCTTCTTAGATAGTCTGGACTCCTCTTTATTCTGTCTTGAACGGGAGCGGGACTTCTTTTTCCGGGACCTTTCACACTTCCTCCATGAGGACCTGGTTTCGTCCTTCGATGACGATGAATCCGAGGACGAGGATGACGAGGAGGAGGAGAGGGAATCAGCCGAACCACCTGAGACATCCAATTCAGCAGGGGGGACTCCATGACGAATTTCTGGTGCCGCGGGCTGCAGGAAGACGGGCGGGAGCATCGCCGAGGGCACCGGGGGGGACCGAGGGACCTTCTTCCGGGCGAACCAATCGTCAAACTCCTCTTCTAGACTGAAGGGTGACCTGCAGGGTGTTCTAGGGAGATCCCAAACGGCGGGGTCCGAATTCGACGAATGACCCTTCTCAGCATTCCCCCCGGCCGCCGAAGCACCTGAAACATACCCAAGATGCTGGGGAAGAGGTAGTACCCGACTTCCCCCACATAGGGTCTTCAGTGGAGACGGGCCCTGCGGTCACCAGGACCATCGTCTCCCACACACACTCCCGCACCTCCCTCAGGCCCCTCACATGCCTGTATTACACCAAAAACTTCCCCCACAGGTAATTCAGACTCCTGGGGAAGGACAATGGGCCGCTTCCCCGCAACGGACTTACCTCGTCCCCTACTCTGGGTAGGGGAAGATGGAAGGGAGCCACGTTCCGACAAGGCATCTGGAGGCACCAAAGAGGAAAACGCGTTAGCTTTCTTGGGCGATTTCTTGGCCGACTTCTTCTTCTTTGTTCCAAAAGGACCCACTGGATTTTGCCCCAGGACTCGCACTCCGAACACGTGGCGGTAGGGGAGCATACCTTGCCCCTACATGACGAACACTGCGAGTGTGGGTCAACCTCGGGCTTCGAAAAGAAAGCCCCACAAGACTTACCGGCCACAGGCCCAGGGCAACGGCGGGGATGCTCCACAATGAAACACTAACACACAAAGAGACACAGGGACACAAAGGAAAGGGTAAGGATAAGGACACAGGGACCACGTGGTGGACACAAAGGGTCGCACTGGGTAAGAGAGAGCGCGGCGAGATGTGAATCACGTCGCAACCAGAAACTTACTGAGGAGCACGACCTGAGCTAGCACGCTCTCCGACCCCGGGTCACCTCAGGGCGCGTATCACTCCGCCTGAGGTCACCCATAGAAAATGGGAATAGGGTAAACTACACAAAATTCTGGTCGGTTGGGAAAGAGTTACCAGTAACTCTTAAGAAAGTAGTTCTAGGTAAGTACTCTGTGTTGGAACAAAGATTAATTATGACAGTACAGCTTTGAGTGTATAAAGGCAAAATATGTTTTTCTTTAATGAAACCAGAAAAATGAACTTACACTTTAGCAAAAAAAGAAAAAAATAGTGGTGGGAAAAGCAGTCCAAGGTAACATATGATGCATTAGGGTAATGAAAAAAATGTTATTTTTATTAATAAAATAAATTTTTGAATATACTTACCCGGTGATCATATAAGCTGTCAGCTCTGCTGCCCGACAGAAAAACCTAAGGACAAAATACGACAGTGATCGCTATACAGGTGGGGGTGTACATCAACAGCGCCATCTGTCGAGCAGGTACTCAAGTACTCCATGTCAACACAGAACCAATTTTCTCCTCGGCCCACTGGGTCTCTATTGGGGAGGAAGGGAGGGTCCTTTAATATATGATCACCGGGTAAGTATATTCAAAAATTTATTTTATTAATAAAAATAACATTTTTCAATATTAAACTTAGCCGGTGATCATATAAGCTGATTCACACCCAAGGGGGTGGGTAGAGACCAGCATTACATGTTGACATTATTAAGAGCTAAGTATTTTGTATTTCATTTTAGCAGTTATTCAAAATAACAAACATAAAATAAATAAGTACCTGGTAAGGAAGTCGACTTGAACAATTAATCTGCCTTTTTAAGTACGTCTTCCTTACGGAGCCTCGCGATCCTCTTAGGATGCTGAGCGACCCCTAGGATCTGAAGTATCAAGGGTTGCAACCCATACAACAGGACCTCATCAAAACCTCTAATCTAGGCGCTTCTCAAGAAATGACTTTGACCACCCGCCAAATCAACTAGGATGCGAAAGGCTTCTTAGCCTTCCGGACAACCCAAAAACAATAAAAACATTTCAAGAGAAAGATTAAAAAGGTTATGGAATTAGGGAATTGTAGTGGTTGAGCCCTCACCCACTACTGCACTCGCTGCTACGAATGGTCCCAGAGTGTAGCAGTTCTCGTAAAGAGACTGGACATCCTTAAGATAAAAAGACGCGAACACTGACTTGCTTTTCCAATAGGTTGCGTCGATTATACTTTGCAGAGATCTATTTTGTTTAAAGGCCACGGAAGTTGCGACAGCTCTAACTTCGTGTGTCCTTACCTTCAGCAAAGCTTGGTCTTCCTCATTCAGATGGGAATGAGCTTCTCGTATTAACAGTCTGATAAAATAGGATAAAGCATTCTTTGACATAGGCAAAGATGGATTCTTAACTGAACACCATAAAGCTTCAGACGGGCCTCGTAAAGGTTTTTAAAAAGAACTTAAGAGCTCTTACAGGACATAAGACTCTTTCTAGTTCATTTCCAACCATACGATAAGTTTGGAATATCGAACGATATTGGTCAAGGCCGAGAAGGCAGCTCGTGTTTGGCTAGAAAACCAAGTTGTAGAACATGTAGCCGTTTCGGATGAGAATCCGATGTTCTTGCTGAAGGCATGAATCTCACTGACTCTTTTAGCTGTGGCTAAGCATATCAGGAAAAGAGTCTTTAAGGTGAGATCTTTCAGGGAGGCTGATTGTAGCGGTTCGAACCTGTCTGACATAAGGAATCTTAGTACCACGTCTAAATTCCAACCAGGTGTAACCAAACGACACTCCTTCGTGGTCTCAAAAGACTTAAGGAGGTCCTGTAGATCTTTATTGTTGGAAAGATCTAAGCCTCTGTGACGGAAGACTGATGCCAACATGCTTCTGTAACCCTTGATAGTGGGAGCTGAAAGAGATCGTTCTTTCCTCAGATATAAGAGAAAGTCAGCTATTCGAGTTACAGAGGTACTGGTCGAGGATACGGATACTGACTTGCACCAGTTACGGAAGATTTCCCACTTCGATTGGTAGACTCTAAGGGTGGATGTTCTCCTTGCTCTAGCAATCGCTCTGGCTGCCTCCTTCGAAAAGCCTCTAACTCTCGAGAGTCTTTCGATAGTCTGAAGGCAGTCAGACGAAGAGCGTGGAGGCCTTGGTGTACCTTCTTTACGCGTGGCTGACGTAGAAGGTCCACCCTTAGGGGAAGTGTTCTGGGAACGTCTACTAGCCATCGAAGTACCTCGGTGAGCCATTCTCTCGCGGGCCAGAGGGAAGCAACTAGCGTCAACCTTGTCCCTTCGTGAGAGGCGAACTTCTGCAGTACCTTGTTGACAATCTTGAACGGAGGGAATGCATATAGATCTAGATGTGACCAATCTAGTAGAAAGGCATCTATATGAACTGCTGCTGGGTCCGGGATTGGTGAGCAAAATATTGGGAGCCTCTTGGTCATCGAGGTTGCGAAGAGATCTATGGTTGGCTGGCCCCAGGTGGCCCAAAGTCTCTTGCATACATCCTTGTGGAGGGTCCATTCTGTTGGAATTATTTGTCCCTTCCGACTGAGACAATCTGCCATGACATTCAAGTTGCCTTGGATGAACCTCGTTACTAGTGAAATGTCTAGACCTTTTGACCAGGTGAGGAGGTCCCTTGCGATCTCGTACAATGTCAGAGAGTAGGTCCCTCCTTGCTTGGAGATGTACGCCAAAGTCGTGGTGTTGTCCGAGTTCACCTCCACCACTTTGCCTTGAAGGAGAGACCTGAAGCTTTTCCAGGTCAGACGTACTGCCAGTAGCTCCTTGCAGCTGAAATGCATTGTCCTTTGACTCGAGTTCCATAATCCCGAGCATTCCCTACCGTCTAATGTCGCACCCCAGCCTACGTCCGATGCGTCCGAGAAGAGAACGTGGTTGGGAGTCTGAACAGTCAGGGGAAGACCCTCTCTAAGGTTGATATAGTCCTTTCACCAAGTCAGACAAGACTTTATCTTTCCGGAAACCGGGATCGAGACCGCTTCTAGCGTCTTGTCCTTTATCCAGTGAAAAGCTAGATGGTATAGAAGAGGACGGAGGTGTAGTCTTCCTAGTGACACAAATTGATCCACGGATGACAGTGTCCCTACCAGACTCATCCACAGCCTGACTGGGCAGCGTTCCTTCTTCAGCATCTTCTGGATGGATAGCAGGACTGGGGGTTGATCGTCTTGTTCAGCAACGTCCTCATCAGAGGGTTTCTCATCCGAAACTGATGAGGAAACGGCAACGGAATGGGCAACGTCTGACTCGCTGAATCCGGTCGCACTGGTGGATGCGTGACGGAGCCGGAAGCAATATCATGGCACTGCTGCACAGTCTGTGAACTGTCAACAACCATGGGTGCGCGAGGAAGTACAGCGTCAACCCGAACTGTCTAGACTGTCTGGGTTGTGCAGTCACCACCCTACCGGGTTGCTGAGGTTGACGCACTGCGTCACAACAAGTCACCTCTGCTGGTTGTTGAACGTCTTCCTAGTGACACACTGAACGTCAACAACCACCTCCGAGCGTCGCTTAACGTCAACGGGCGACTGGCAACCCACACTGGGTCGCATCGGTAGAGGAACCACCTCAACTGGCAGACGCGAGTAGGATACCTCAGCGTCAACAGGGCGCACAACCAACCGGTTGGAAGGTTGTTGGCCAGAAGGTTCTTCTCCGCATTTAAGTCCTCTTTCAAGGACACAAGCTTGGACTGCATGTCTTGCAGCAAAGCCCATTAGGGTCTACGGGAGCAGGTGTGGCAACAGACGGGGTTAGCGACTGAGGCGGAACCATTTACCATCCCAAAAGTTGAGAAGTTGACCTGTAAACAACTTGGAGCGTCTCCTGGCTAGGCACCAGGGCGAGTCTACCAGAATTGAGAAGTCTATCTGGGCAGAGGCATGAACTCCCAAGCCGAGAACTTCTCTCGTGTCCTATCAGACTCTCGCTCTATAAGCCAGTTTAAAAGAAGGGAAATCAAAGGCTGTATCCCTAAAACTCCTCCTGGTGCAAAAACCAGTCGCCTAGCCAACGTAACGCTCTCTAGGAGAGCGAGAGAGCACTAGCTTAACAACAACGGCTTCAAAGTAGCTAGGCCTAGTGTAAGTTCTGACGATTTGGCGAACGAGGAGCAGCAGTTACAAGATCCGGACGAAGATCCTTAAAAAATCATCATGATTTAATTAAAGTCCATAGGAGGCTAAGCAGCTTAAGGCTCCTCTCCAAATGACAGAGTCCTCAAAGGAATATCAGTAGGAGGGAGAACAGCACTTTCTCATCTACAGGAACCTTGTCCGATAAAAGCTAGGTTATCTCAGTGAGTCTCTCACTGGTGCATTATAGCAGACCAGAAGGCAACGTCATGTAACTGCTTGACAGTCTGTGAACTGTCTACAACTGAACTGTCAACCACAACAGGTGCGTGAGGACATACAGCACTGGTGCATTAGTAGCAGACCAGAAGGCAACGTCATGGAACTGTTGGTCAGTCTGTGAGCTGGCAACAACCATAGCTGTGTGGGGAAGCAAAGATTCTACTCCTGACTGACTAGTCTGCTGCGGCCGAGTAGCGGTAACCACCGTGGGTTGCGGAGGTTGACGCACAGCGTCAAAACAAAGCAACTTAACTCCACCCTCCTGTTGTTGTGGTAACTCGCGAACGTCAACGGAGGGTTCCGTGCGTCTGTGAACGTCAACATGCGGCTGGCAGGGTACACTGCGCATGGGTGGTGGAACTCTCACAGCCGGAGTGCGGGAGCAGGTAGCGTCAGCGTCTACTGTACGCACAACCGTGGTTGGTTGTAGGCTAACGGGTGCAGCGTCAACCTTCTCCGCACGATACTCCTGCATAAAAGATGCTAACTGTGTCTGCATGGTCTGCAGCAAAGACCACTTAGGGTCTACAGTAGCAGGTGCGGCAACAGACGGTGTTACAGCCTGTTGCGGTACCGCTTTGCCTCTCTTAGGAGGTGAGCAGTCGTCGGAAGACTGCAGCGAGTCCGAACTGACCCAGTGGCTACAACTGGGCCGTTGGACTTGCGCGGAAGGGACCGACTTGCGCTTAATAAGCTGCGAGACCTTGGTCCGTGGTTTCTTACGAGAAACCTCTTCCGCAGACGAGAAGTAAATGGGCTCTCTCGTCTTTGCGTGAGTGGGGCAATCTTGGGTAGATACGCCCGAAACCACGGAGGGAAACGTCTGTTCGTTGATCAAGGCCTGACGAACCCATAAGTCGTTCGACATTACTTCTCCCCTGGGCTTGGGAGCTTGCAAGAGGTCCCGGGCTAGGTGAACGACAGGCACGAACAGACGAACCCTCGGACGCAACACTGTAACACTTTGCGCATATCACTTTATCACTGCGATTTTCTGTTTTGCACTTATTTCACTGAAATCGAAACTTTTACTGATTTCTACTTGAAACACGCAATTCTACCCTTCATTAAAAGGTAGTAATTGCGAAAACAGTCGTATAATGCAGCTCATTAATACTAGCAAAAACAGAAAACATATAAAGATAAAGAATTCAGTGGCTGGGAGAGACTAAACACTAGTTCAAATAAACTACGTTTACAATCTCTCACCACACATAGCCTGGGGACAAGAATAAAACCCTAGAAACGTTTTACCTTCTTCCCCGTACGGCGACTAGGGAGGAGAGTAACACAAGAACAACGTTACCCGCATGAACGGAACGTTTTTTCTCCTCTCTCTCCCTCCGTCTCTATCTCTCTCTCTCTTTCTCTCTTGATTTCGCACCTGAGAGAAGAGCCCCATTATATATCGTCAAAAAAACATGTTATTTGGCTAAAGGAAAAAACTGAAAGGTTTTCCAAATAAAAAGTTCCTTTAATTTTAGAATTTAAACCATTTAAGCTAAGAAAGAATGAACGAAACGTCAGAATCGATTTACTCTTGCTGCAAAGTGAAACCGTGATACACTCTCTCTCTATCGTAACGATAGAGCGCAAGTTGAACGTCCTGAACGTCAACAACTGCGTAGTCTAAAAAAACTAAACGTTAGTTCATCTTTGAAAACAGTACGAAGACTATCAAAGAAATTCTTTCATAAAAATGTTATTTTCATTAGTAAAATAAATTTTTTGATATACTTACCCGATAATCATGTAGCTGTCAACTCCGTTGCCCGACAGAATTCTACGGAAGGGATACGCCAGCGATCGCTATACAAGAGGGGGGTGTACTCACAAGCGCCACCTGTGGCCAGGTACTGCAGTACTTCTTGTTGACACCACTTCAATTTTTCCTCGTTCCACTGGTTCTATGGGGAGGAAGGGTGGGTCAATTAAATCATGATTATCGGGTAAGTATATTCAAAAATTTATTTTACTAATGAAAATAACATTTTTCAATATTAAACTTACCCGATAATCATGTAGCTGATTCACACCCAGGGAGGTGGGTGAAAACCAGTGTACATGTATATCAAGAAGCTAAGTATCCCGTATTTCATGTTATCAGTTATTCAAAATAACAATGAAATTACAAGTACCTGGTAAGGAAGTCGACTTGAGCCATTACTCTGCCTTAAATAAGTTCGTCTTCCTTACTGAGCGCAGCGTTCCTCTTAGGAGGCTGAACAACTCTAAGGTGCTGAAGTATCAAGGGCTGCAACCCATACTAAAGGACCTCATCACAACCTTTAACCTCGGCGCTTCTCAAGAAAGAATTGACCACCCGCCAAATCAACAAGGATGTGGAAGGCTTCTTAGCCGACCGTACAACCCATAAAAAGTATTCAAGAGAAAGGTTAAAAGGTTATGGGATTATGGGAATGTAGTGGCTGAGCCCTCGCCTACTACTGCATTCGTTGCTACGAATGGTCCCAGGGTGTAGCAGTACTCGTAAAGAGACTGGACATCTTTGAGATAGAATGATGCGAACACTGACTTGCTTCTCCAATAGGTTGCATCCATAACACTCTGCAGAGAATGGCTCTGTTTGAAGGCCACTGAAGTAGCCACAGCTCTCACTTCATGTGTCCTTACCTTCAGCAAAGCAAGGTCTTCTTCCTTCAGATGAGAATGTGCTTCTCTAATCAGAAGCCTGAATAGTAAGAAACTGAGTTCTTAGAACTTGGAAAAGAAGGTTTCTTGATAGCACACCATAAGGCTTCTGATTGTCCTCGTAAAGGTTAAGACCTTTTTAGATAGTACCTAAGAGCTCTAACTGGGCAAAGTACTCTCTCCAGTTCATTCCCCACCAAGTTGGACAGGCTTGGGATCTCGAACGACTTAGGCCAAGGACGTGAAGGAAGCTCGTTTAGCAAAAACCGAGCTGCAAGGAACATGTAGCCGTTTCAGATGTGAAAACAATGATCCTGCTGAAGGTGTGGATCTCACTTACTCTTTTAGCTGTTGTCAAGCACACGAGGAAAAGAGTTTTTAATGTGAGGTCCTAAAAAGAGGCTGATTGGAGAGGTTCAAATCTTGATGACATAAGGAACCTTAGGACCACGTCTAGATTCCAGCCTGGAGTGGACAACCGACGTTCCTTTGAGGTCTCAAAAGACCTAGGGAGGTCCTGTAGATCTTTGTTGGTGGAAAGATCCAAGCCTCTGTGGCGGAAAACCGCTGCCAACATACTTCTGTAACCCTTGATCGTAGGAGCTGAAAGGGATCTTACTTTCCTTAGATATAACAGGAAGTCAGCAATCTGGGTTACAGTGGTACTGGTTGAGGAAACTGCATTGGTCTTGTACCAGCTACGGAAGACTTCCCCTTGAGACTGATAGATTCTGAGAGTGGATGTTCTCCTTGCTTTGGCAATCGCTCTGGCTGCCTCCTTCGAAAAGCCCCTAGCTCTTGAGAGTCTTTCGAAAGTCTGAAGGCAGTCAGACGAAGAGCGTGGAGGTTTGGGTGTACCTTCTTTACGTGAGGTAGACGTAGAAGGTTCACTCCTAGAGGAAGAGTCCTGGGAATGTCGACCAGCCATTGCAGTACCTCTAAGAACCATTCTCTCGCGGGCCAGAGCGGAGCCAACCAACGTCAGCCGTGTCCCTTTGCGAGAGGAGAACTTCTGAAGTACCCTGTTGACAATCTTGAACGGCGGGAATACATACAGGTCGAGATGGAACCAATTCAGCAGAAAAGCATCCACGTGAACTGCTGCTGGGTCTGGAATCGGAGAACAATACAACAGGAGTCTCTAGGTTATCGAGGTAGCGAACAGATCTATGGTTGGCTGACCCCACAGGGCCCAAAGTCTGCTGCAAACATTCTTGTGAAGGGTCCACTCTGTGGGGATGACCTGACCCTTCCGGCTAAGGCGATCTGCCATGACATTCATACCGCCCTGAATGAACCTCGTTACCAGCGTGAGCTTTCGATCTTTAGACCAGATGAGGAGGTCCCTTGCGATCTAGAACAACTTCACGAAAGAGTCCCTCCCTGCTTGAAGATGTAAGCCAGGGCTGTGGTGTTGTCAGAGTCCACCTCCACCACTTTGTTAAGCTGGAGGGACTTGAAGTTTATCAAGGCCAGAAGAACCGCCAACAACTCCTTGCAATTGATGTGAAGTGTCCTTTGTTCCTGATTCCATGTTCCCGAGCATTCCTGTCCGTCCAAAGTCGCACCCCAGCCCGTGTCTGATGCGTCCGAGAGGAGAAGGCGGTCGGGTTTCTGAACAGCCAAAGATAGACTTCCTTGAGAAGAAAGCTGTTCTTACACCACGCGAGAGAAGACCTCCTCTCTTCGGAAACAGGAACTGAGACCGTCTCTAGCGTCATGTCCTTTATCCAGTGAGCAGCTAGATGATACTGAAGGGGGGGAGGTGGAGTCTCCCTAACACGATGAACAGGGCCAGCGATGAAAGTGTCCCTGTTAGACTCATCCACTACCTGACTGAGCATCGGTTCCTTCTCAGCATGCTCTGGATGCATTCTAGGGCTTGGAAGATCCTTGGGGCCGACGGAAAAGCCCGAAAAGCTCGACTCTGAAGATCCATACCCAGGGAGACAATGGTCTGGGATGGGACGAGCTGAGACTCCTCAAAATTGACCAGGAGGTCCAGTTCCTTGGTCAGATCCATAGTCCATCTGAGAATCTCCAGACAGCGACGACTTGTGGGAGCTCTTAAAAGCCAGTCGTCTGACGGAGCCGGACACAAGATCATGGTACTGCTGCACAGTCTGTGAACTGTCAACCATGGGGAAGCGAGGAAGTACAGTGACAACCCGAAGCTGTCTAGACTGTCTGGGTCGTACAGACAACTCCTTATCGGGTTGCTGAGGTTGCCGCACTGCGTCACAACAAGTCACTTCTGCTGGTTGTTGAACGTCTTCCCAGTGACACACTGACTCCGTAAACAAAAAAATCCTCTAACAAGGACTAAGCTTGGACTGCATGTCTTGCAACACAGCTCAAGGTCTATGGGAGCAGGTGTGGTAACAGACGGGGTTAGCGACTGAAGTGGAACCATTACCTTCCCTGGGAGCATGTTCTGCTTAAATAAAAGTCCATAGGAGGCTACGCAGCTAAAGGCTCCTCTCCAAATGACAGAGTCCTCAAGGGAATATCAGAAGGAGGGAGAAAAGCACTTTCTCATCTACAGGGACCATATCCGAGAAAAGCTAAGTTCTCTCAGTGAGGGTTTCACTGGTGCAAAAGCAGCAGACTAGAAGGCAATGTTATGAAACTGCTTGACAGTCTAGTGAGTTGGCAACAACCAAAGATGTGTGACTGAGAAGCATGCGGTAAGGTATGCAGAGCATGTTGTATGCAGAGCATGCTGTATGCAGAGCATGCTGTATGCAGAGCATGCTGTATGCAGAGCATGCTGTATGCAGAGCATGCTGTATGTAGAGCATGCTGTAA
Organism: Palaemon carinicauda; assembly: GCF_036898095.1. Classification (NCBI taxonomy): domain Eukaryota; kingdom Metazoa; phylum Arthropoda; class Malacostraca; order Decapoda; family Palaemonidae; genus Palaemon; species Palaemon carinicauda. Next base: position 30,959,655 of record NC_090751.1, read on the forward strand.
GGTAAGCAGAGCGTGTTGCATGGCGTGTAACATTTCTCAGAAATTCCATGACCAGTGCTAGAGTGAGTAATATCGCATTACCGTCCATTGAAAGTGCACGTGCCGAGGGAATTGATTTAGACTGTTTTGTTGATGAATTTGATAGCCGGCATGATAATCGTAGAATTAAGCTACACTAAATGTACTATAATCTACTTCACCTCAGGAAAGGGAAACTCGCCCTGTTGGCAACACTGCATTACTTCATGCATGCTTGCATGGGGTTTAATATCAACATAATATTACCTTACATTCATAACTCATGATTCATTTGTTTAGAAGATATTTTTGCCATATTTTGCGATTTGTTAAAAATATATTGCAAGGAATACATATATATTTTTATATAAGTAATACAAATAACCTCCATAATCATAATGTTTGTGTAGGCATACATGTATATGATCACAAATGCAAGTTATGAAAGTAATGAGGTGTTATTATTGTCATTTGTTATTCCCAAGTTGAATGGGAAGAAGCTCAAGTTGAGGAAAAAATGGCAGATGCATGCGTTAAGGTGGCTGACTCATAGCATGAGGAAGCTGCCTCAAGAGTTGCGCTTGCTGTAAGGGTTGCGGATGCGCAGTAGCAGGTTCCTGAGGAACGAGTTAAGGTTCCTGAGGTGTGAGCTGCGAGAGTTGAGGTAGCGGCTGCGCAGAACGCAGTTCTTGTCTCGCGAGTTGAGGTTCCTGAGGTGCTAGCCTAAGGAGTTGAGACTCTTGCCTTGAGGAGGGTTTGGGTCGCTGCAGCGAGTGCTGAGGTGGCTGCCTCATTGATGGAAGAGGTTGTCGTACCTCAAGAGATTGTTGCCTCGCTGGTGGAACCGCAAGCGGAAGCGGAGGAAGTAAGGCATAAGACTCCTGCTCCCATTGCTGAGGTTGCCTTAAGGAAGGTTAAGGTTGCTGCACAACGCTGGTAACTGGCAACTCAGAACGCGGTAAGGTAGCCTGAGGAACCTCAACTTCGTACGCCTGGCAGACTGGACTGCGGTGAGGCGGAGCTCTCGCAGGAGGAGGCGGAGGTTGCTGCACACCGCTGGTAACTGGCAACTCAGAACGCGGTAAGGTAGCCTGAGGAACCTCAACTTCGTACGCCTGGCAGACTGGACTGCGGAGAGGCGGAGCGTTCGCAGGAGGAGGTGTAACCTTCTCAGCCTGAAACTCACGCATTAAGACCGCAAGCTGCGACTGCATGGACTGCAGCAAAGTCGTCTTGGGATCAACAGACGATAAGGTCTGTTGAGGCAAAGCCTTAATAGAAGATGAGGTCTGTTGAGGCATCGCCTTACCTCTCTTAGGAGGTGTGCAGTCACCTGATGACTGAGGAGAGTCAGAGCTAACCCAATGACTGCATCCGGGTTGTTGAACTCTAACTTCGTACGTCTGGCATAGGTCTGGACTTTACGTTTAAGAGGTCTTGAGACCTGAGACCAGCGTTTTCTCCCCGAAATTTCTTCTGCAGACGAGCAAAATAAGGGCTCAATCGTCTGCGGGTGGGAGTGACGGTCTCTGTAAGACACGCCCGCAACCACCGAGGATACTTCTGTGCGCCGATCAAGGCCTGCCGAACCCTTTTGCCCTTCGACATTGCTTCTCCCCTGGGCTTGGGAGCTTGCAAGAGGTCCCGGACTGGGAGGACGACTGGCACGCACAGAAGTACCCTCACGCACAACACTGACACACTTTGCGCTAATCACTTACAGTGATACCTCGGTACTCGACCATAATCCGTTCGAGATCCGTGTTCGACCTCCGATTTGTTCGAGTACCGAATTTTTTTTCCCCATAAGAAATAATGGTATATATTCTATTCCGTTCCCAAGCACTCGAACAGGCCCAAAATATTAATAAAACGTGTACCTAAACAACAATAATTATCTAAATGTGTATGAAATTGGTCAGAAAATCCTATAAAACAATTTTAAACCATTTACTGTACTAAAATAAAACAATTTTAAACCATTTTCTGTACTGTAGTGAACATACCTTTGAGCAGCGGTTCGATGGCATACAGGGATGGATGTGGAGAGGATGGAAGGGGGAGGTTACTGCTTGGAAGGAGAGTCCCCTTCCATGATGTGGCGGGGTAGTTCTCCTTCAGGAGTTGTTTCTCTCTCCAATGAAAGGGTGGGCAGATCTATTTCAGGGGTTTCTTCTCTTCTTTGTCTCTTCTTTGGAGGAGAAACAGGCTTTGATGTAGCAGCTTTCTTTTCTTTTGTGAAAAACTGGTCTATTGTTAATTGTTTCTTCCTCCTCTGCAGTATTCTTCGAAAATGATACATGACACTATCATTAAACATATGCACTGCCCGGTTTGCTACTGCAATTTCTGGGTGGTATTTTTCAGCAAAAGCCTGCACATCTGCCCACTTGGAACAAATTTCATTGATGAGAGAACTTGGAACATCCTCCCTTACCTCATCCTCTTCTGAAGATTCCTGCTCCACAATCAGATCCTGCTGCTGTTGTTGTTGCAGGTGCAACAATTCCTCCACAGTCAACTCGGTAGAATGGCTTTCTACAAGCTCATCAATATCATCCTTGTCGACCTCAAGCCCCAAACTCCTGCCCATGACAACAATTTCCTCAACGACATCAGTGTCATCAGAAATTACAGGGGTAGCAGTGCTTGGACCCGCCTCTGGTTGGAAACCTTCAAACTCCCTCTCTGTGACACATGATGGCCACAGCTTACGCCAGGCAGAGTTCAATGTCCTATAGGTCACACCTCGCCAAGCTTGGTCAATCATGTTAACAGAGTTGAGGATGCTGAAGTGTTCCTTCCAGAATTCCTTTAGGGTCAACTTCGTGTCACTGGTCACTTCAAAACACTTTCTGAAAAGGGCCTTGGTATAGAGTTTTTTGAAGTTTGAAATGACCTGTTGGTCCATGGGCTGGAGTATGGGAGTAGTATTGGGGGGCAAGAATTTGATTTTGATAAAGCTGTATTCTTCTTTCAAGTCATCCTCGAGACCTGGAGGATGTGCAGGAGCATTGTCCATAACCAGAAGACATTTCATTGGCAAGCTCTTTTCAATGAGGTAAGCCTTAACCTGGGGGGCAAACACTTCGTTTATCCACTCAGTAAAGAATTGTCTTGTGACCCAAGATTTAGTGTTCGAGCGCCACATAACTGGTAGTGCACTTTTACAAATATTATTTCGTTTGAACACCCGGGGGTTGTCCGAGTGGTACACTAACAAGGGTTTGATCTTGCAATCGCCACTTGCATTTGCACACAGCAACAATGTTAGCCTATCTTTCATTGGCTTGTGACCTGGCATCTTCGTCTCGTCCTTGGTAATGTACGTATTGGCTGGCATTTTCTTCCAAAATAACCCAGTCTCATCACAATTAAAGACTTGTTGTGCGATCAAATTTTGTTCATTTATGTACCGATCGAATTCCCCCACGTATTTATCGGCTGCAATTTGATCCGAACTAGCTGCCTCCCCATGCCTAGTAACACGATGAATACCTGTTCTATTACGAAACTTTTCAAACCAACCCCTGCTCGCTTTAAATGTAAATGAATCACTTTCACTGGTACTCGGACTTTTCTTCACTAATTCTTCATAGATATGCAACGCTTTTTCACAAATGAACGCTTCACTAACACTTTCCCCGGCCAACTGTTTTTCTTTAATAAATATTAAAAGCAACTTTTCCATCTCCTCAATCACTTGTGGCCTTTGCTTAGTTACCGCCGTAACTCCCGTTGCAACATTCGCCTTCTTAATCATTTCTTTATGCTTTAAAAACGTAGAAATGGTCGACTTCGCCATTCCGTATTCTACCGCTAAATCGGACACTCGTACACCATTCTCATATTTCGCTATAATTTCCTTCTTCAACTCGATCGTTGTTCGCACTGTTTTCCTCTTCTCCTTCCCCTTAACACTCATTACTTTCTTGGGACTCATTATGAAAGCTAAAAAAGCAATTAAAAGCACTGAAAATCACTAAATCACAACGAATGCTGATCGCGCGTTGTCTGAGTGACGCTCTCGAGAGAACTGATGCTTCCCGAACAAGCGAGAGTGGCCGAGATGGCGCGATCATCACAAAGCCCATGCGGTCGTCACGTGTTCGGCTGGTCGAGTACCGAATTTTTGGTCGAGCACCGCAGCAAAAATTTCTCGAAAATTTTGGTCGAACTCCGAATTGTTCGAGTATAGAGTCGTTCGACTACCGAGGTATCACTGTATCACTTTTGATTTTCTGTTTGCACTTATTTCACTGAACTCGAAACTTTAAGTGGTTTGTACCTGAAACACGCAATTCTATCCTTTCTCAAAAGTTAGTAATTGCGAAAACAGAATTACAATGTAACAGAAAAATCTAATGAAAGATAAATAATTCAGTGGCTGGAAAGAGACTAAACACTAGATCAAATAAACTACGTTTAAAATCTCTCACCGCATAAAGCTTGAGAACAAGAAAAAACTCTAGAAACGTTTACCTTCTTCCCCTAAAGAGACTAGGGAGAAGAGCAAAAACGATAACAACGTTACTCGCTTGAACGAAACGTTTATCCTCCTCTTTCTCCCTCCGTCTCTATCTCTCTCTCTCTCTCTCTCTCTTGACTTAGAACCTGAGAGAAGAGCCCAATCATATATATCGTTAAAACATATTATTGTTAAAGGAAAAAACTGAAATATTTCCCAAACTGAAAAGTTCCTTTATTAGAATTAAAACCATTAAGTTAAGAAAGAATGAACAAAACGCTAGACACGGTTACTCTTACTGCAACGTGACACCGTGAAAATTCTCTCTCTATCGTAACGATAGAGCGCAAGTTGAACGTTCTGAACGTCAACAACTGCAGAGACAAAACAAAACGTTAGTTCAACTTTGAAAACAGTACGAGACTATCAAAGAAAATCTTTCAAAAACATTAAAATAGCATAATATGTTAACAGGTAAAACCGAAATGACGGGCTCAATGTTAATTAACTTCGGTACCAAGAAAAGACCGCCTACTATTAGGAAAGGTCGAATATAAACAAATATAAAAATTAATTTTAATAAGTTTATAATAAAAGGAAGTTAATCGAAGAGGCCTATAAAAGGCGGAGAGATATAAAATAAATCTATAACTTTTGTTAAGCAAAATTAAGAAAGAGAGTCTATACTCTCTTAGACACCAACACTTCCGTCTAAGGGAAGGGTTGGCCATTTAAAGGTGAAAGAGAGTTCATACTCTCTTCGTCACCATAATTAATCAAATTAATTCCAAAAGTTAGCTAAGCTAATAATAAAACTTCCTGAATAGCGAAAGCTGAAATCTTAGAGCAATACTTCACCAAAAACCGTGAACAAGACTCCAAAATTATAAGCGTATCCATGAACGTCTTGCCGGAAGCACGACAGAGGAAAAATTGAAGTGGTGTCAACAAGAAGCACTGCAGTACCTGGCCACAGGTGGCGCTTGTGAGTACACCCCCCTCTTGTATAGCGATCGCTGGCGTATCCCTTCCGTAGAATTCTGTCGGGCAACGGAGTTGACAGCTACATGATTATCGGGTAAGTTTAATATTGAAAACATTAAATTTAAAAAGTTTATAAATTCTTTAAAGGCTAAATACGATATAACGGGCTCAACGTTGATTAACTTCGGTTCCAAGTTAGGACCGCCTACTATCAGGAAAGGTCGCATATAAACAAAACATAAAAATTTATTTTTATATGTTTATAATAAATGGAAAGTTAATCGAAGAGGCCTAATAAAGGCGGAGAGATATAAAATATATAGATCTATAATGTGTTAAGCAAAATTACTAAAAACCTAAACACACTTCCGTCTAAGGGAAGGGTCGGCCATTTAAAAGTGAAAGAGAGTCCATACTCTCTTTGTCACCATAAATAAATCTATCCAAAACGAGTTCAAGTTTTGAGATGAAGATAAAACCCCTGCATAGCGAAAGCTCAAAACTAGAATAGTGTACTTCACCAAATAGTTGTGAAAACAAATCCAGTTAGTAACAGCGTATTTAGTAGGTCTTGCCAGTGGCACGACAGAGAGAAAATTGGTTCTGTGTTGACATGGAGTACTTGAGTACCTGCTCGACAGATGGCGCTGTTGATGTACACCCCCACCTGTATAGCGATCGCTGGCGTATTTTGTCCTTAGGTTTTTCTGTCGGGCAGCAGAGCTGACAGCTTATATGATCACCGGCTAAGTTTAATATTGAAAAAAATTAAATTCAATAAAATTAATTATATCTATACTCACTGGACATTCATATGGTTTCTCTATCAAAACTAGCTAAATGTCGACATCTACTCAAACTAAAAGATATCCTGTTCTCAATACCCTCTTGATATTACTAGTTAATGGGAAGGGGGGGGGGTTGAATATCTGGCGAGCATATAAATAATTAATTTTATTATCAAAATTATTTCTATTTCTGAGCCTTCCTTGCTGTTCATAGTGCTAACTCCCACACTTTGGAAATCCAAAGTCCTGGCCTAAATATGACAAATTCGGAGGTAATTGTATTTTCCTAACGATAAAAACTTTAGCTATATATACTGTATAGGGGTATTACTAGGATGAGCCATTAAAATTCAGCGAGAGTTAACTACCCATCCCGCTAGTTAGCAGGGAGTAGCTGGGGTAGCTTGCTACTCCTCCCACTCAAACACCTATGATTGAACCTCACTTTTCTGGGAGATAGGCCTTCAAGGGGAACAGGGTTAGCGAGCAAGTATGTATAAATAGCTAAGGTTTGTATCGTTAGGAAAAATACAAATGACCTCCAAATTTGTCATTTGTTCCCTAACCGTAATACAAACCAATGCTATTTATAGGGGTGACTCACCCACATTAGGAGGGTGGACATCCCTCCCAATCTGGCATTTTGCCCTTACCCGGGGTACTCTCTATTGTGCAGAGTTTTGTTCAACAATAAGGAAACCCTAATACCTCGCTAGACAGCATGGTCAACAGCCTACCCAAGTTGTGTGTGGTGACAAACTAGCAATGTAACTGGCCAGGTAAATGTTATTCTGAGTCTTGTAGGAAATAACTGAAAAGACTAAGACATTCCCAATACCACATCGCTAGGGTATGGGGACGCAACAATATTGGAACAATATTAGGTTACACAAGGGAGCTATGGTTTACCTACAGAGGATGAAGGCCAGCTTGTGCAGAGGTTCCAGGATGCTGATTTCCCCAAGAGAGGGGAGGATGAAGAAAGGAAAAGAGCCAAACATTCCTTTTCATTCTCTCCGACTAAAACCTGGGTAACCAATGCCCTCAACCTTCTGCTACTTGTCCAATAAGGAGCTTGAGATACTAAACCAGCTATTGTGCCACCATCAAAGGACTGATAGAAAACGTATCGATGTTCCTGTGGGTTACACCTAGCAGGTAGTGGGCAGTGAACGTCGTTTGGCGTTTCCACACACCCACTTGCAATACCTATGTCAGAGTAGTTCTTTTTGAAGGCCAGGGACACAGCAACACCCCCAACATCATGAGTTCTGGGACGAAGTCTTGGAGGAGGGTCAGGATTCAGGGCGAAGTCAATGACCTTGCAAATCCATAGAGAGATTTTGTTCTTGTGACTCTCCTCTTGATTCTGCCCGTGCTTACGAAGATTATATCTAATTTCTCTCCCTCTTGTTTTATTGATTTTTTATAGTTTATGTAGGAAATATTTATTTTAACGTTGTTACTGTCCTTAAAATAATTTATCTTTCCTTGTTTCCTTTCCTCACAAATTACATTTCATATCTCTTATCAGGTAGTTTGACCAAACTAAAAAAAAGAAAAAAGAAAAAAAAAAAAAAAGTCAAATTCCTTATCTCTAAAACAGTGAAGAGTGTTCACTTCTAAACAATTCATAGAAATTTTGAATTTCATATTTTTTATGAAAACATACCTGAATACGGCCTACACGAGTCAGCATCTGATGTTGCAAATGCATAGCAGTCGCTCGGTCAGCTTCTTCCTGTGACTGGGCTTGTGTCGGGACGATTCGAAGGAAATCATTGGGAAGGGTTCCCAACATGAGCTGAAAATATCATCATCATTATTTCTAGTTTCACAATAGAAAATCTTCAATAGCAACAGCAATGGGTAGCTTAAATTTCTTTTCTAGTCCAGTCCCAAAGAGAATAAGGGGAGTAGAGTGGGGGCTTAATCAAAGTTGTAAGGCAAAGTCTTCCCTTTTCATGGTAAAAGTTAAGAAATACTGAAGAGCAAATATATCCAAAGATTATAGATCTATATACATTGCTCATAAATAATACAGCTAGGTATTCAATTTTACACTACACATTCCTTATGTAGCTCAAATGTAAATACTAATTCTAGATAAATCTTCCTAAAAACTTCATGACATTTCTTGATAAATTTCATAATACAAAGAGCATGTATATCTCAATGTGGTTAAATAACATAAACAAATCTTCATGTGTCATTCAATAAAAATTTTGTAAGCTTTCTTTGGAAATCTTATAAAATGTTTTGCTATATAATTACTGCAAACAATAAAACAAACTTTGCAGCAAACTTATCTAAAAACCATAAATAGTGGCAAGGTTAAGGAAAATTTCTGGGGCTAAGAATTAGCAAAAATAATTTGTTCACATCACATGGTTATCTCATAAAGGAAGAATATCACAAATTTTAAGTAATATGTTATTTTCATTAGTAAAATAAATTTTTTAATATACTTACCCGATGATCATGTAGCTGTCAACTTCGTTGCCCGACAGAAATCTAAGGTCGGGATACGCCAGCGATCGCTATACAGGTGGGGGTGTACACAACAGCGCCATCTGTGAGTAGGTACTCAAGTACTTCTTGTCAACAAGAACTCAATTTTCTCCTCGGTCCACTGGTTCTCTATGGGGAGGAAGGGAGGGTCCTTAAATTCATGATCATCGGGTAAGTATATTCAAAAATTTATTTTACTAATGAAAATAACATTTTTCAATATTAATCTTACCCGATGATCATGTAGCTGATTCACACCCAGGGTGGTGGGTGGAGACCAGCATACATGTTAACAAAAGAAGCTAAGTATCCCGTATTTCATTTTAGCAGTTATTCAAAATAACAAACATAAAATAAATAAGTACCTGGTAAGGAAGTCGACTTGAACTATTACTCTGCCTTTTTCAAGTACGTCTTCCTTACTGAGCCTAGCGGTCCTCTTAGGATGCTGAACGACTCCTAGGTGCTGAAGTATAAAGGGCTGCAACCCATACTAAAGGACCTCATCACAACCTCTAACCTAGGCGCTTCTCAAGAAAGAATTTGACCACCCGCCAAATCAACCAGGATGCGGAAGGCTTCTTAGCCTTCCGTACAACCCAAAAAACAACAATAAAAAGTATTCAAGAGAAAGATTAAAAAGGTTATGGGATTATGGGAATGTAGTGGCTGAGCCCTCACCTACTACTGCACTCGCTGCTATGAATGGTCCCAGGGTGTAGCAGTTCTCGTAAAGAGACTGGACATCTTTGAGATAGAATGATGCGAACACTGACTTGCTTCTCCAATAGGTTGCATCCATAACACTCTGCAGAGAACGGTTCTGTTTGAAGGCCACTGAAGTAGCGACAGCTCTAACTTCATGTGTCCTTACCTTCAGCAAAGCAAGGTCTTCTTCCTTCAGATGAGAATGTGCCTCTCTAATCAGAAGCCTGATGTAGTAAGAAACTGCGTTCTTAGACATCGGTAGAGTAGGCTTCTTGATAGAACACCATAAAGCTTCTGATTGTCCTCGTAATGGTTTTGACCGTCTTAAATAGTACTTAAGAGCTCTTACTGGGCAAAGTACTCTCTCTAGTTCGTTCCCCACCAAGTTGGACAGGCTTGGGATCTCGAACGACTTAGGCCAAGGACGGGAAGGAAGCTCGTTTTTAGCCAAAAAACCGAGCTGCAAGGAACATGTAGCCGTTTCAGATGTAAAACCTATGTTCCTGCTGAAGGCGTGTATCTCACTGACTCTTTTAGCTGTTGCTAAGCAAACGAGGAAAAGAGTTTTTAATGTGAGGTCCTTAAAAGAGGCTGATTGGAGCGGTTCGAATCTTGATGACATTAGGAACCTTAAAACCCCGTCTAGGTTCCAGCTTGGTGTGGACAACCGACGTTCCTTTGAGGTCTCAAAAGACCTAAGGAGGTCCTGTAGATCTTTGTTGGTGGAAAGATCCAAGCCTCTGTGGCGGAAGACCGCTGCCAACATACTCCTGTAACCCTTGATCGTAGGAGCTGATAGGGATCTTACGTTCCTTAGATGTAACAGGAAGTCAGCAATCTGGGTTACAGTGGTACTGGTTGAGGAAACTGCATTCGCCTTGCACCAGCTTCGGAAGACTTCCCATTCAGACTGATAGACTCTGAGAGTGGATGTCCTCCTTGCTCTGGCAATCGCTCTGGCTGCCTCCTTCGAAAAGCCTCTAGCTCTTGAGAGTCTTTCGATAGTCTGAAGGCAGTCAGACGAAGAGCGTGGAGGTTTGGGTGTACCTTCTTTACGTGAGGTTGACGCAGAAGGTCCACTCTTAGAGGAAGAGTCCTGGGAACGTCCACTAGCCATTGCAGTACCTCGGTGAACCATTCTCTCGCGGGCCAGAGGGGAGCAACCAACGTCAACCGTGTCCCTTCGTGAGAGGCGAACTTCTGAAGTACCCTGTTGACAATCTTGAACGGCGGGAACGCATACAGGTCTATATGGGACCAATCCAGCAGAAAGGCATCCACGTGAACTGCTGCTGGGTCTGGAATCGGAGAACAATACATCGGGAGCCTCTTGGTCATCGAGGTAGCGAATAGATCTATGGTGGGCTGACCCCACAGGGCCCATAGTCTGCTGCAAACATTCTTGTGAAGGGTCCACTCTGTGGGGATGACCTGACCCTTCCGGCTGAGGCGATCTGCCATGACATTCATATCGCCCTGAATGAACCTCGTTACCAGCGAAAGCTTTCGATCTTTTGACCAAATGAGGAGGTCCCTTGCGATCTCGAACAACTTCCTCGAATGAGTCCCTCCTTGCTTGGAGATGTAAGCCACGGCTGTGGTGTTGTCGGAGTTCACCTCCACCACCTTGTTTAGCTGGAGGGACTTGAAGTTTATCAAGGCCAGATGAACTGCCAACAGCTCCTTGCAATTGATGTGAAGTGTCCTTTGCTCCTGATTCCACGTGCCCGAGCATTCCTGTCCGTCCAGTGTCGCACCCCAGCCCGTGTCCGATGCGTCCGAGAAGAGACGGTGGTCGGGGGTCTGAACAGCTAATGGTAGACCTTCCTTGAGAAGAATGCTGTTCTTCCACCACGTTAGCGTAGACCTCATCTCTTCGGAAACAGGCACTGAGACCGCCTCTAGCGTCATGTCCTTTCTCCAGTGAGCAGCTAGATGATACTGAAGGGGGCGGAGGTGGAGTCTCCCTAACTCGATGAACTGGGCCAGCGATGAAAGTGTCCCTGTTAGACTCATCCACTGCCTGACTGAACATCGGTTCCTTCTCAGCATGCTCTGGATGCATTCTAGGGCTTGATTGATCCTTGGGGCCGACGGAAAAGCCTGAAAAGCTCGACTCTGAATCTCCATACCTAGATAGACAATGGTCTGGGATGGGACGAGCTGGGACTTCTCTATATTGACCAGGAGGCCCAATTCCTTGGTCAGATCCATAGTCCATCTGAGATTCTCCAGACAGCGACGACTTGACGGAGCTCTTAAAAGCCAGTCGTCCAAATAGAGGGAGGCTCTGATGTCTGCCAAGTGAAGGAATTTGGCAACATTCCTCATCAGTCTGGTAAACACAAGAGGTGCTGTGCTTAGGCCAAAGCACAGGGCTTGGAACTGGTACACAACCTTTCCAAAGACGAACCTTAGGAAAGGTTGGGAGTCTGGATGGATGGGGACGTGAAAGTACGCGTCTTTCAGGTCTAACGAGACCATCCAGTCCTCCTTCCTGACCGCTGCTAGGACCGACTTCGTCGTCTCCATCGTGAACGTCTGCTTGAGAGCACTGACGTCCAGCACCGGTCTCCAACCTCCTGTCTTCTTCGCTATCAGGAAGAGACGGTTGTAGAAGCCCGGGGATTGATGGTCCCGGACTATGACTACCGCTTCCTTTTGTAGCAAGAGCGACACCTCTTGTTGCAACGCTAGCCTCTTGTTCTTCTCCTTGTAGTTGGGAGAGAGGTTGATGGGAGATGTAGCTAGAGGGGGACTGCGGCAGAACGGAATTCTGTACCCCTCCTTTAGCCACTTCACAGACTGAGCGTCTGCACCTCTGCTCTCCCAAGCTTGCCAGAAGGTCTTGAGTCTGGCTCCCACTGCTGTCTGGAGAGGAAGGCAGTCAGATCCTGCCTTTTGCAGACTTGGAACCCTTCTTGGATTTGCCACGGTGACTGTCGGCACGGGTACCTCCTTTGCTGGAGGTTCTGCCACGAAAGGGCGGGATGAACCTAGTTGCAGGTGTGTCTACTGCTGCAGGACGGAAAGGTCTAGGCACGGAAGGTAAGGTTTTAGCCTTACGTGCGGAAGATGCCATCAGATCATGGGTATCCTTCTGGATAAGTGAGGCAGCCATCCCCTTGATCAGCTCCTCCGGAAACAGACACTTGGAGAGAGGAGCAAACAACAACTCCGACTTCTGGCAAGGGGTGATACCCGACGACATGAAGGAGCAAAGATGTTCTCTCTTCTTAAGCACTCCCGACACGTACGAAGCCGCAAGTTCACCAGACCCATCCCGAATGGCTTTGTCCATGCTAGACATGATCAGCATGGCAGAGTCCTTATCCGAAGGGGAAGTCTTTCTGCTTAAAGCTCCCAAACACCAATCGAGGAAGTTGAAGATCTCAAAAGCACGAAAGACTCCCTTCAACAGATGATCCATGTCAGAAAAGGACCAGCAGATCTTCGATCGCCTCATAGCCAGCCTGCGGGGAGAGTCAACCAGACTTGAGAAGTCGCCCTGGGCAGAGGCAGGAACTCCCAAGCCGGGTTCCTCTCCCGTGGCATACCAGACGCTCGACTTGGAAGCAAGCTTGGTAGGCGGAAAGATGAATGCAGTCTTTCCCAGTTGCTTCTTGGACTGCAACCACTCTCCCATAACCCTCAAAGCTCTCTTGGATGAGCGTGCGAGAACAAGCTTGGTGAAGGCAGGAGCAGCAGACTGCATGCCCAGAGCAAACTCGGAGGGAGGAGAGCGAGGGGTTGCAGACACAAACTGTTCTGGATACAAGTCCCTGAACAAGGCAAGGACTTTACGAAAGTCTAAGGAGGGAGGCGTAGACTTGGGCCCTTCAAAATCGGAGTGCGGTTCATCCAAATGTGCAGCTTCGTCATCTGATACTCCATCATCCGAAAGCTGAGTAGGAAGTGGCAAAGGCGGAGCAGAAAGCTGAACGGCTGAATCCGGCAGCACGGGTGCATGCGTAGCTGCTGCGGATCCAACATCATGCCGCTGCTGGTCAGTCTGCGAGCTGGCAACAACAAAGGCAGAGTGCTGGTGCGTGGGAGGGGTTGCCGTGGGTTGCGGAGCATGCCGCATGGGATGCGGAGCATGCCGCATGGGTTGCGGAGCATGCCGCATAGTGTCAGAACCCGGCAGCTCTACAGCACCTTCCCACTGCTGATGCGGTAGCTCACGCATGTCAACGGATGGTGCAGCAAGAACATGCGACTGGCAGGGTGGACTGCGCATCGGTGGTGGAGCTCTCACAGGTGGAGTGTGGGAGCAGGCAGCCGCAGTATCTGCTGAGCGCACAACCGCGGAGGGTTGTAGGTTAACAGGTGCAGTGTCAACCTTCTCAGCATGATACTCCTGCATGAATGCAGCAAGCTGAGACTGCATAGACTGCAGCATGGACCACTTAGGGTCTACCGTGGTTGGAGCAGCAACAGACGGAGCAGTAGCCTGTTGTGGAACCACTCTACCTCTCTTGGGAGGTGTGCAGTCATCGGAAGACTGCGGCGAGTCCGAACTGACCCAGTGGCTACACCTGGGCCGTTGGACTCGCTCGGAAGGGACCTTACGCTTGAGAGGTCGTGAAACCTTGGTCCATCGTTTCCTCCTGGAAACTTCTTCCACAGACGAGGAATGGTAGGGCTCATTCGTCTGTTTGTGGATGGGACGATCTCTGACAGATACGTCCGCAACCACTGAGGGTACATCCGTACGCTGATCAAGGCCTGCCGAACCCTTTGGTCCTTCGACATTGCTTCTCCCCTGGGCTTGGGAGCTTGCAAGAGGTCCCGGACTGGGAGGACGACTGGCACGCACAGATGTACCCTCATGCGCAACACTGACACTGACACTTTTCACATCACTAGCACTGATAACACTTCCCACTGCACTTTTCGCTTTCAGCTCTTTGACATCTGCCAAAAGCTGATTACGGTCATTAGCCAATGACTCCACTCTGTCACCGAGAGCCTGAATGGCACGCATCATATCCGCCATAGATGGCTGAGCACTAGTAGCAGGGTCGGGAGTCACCACCACAGGGGAAGGAAAAGGTTGAGGGGCATGGGGAGAGGAAAAATCCACAGAGCGAGAAGAACTCCTCCTGATTCTCTCCTTCTCTAACCTACGTGCATTATTAAGGAATTCGTTAAAATCGAATTCCGAAAGCCCAGCGCATTCCTCACATCGATCTTCCAATTGACAGGATTTACCCCTACAATTGGAACAAACGGTGTGAGGATCTATGGAGACCTTCGGAAGACGCCTAGAACAAGCCCTAACACTACACTGCCTGTACTTAGGGACTTGAGAATGGTCAGACATCTTGAATTGTAGAAATAGTCAAGGGGGGATTCCAAAATCTAGCAAAGTTCGTTAACAATTAATCCAAATTAATTCCAAAAGCTTGCTAAGCTAATGATAAAGCTTCCTGAATAGCGAAGGCTAAAATCTAGAGTGAATACATCACCAAATCGTGAAAAAACAACTCCAGAATCAACAGCGTATCCAAGTAGGTCTTGCCGGTGGCACGACAGAGGAAAAATTGAGTTCTTGTTGACAAGAAGTACTTTAGTACCTACTCACAGATGGCGCTGTTGTGTACACCCCCACCTGTATAGCGATCGCTGGCGTATCCCGACCTTAGATTTCTGTCGGGCAACGGAGTTGACAGCTACATGATCATCGGGTAAGATTAATATTGAAAATTGTATTTTTCCTAACAGTACTTACCTCGAACTACTTTCTTAGGAGTATCTGGGATTCTCCCAACCCACCAGATTTTTTAGTAGTTTCCCCTATCTCCGTTTTCTCTAGTGGGGTCCCTCCGTGGTGGATGGATACTCGCCCTGAGGCAACCCGGGTCAGAGTGCGAGAGCATGGACCTAAGTCTCGGTCGTCAGTAAGCTTTTGATAACTATACCTACGAACTCCTGTAAGACACTCGGGGAAGGCTGGGCGGGCCATAACCCGAAAGTAGTTCGAGGTAAGTACTGTTAGGAAAAATACAAATTACTTCAAATTTGTGATTTGTTCCAACACGGAGTACTTACCTCGAACTACTTTCTTAGGAGACTTATACCTTAGGACGAGGGGGTGAACTTACAGGCTGGGAGATCCGAAATGAAACTGATTGAACCTAGATAGGAGGCTAGGTTCTGACTGACCACAAAAACGGGATAAGAGACTCGGGGAGAACTACGCAAAAACCTTTTCAAAGCCTCTATAACTCAACTCTTTACAATTTTCATCTGAGCATGGGCGTCTCCAACGATCAATTCACACATGGGCGAAGGATAAGGAAAGGGAACAGGGGGAAGCAGGAAAGGGGGGAGTAAGGAGGATCTTGTGTTGCTTGGAATTACTTCCCACAGGCTTCTCCGGGCCTTCGACCTTAAACCTGTTGGAGTGCGGAGATGACCGGCCCGATGGAGAAGGAGTCCAAGGACTTTCTTGTACAGTCTTTTAGGTAGTGGGCGGTGAACGTAGACTGCCTGGCCCACGTACCTGCTTTCAGGATCTAACCCACTGCCATGTTCTTGTCAAAGGGCAAGGAGGTGCTGAGACCCCTAATATCATGGGGTCAAGGATTACCTGGCAACGTGGCCCCGTCGCTGTCATAGGCCCTCTTTATGACCTGTCTGAGCCAGAAGGAGATTGTGTTTCTGGATACCGCTTTCTTAACCGGGCTCGCTGAGACGAACAGACTCTTGATCACAGGCCGAAGTCTGGCTGTTCTCTCTAGGTACTTCCTGACAGCCCTGACCGGGCACAACAATAAGTCTTCGGGATTCTCCGAACGTGGGATAGCTGGGACCGAAAAGCTTTTGAACTTGGGATCCCAGAAGGCAGGATTTTGGGTCTTGGCTACAAAGTCCGGGAGAAACTTAAAACTCAGGTCTTTCCACCCCTTCGAGTGCGAGACCTCGTACGACAGCCCGTGCAGCTCACTAACTCGTTTGGCGGAGGCTAGGGCTAGGAGGAAGACCGTCTTAAGAGTAAGGTCCTTATCGAGAATGTTCCTGAGCGGTTCAAAGGGTGGCCTGGAAAGGAACTTGAGGACCCTGGCTATGTCCCATTACGGCACTCTGGAGGAGCGGGGGAGCATGACTGTTCGAAACTCTTAATGAGCATTGAGATATGACGGGATGCTCCAAGGTCGAGTCCTTTGAGGAGGAAGACTTGGCCCAGGGGAGCTCGAACGCCTTTAATCCTAGGTCGTCCCTCAGGTGGACCAGGAAATCTGCTATTTCGCGAATAGACACGTCTAACGGCCTCAGGTTCTGGGAAGAGCACCACTTTACAAACATAGCCCATTTCGCCAGGTAGACTATGACTGATGATCTCCTAAGATAACCTTGTCATCCTAGTGGCGGTCCTTGACGAGTACCCTTCCTTCCTCAACAAATGCTCGATAACCTCCACGCGTGTATCCGGAGGGACCGGGGGTTTTCGTGGAACTTTTCGAAGTGTGGCTGACGAAGGAGGTCCTCCCTGTATGGCAGGGGCCACGGAGGGAGGATTGCTAACTCCTTCAGGTCTGCGAACCATTCTCTCTCCGGCCACCAGGGCGCTACCAAAGTCATCCACAGGTTCTCTGACTGTCTGACTCTGTTGAGGACCTGTCTGAGTGTTCCAAAGGGAGGGAAGGCATACGTGTCGAGCCTGTCCCATGGATGCTGAAAGGCGTCCTCGAATGCTGCTGTAGGATCCGGGACTGGAGAGCAGAATACCGGGAGCTGGGTGTTGAGTCTCGTGGCGAACAGATCTATCACTGGGGACCCCCATTTGTCTAGGAGTGTCCAGGCTACCTCCGGGTGTAGGGACCACTCTGAGCCTACTACCTGACATATCCTGCTGAGCCCGTCAGCTAGGACGTTCTTTTTCCCCGGAATGAACCTGGCCGTCAGCTCGATGTGTTCTTTTTCGGCCCAATCCAGAATCTTCGCTGTGAGGTCGCACAGTTCTCTTGACTTGAGCCCTCCTTGATTCTTCACGTAGGCTACCAAGGTGGCGTTGTCGCACATGAGCCGTAGTATTTCCTCGGAGACGATGGATGAACTTCATGCACACTCTTAGGACCACTATCAACTCGAGCACGTTTATGTGAAAGGTCTTCTCCTCTTGGGACCACTTGCCTTTTGCCGTTTCTTCCTTGAGATGAGCTCCCCACCCCTCCTTCGATGCGTCCGTGAAGAGCAACATCTACAGAGTGGCGGTTGCGAAAGGCATCCCCTTTAGAGTGTTTTCCCTGTCTGACCACCACTTCTACATCTCTTTCGTCTCCGATGACACGCCGACAATCCTGTGCGGAGGCTCCCCCAGGGACCAGAGCTCTTTCAGGTTCCATTGGACCACTCTCAGCTTGAGTCTTCCCCGGGGAACCAATTTTTCCAGAGATACCAGGCGACCTATCAGCCTCTGCCAATCCTTGGCTCTCCAGGGTATGTCTGTTGGAAAGGGGAGAAGGATCTGATCCAAGTTCTCGAGCCTCTCCATGGAGGGGAATGCTTTCCCCAACTTAGAGTCTAGGACCATTCCCAGGTATGTCATCCTGCTGGAGGGAACGAGCTACGACTTCTCCATGTTGACGGTGATTCCCAAGTCCCTGCAGAACTGCAACAACTCCACGCCTTGTTCCTTTAAAACTGCCTCTGAGGCTGAAAGAAGCAACCAGTCGTCCAGGTAGCGGATCAGTCGGATCCCCTTCTTGTGTGCCCAGGCCGACACTGTGGCGGACACCCTCGTGAACACCTGAGGGGCTGTCAACAGGCCGAAGCAAAGGGTCCTGAACTGCAGAGACTGGGAACCCCCCTTCACTCTGAGGAACTTCCTGCTGGAGGGGTGGACAGGGATCTGGAAATAGGGATCCTTGAGGTCCAGGGACATCATGAAGTTCCCTTCCCTCAAGGCTGCTAGCACTGACTTCAGAGTGTCCATTTTGAAGTCCGTCTTGCTGATAAACTTGTTGAGGGCAGAGAGGTCGATGACAGGTCTCCAACCCCCTGTCGCTTTCTCCACCAGGAAGAGCCTGCTGTAGAACCCTGGGGATGGATAACCCACTAGTTCCAGGGCTCCCTTGTTCTACATGGCTGACACCTCCTCCTGTAAAGCTGCTTTCTTCAAGGGGTCCTTTGGTGCCAACCATTCCGTACGATGATCGGGGATTAGAAGGGGCGGCTCCGTCAGGAAGGGGACCCTGTATCCTTCCTTCAGGACTGCTACGGACTACGGGTCCTCTCCGTTGTCCTGCCATGCTTGCCAAAAATGTTTGAGGCATCCCCCTACCTGAGGCTTCGGCAGGAGAGGGGGGCCTCTCTTCATACCTCCTTCTAAAGGCGCGGCTCGAACGGCCTCTCCTAAAGCCGGAGTACTTTGGCCTAAAGGAGGCTTGAGGCGTCGAACTTCCTCTACGGGTGGGGGGGGGGCCTGCTGCCAGGCTGATGAAGGGGAGTCCCTCCTCGACTGGGCTGTAGAAGGGTGGGGCCCTTCTGGTACAGCCCTTCTGTGCGAGGGTTTTCTCGCGGCTGAGTGTCTGGGGTCCGCGATTTCCTTCAGCCTCCGGACTCTCTCCACAGTCTCTTCCACTGCTTTCAGGGGGAAGATGGACTCGCCCCACACTGGCGAGTTTCTCAAACATTTTGCCTCAGGTTGGGGGAGCTTGCGGGACAGCTTGTTAAGGATCGTGTCTTTCCGCCGAAGTACCCAGTTGGCTGTCTAAGTGAGAGACTGAAAGGTGAGGAGTTTCAACGCCTTCCCTCCTTAGCGTATGAGTTCCTGAAGCACAGTCTGGTTTTCCGGAACCGCTAGATCGTGGGACAGCTGGAAGCTCACCAGCGTACAGGCCCACCAGTCAAGCCAAGAGGTCACGTTGCTAATGTCTTGGGCCGTATCCTCCATCATGGGAGCCTCGGCCGGGGAAAAGCACACCGGGGCAGAGACGGTCCTATCTTCGGTGTTACCTTGCTTGAGGGCGGCCACTGCTGCCTCTATCGAACAAGGCCCCGAGGGCTGACCGTCGGTGACGTAGAACCGCTTCTGGGTCCTCAAACCCGGAAGCAACTTGAAGGACCCCTGGGCCCTGAGGGAGTTTGCCTGCCCCGCAACGTACCGGTCTACATGCTCCCTACCAAGCTTGACGGCAGGAGCTAGGGGGAGGGTCAAGGACGGCTTCTGCTTGACAGGGTTATCCACCATCCTCCCCAGCCCCGAGAGCCAAGCCTGCTCCGTCGAAGGCTTAGGTTCGTCTATGCGATGGTGCCGCCTGATGAGGGCCAGAACCTTCCTGTATGACAAGACCTCATCGACGTACAGTCCCCGGCGTCCATCTAGCCGTCGGCCACTCAGTCCTCTTCGTCATGCCCATCTGCGAGCCCGTATGGGTCCATGTGGGAGACTCCGTCTTCTTCTTCCAGGCGAATCGATGGGGCGGGTCCTTCCGCCACGACGGGTGGAGCTGCCGAGGCGGAGGTAGTCGTCA
Organism: Palaemon carinicauda; assembly: GCF_036898095.1. Taxonomy (NCBI): domain Eukaryota; kingdom Metazoa; phylum Arthropoda; class Malacostraca; order Decapoda; family Palaemonidae; genus Palaemon; species Palaemon carinicauda. Next base: position 30,979,613 of record NC_090751.1, read on the forward strand.
TGGGTCTACCTACGCTCGGGGAGAGCCGTGGTGCATGAGACCCACGATGTACCACCAGGTATCCAGGGCGCTTTAGTAGAGCTGCCGAGGTACCGGGTCCACGTGATGAGCTGCCGAGCCGGCACAGCGGTTCTCTCCGCTGGGCGGATGGAGCCGGTGACCTGGCGGGCAGAGGGACGGCAAAGCCGACCTGAGTCGAGGGCTTCGACCGGCGTGCGGGTCGGGTTGTCGACAAGCGTGGCAGGGGCATAGGGGTGGCTTCAGAGGCCAAGGAGGCAGACAACGGAGCGGCAGATGCCCTAGTCAACCCGCTATGGGGGAAAGCTGCCTGAGCCCACCTATCTTTGGAAGGGCGCCTACGCTTGTTCTTCCGCTTCGACGATTTTGGCTTCCTCCTGGAAGGGTCCGAGCGGGAACGAGACTTCGACTTGCAGGCCCTCTTCCGCTTCCTTCTCCCCTCCCAGGAGTCGTCGTCCTCCGAAGATGATGACTCGTAATACGACGAAGAGGAGGAGGAGCTGGTTGAGTCCTGTTATAAGATGCGGGATCCTGTTGTCGTTCTATCAACATGAGGGGCTGCATAAAATCAGGCGGGAGCGTCGACGACGGCGCCGGGGGAGTCCGAAGGGCTTTCCTCGACGCGAACCACCCTTCAAACTCTTCTTCTTGGCGCATCGGCGACCTGAAGGTGTCCTTGGAGCCGTCCAAATGATGGAGTCAAGGTCTGAAGAACCTGTCGGCTGCCTCTCTTTGTCTGCGTCTTGCCCGGGCGCTGCGGTACCCAAAACATTCTGCCATGGAGCGGGGGAAGGGGCCGCGGCCGCCTTCGCCAACACCGGGTCTTCGGTAGAGACAGGCAGGGCCAGAGCCTCGTCTTCCGAACACACTCCCGCCCCCCCAGCAGGCCCCTCCACATGCCTGCGACACAACAACATCCCCCACATCAATGAAATCAGACTCATGGGGAACGGCAATGGGCCATTTCCCTGCAACGGACTTACCTCGACTCCTACTCAGGGTAGGGAAAGGAGATGGGGAACACCGCTCGGAATGGGCGGCAGGAGAAGCCAAAGGAGAAGCGGCGCCTACCTTCTTCGGGGACTGCTTCGCTGCCTTCTTCTTCTTTGTGGCGTACAGAGCCCACTGGACTTCGGACCAGGCTTCGCACTCCGGACACGTGGGCGATGGGGAACACACACTGCCCCTGCATGAGAAGCACAGCGAATGAGGGTCTACCTCAGGCTTCGAAAGCCACGCACCACAGGACTTATCCACCTTACGACCGGGGCAACGACGTTGGGATTCCATAATGCAGTACTAGGAAATACCAAGCAACCCAAGACACTGGGAAAGGAGGTGGACAAAGGTGCCACAAGGGAAACACGAGGGAACCACGTGGTAACACAAAGGGTCGGACGGGATGTGAGAGAGCGGCGAGATGTGATCAGCGCCGCAACCAGAAGCTTACTGATGACCGAGACCTAGGTCCATGCTCTCGCACTCTGACCCAGGTCGCCTCAGGGCGAGTGTCCATCCGCCACGGAGGGACCCCACTAGAGAAAACGGAGATAGGGGAAACTACTCAAAAATCTGGTCGGTTGGAAGGAGAATCCCAGATACTTCAAAGAAAGTAGTTCGAGGTAAGTACTCCGTGTTGGAACAAATCTGTGTTTAAGTTTGTGAGGAAAAGAAAGTAACATTCAATTGCCTACTGTATATTTTTGTTTCATAAATATAAACCTAAACTTGGAAAATACTTTAAATGTTAGTTATTAAATTTGATACTAGCCTGATTCAAAGTATCATAAACTCAGAATTCTAAAATGACAAATTCGGAGATAATTTGTATTTTTTCTAACTATACAAACCTCAGCTATTTAATATAGGTTATTACTTTCGCGTAGGCGAAATGACGAGCCATTAGAATTTTAACGAGGGTTTACTATCCCCATCGCTAGTTAGCGGGGGGGGGGGGGGGGGGGTAGGGAGGGGTAGCTTGCTAAACCCCCCCCCCCCCACCCCCCTCACACACCTGTGTGATGACCTAACTTTGCTTAGAGGTAGGACTTCACGGAGGACAGGGCTGGCGGGCAAGTTTGATTAAATAGCTAAGGTTTGTATAGTTAGGAAAAATACAAATTACCTGTATCTACGAATTTGTCATTTGTTCAGTAACTGAAATACAAACCACGCTATTTAATATGGGTGGCTCAACCCTTAGGAAGGGTGGAAAAGTCCCAGCCATACTGGCTTTTGGCTTTGCCCGGGGACTCATTATCTGAGTGTGTCAGTACTCAACAATAAAGAGTCTCTGCACCTCGCTCGCATCTTGCTACGCAAGGGCTGCAGCCTACATAAGCTGTGTGTGAAGGATTATGTGTGACTCGTCATAGGAAATTGACCTGAAGTTCTTTAGATGAAAAACTTTAGGCTAGGACTTACCCAATACCACCTCATCAGGGTATGGGGACGTGACAGTATTAACTTAATACTAGGAACACAAGGAAGCAGAGGAGAGGATGAAGAAAAGAATAAGGGTCAGACAAATCTTTTCATTCATGCAGACTAAGACCGGGTAACAATGCCCTCAACCCTCTGCTACCTGTCCATTAAGGAGCCTGAGCTTAGACCAGCTGTTGTGCAGCCAACACAGGGCCGATAGAGAACGTATCGAGCCTCCTGTGTGTCACGTCTTGCAGGTAGTGGGCTGTGAAGGTCGTCTGACGCATCCACGCCCCAGCTTGTAGAACCTGCGTCACTGAGAAGTTCTTCTTGAAGGTCAGGGACGTAGCTACAACCCTGACATCAAGTGCTCTAAGGCGACATGACGGAGGAGGGTCAGGATTCAGGGACAGATGGATCACCCTACGAATCCATGCGGAGATGGTATTGTTGGTGACCCTCCTCTTTGATCTCCCAGTGCTCAGAAACAAAGCTTGCACTTGGGGACGAATGCAGCCGTTTTTTGAGATATAACCTCAGACTTCTTACTGGACACAGTAGGAGATGGTCTGGGTCATCTATTACAGAAAGAAGACTCGAAATCCAGAGAGTCGAATCGAGGATCCGGCACTCCTGGATTCTGTGTCTTAGCCACAAACTCAGAGACGAATCTGAACGTTACCTCCCTTCATCCCCTTGCATGGGCGATGTCATACGAGAGACCATGAAGTTCACTGACTCGCTTGGCCGAGGCCAAAGCTAGTAGGAACACCGCCTTCAAAGTTAGGTGGTGATTTGAAGCCTGGCGAAATGGATCGTAGGGAGGCCTCATAAGAGGCCTGAGAATTCGAACCATGTTCCCTGGAGGAGGTCTCACTTCCGACTGAGGGCAGGTAAGATCGTCTCTTCGTATGAATAGGGAAAGTACCAGAGAGGAAGAAAAGTACGCTCTTTTGGGCCTGAAGGCTAGACTTAAGGCTCAGTGATAGCCTTTCATTGCCGAGACTGAAAGGCGCATTCTTCCCGCAAATGAACGAAGTACTCTGCTCTTGCTGGAATAGTGGCATCGAGTGGAGAGATACCCCTTCACGATTCCAACCACAGAAAACTCGCCACTTTGCCTGGTAGGCCCCTGCGGATGACCTGCGCAGGTGTCCAGACATCCTTTTCGCAACTTGTTGCAGCAATCCTCTCGTAGTGAGGAGATATTGGATGGTGTCCAGGCGCGAAGTCGAAGCAAAGCTACGGCTTTGTGAAAGATGCTGGCATGTGGTTGTTTGAGTAGCTTGTGCCGCAGAGGGAGTTCTCCCGGGAGTTCCGTTAGGAGTTGCAGAAGGTCCGGAAACCATTCCGCATGATGCCACAGCGTAGCTATAAAGGGTCATCGAGCGATTGGCCAATATTCTGGTCTTGTTGAGCACGATCCTCATCAGACAGAACGGGGGGGAAAAGCGCACACGTCGGTGCTGTCCCACCGTTGTTGGAAGGCATCTTGCCAGAGTGCTTTGGGATCTGGGGCTGGGGGCAATACAGCGGGAGCTTGAAGTTCAGTGCTGTAGCGAACCGATCCACAGTCGGGTAACCCCACAAAGTCAGGACTTTGTTGGCCACTGGATGATCCAAGGACCACTCAGTACTCATTATCTGAGATGCTCTGCTCCGACAGTCGAGGAGCACATTCCCTTTGTCTGGAATGAAGCGAACCGATAGAGGCATCGAGTGGACTTCGGTCTATCTCAGTATCTCTACCGAGAGATGGGATAGCTGCTTTGAAAAGGCACCTCCTTGCTTGTTGATGTAAGCCACTACTGTGGCGTTGTCGCTCATCACACCACAGAGTGATCCGCTAGGTCTTTGTTGGCATTGTTGAAGGGCCATGAAGAACAGCCTTCATCTCTAGCAGATTTATATGGAGGCACTTTTCCAATTCTGACCACAGGCCAGAGGAAAGGGCTTGCGACTCTTCTCAGCCTTGCTATTCCGTCGTCTGATGGAAAGGCTTTATGGAGATTGGTGTCTATAATCATGCCTAGGTGAACCAGTCATTGATTGGGCAGCAGAGCGGACCTCTCGAGACTTACCATGATCCTTAGATCCGGGCAAAGTCGTAGAAGTTTGTCTTGGTGTCAAAGAGGAATAACTATGCGTCTGTTAGGATCAGGCAGTCATCCACATAACGGAAGAGACGGAAGCCAATCCTGAGTGCCCATGATGAAATTAGGGTGAACAGTCCGGTGAAACCCTGTGGTGCTGTGGAGACCGAAACACGGCACCTTGAAATGGTACTCCTTGTTGTCTATGGTGAATCCTAAGTACTTCCTTGAAGACGGATGGACTGGGATCTGGAAGTACATGGCCTTCAGGTCCAGTAAACATAAGAAGTCTTGCGATTTACTGCCAGACTGACTGTATCTGCGGTCTCCATGCTGACCGAAGTATTCTTTAATCTGGACCTCTGCCCACAGAGTTAGCCACCTTGCTGATCCCAAGGCAAGGGTGCTAAATGACACCGGATTCGTCGTCAGGGGAGGTAGAGATGTTGTAAACAGGATGCGATATCCCTGACTGCTTACAGAAATCGTCCAGGAAACAGCCCTGAGTTGCTGCAACCTGTCTACGCAGCCTTGTAGGTATCCCGCCGCTGGCGGACATGCAGGGGGACTGCCAATCCTAGCGTTTGCGTTCTCGGTTGCCCCTTCTAGGATTCTTCCCTCCCATGTGTAACTTATTGCCTTTCTTGTCCTTGACCAGAAAGGGCTTAGATCCCACTGTCTTAGCTGCCGTTGATTTCATAGGACGTGGCTGCTGAGGTGCTGGTTTATAGGGCTTGAATGACAAAGCCCTATATAGGAGGGAGTCTCGGAGACTTCCAACACCTCTCAGCTGCCTGCTTCACGTCCTTAGGCTCAAACAGGTTCGTTCCCATAACGAAAGAATGTCTGAACCTGTAGATTTGGTGCTAGAGGACTCCCGGTATTTCTTTGGAGTTCTTGACTCCCTCCCGGGAGGGATGCAGGACTCCAACAACGACGGAGGCAGGCTCTTCTCTATCTTTATTCGAGAAAACATATCGCGCGAGGTGGGGTTTCCCTCAATGGTGTGATTGGGGAACGTCTCACCTCCCGTGACTCTCCTGAGGGCGGGAAAACTTCGTCCAAAGGTGAAGGAGAAAAGTCTGAGGGGGGAGAGTACCTGTCTCGAAGACTTACGAGGACAGCTACGTCCTCGGAGAAGTTACCTCGTCCGAACTCCTCTTTTCCTCCTCGGGGAAGTGGTTCCAGCCAAGGATTTGAGGCTCCATTCAGAGAGAACAGCTTGAAAGCCTGTGCTACCACTTTGATTAGAGTCCCAAATCATGCTTCCGGCCAGCGGTTGCCCTGTCAGACACTCCCTTTGGAGGGGAAGCCGCCTATAAAAAGATAAGGACGGCATGTCCCTGAACTTTTCTGAAACCTTCCCCCCTCCGGCAAGCAAACTGTTCTGTGCTTGGGAGGGGGGGGAGAAAGTGGCAATGGCGACCTTACAGCGCGTTGTCCGCCAGCCTCACGCGAGGGAGGGTATTGGCGCTTGCGCTAGGGAGAGCGGCGGTGCTCGTGTGATGGGAAATACCCGGGGGTCGAGTGCAAGACTGTTGAAATGCTCGCACGCGCGGGCGAGACTTCATAGGGTGTGCAGGAATCAGATTGACGAGCAGGATCAGAATGAAGAGCCCGTGTAGACCAGAATGTTGGCACGCGCGCGCGGCTATCAGTGCACGCGTACGAGTTTGTTGGGGCGAGCGAGCGTGTGGAAGACCATCCGTGCGCTTGCGCGTGTAAGAAGATTGTCGGCGCTTGCGCGCGCAAGAAGATCGTAGGCGCTTGAAGATCGTCAGCGCTCACGCGCGTAAGGTCATTGGCGCTTCAGCGCATAAGAAGATCGTCGGCGCTTGTACGCGTTAGAAGGTCAGCGAGTGCGCGCAGGAAACCATCGGTGCCTGCGCGCGAATGAAGATCGTCAGCGCTGGCGCTCGAAAGAAGATCGTCGGCGCTTACGCGCCAATAAAATGGATGATCGTCGGCGCTTACGCGCGTATGAAGATCATCAGCACTAGCGCTTGAAGGAAGATCGTCAGCGCTTGCGCGCATAAGAAGATCATCGACCAAGAAGATCGTCGGCGCTTGCGCGCATAAGAAGATCGTTGGCGCTAGCGATCGCGCTTGTGCGCTAGGATGAAGGATCAGCTGACAGGACAATCAGGAACTGGGATGTGTCCTGAAGAGGGAGGGCATCTCCTGAAGAGGACCAGGCAGGTCTGCTTCAGAGTCCAGAGCCGACGATCCACACTGGAAGTACTGCTTGATACCCCGAGGAGTGGTCTCTATGAGAGATCTCTCCCGCGAACGGGAGAGGTGCCCTTCGTAGAAGAGACTTGGAGACACTGTAGGCTGAACCACTGGTGAGCGCCGTGCGATATCTCAGGAACTCCAACGATGAGCGCCAATGCGCAGGGAACGTTGGCGAGCAGTGCCTGGAACAGGGTGTCTCTGAATAGCAATCTCAGGAACAGCAGGCAAGCGCTTGCGCGCAATTGCGCATGAGCTCGCAGGAGAACATTGGCGCACAGGGGATACCTGGCGCTTCAGAAACTTACTCTCAATGTGAGAAAAGCCCCTTTGCCCCGAAGGGATCGGTGCCCGTTGGATAACGGGGGACGTGGGCACCCACAGTGCGTCAGCAGCCAGGAACAGAGACGGCAGGTCAGCAGGTCTAGGAAAACGAGACCCCAAAGGATCAGCGGACTTAGGGCATGAGAGACCAAAGGCCTAAGGTCGCCAGAGTTGTGAGACCCCGAAGAGTCAGCACAAACGAGAAACTGAAGTTTCTCTGTCACTAAACACCGAAGTGTAGGAGTGACTTAAAGTTACGAGAGCCCAAGGCTGCTGCGTAACTAATGTTACGAGACCCCGAAGGTTCAGCCTAACGGGAAACCAAAGTTTCCGTCACTAAACACCGCAGTGTTAGTGACTAAAGTTACGAGAGCCCAAGGGTTCTGCGTAACTAATGTTACGAGACCCCCAAAGGGTCAGCGTAACGAGAAACCGAAGTTTCCCTGTCACTAAACACCGAAGTGTTAGTGACTGAACAGCAAGCTGGTCTAAACAGGAACAATCCTCCAAAGATAAGTCTCTATGAGTGGCCTCTCTCGCGAACAAGAGAGGTGAACACTTCGTAGAAGAGACTGAAGACACTGGTGATGTTGCCCCAAGGTCTTTAGGGTCAGGAAGCTGACCTATAAGGGGCAATCCTCCGAAGGGGAGCCCTTATGAGTGGCCTCCCTCGCGAACGAGAGAGGTAAAGACTGAACCTGCAGCTGCTCAGCCCCTTGAGCATAGCTACAGAAGAGACCGCTCAGCCCCAAGAGAATAGTCACAGGAAGTTCCATGGACCGGCCATGCAACCGCTCAAGCCCCTCGAGCATGGATACAAGAGCGGTAGTTCAGCACCAAGAGCAACCGCCTAAAGACCAGGAAAATTAAGGTATGAGTTCCCCCAGCAGGGGGAATATCTCACACCTGGGAAGGGAACCTCCCTCGAAAGGGAAGTACTGTACCTACCCCTGGAGGCGAACCTCCTTATCGTTCTAAGATGAAGTGAAGAGCTGACAGATGTCCCGGGAGAACTTATAAGAGAAGGGATAACGCCCATGACGATGTCCTAGAGAGACGGCAGCGACAGCAGACTCCCCAGGCATAAACAGGACAGCTCTGCTTCGTTGGCACACTTCAGTCAAACGAAGAAAAACTGCATAGTTAACTGGGAAAATAAAGTTAAATAATTATTTAACAGAAATTCCCCACGGAAGGAACTCCGCAGAGTAACCCCGAGGGAATAGAAAAACATAAGAATTAGAAATTAAGTATGCGCCCTCCTCCCCTACTGACATTCACGGGAGAAGGGGGAGGGCGGAGAACTTCAACAAAAAATAGAATCACAGTATAACAATTATAATTTTGTAACTGATTTTTGAATGATCACAAATAGGAAGAACCACTGAACCCCAAGGGGAAGTGTTCCCCAGAAGCTGAAAAGTTAAAATGATATTTTGATTATAAAATAAATTTTTGAATATACTTACCCGGTGAATATATAATAGCTGACGTCTCGGACGGCTCGACAGAAACCAAAAACTCGTGAGCGATCGCCATGAAGGTTGCGGGTGTGACCACCAGCGCCGACTATCGGCCAGATACCGCACATACTTGTAAACAGCTCCAGTTCTTCTCATTCCGCAGGGTCTCTATCGGGGAGGAAGGGAGGGCCTTTAATTTATATATTCACTGGGTAAGTATATTCAAAAATTTATTTTATAATCAAAATATCATTTTTAAATATTAAACTTAGCCGGTGAATATATAATAGCTGATTCACACCCATGGTGGTGGGTAGAGACCAGTATTAATACAATAAAGGCGTATATGCTCATGAGTTTTTGACAATTATATCATAACAAAACCAAATTAAATATAGGTACCTGGTAAGGAAGCTGACTCTGACGATTACTCTGCCTTATTAGTCCGCTTTCCTCACGAAGCCCAGCCATCCTCTCAGGATGCTGAAAGACTCCCAGGAGCTGTTATATCCAGGGCAACCACCCATACAACAGGACCTCATCAAAACCCTTAATCTGGGCGCTCTCAAGAAAAGACATTTGACCACCCGCCAAATCAAAAAGGATGCGAAAGACTTCTCAGTCTTCCGTACAACCCAAGACAAGATTAAAAACATTTCAAAAGAAGATTAAAAGGATATTGGGAATAAGGGAATGTAGTGGTAGAACCCTCACCCACTACTGCACTCGCTGCAACGAATGGACCCAGTGTGTAGCAGTCCTCATAAAGAGTCTGGACGTCTCTTAAGTAAAATGAAGCGAACACCGACTTGCTCCTCCAAAAGGTCGCGTCCATAATACTTCGCAGAGATCTGTTTTGCTTAAAAGCCACGGAAGTTGCTATCGCTCTTACTTCGTGCGTCTTGACCTTAAGTAAACAACGATCTTTTTCACTTAAGTGAGAATGTGCCTCTCGGATTAAAAATCTAATAAAATACAATAAAGCATTTTTAGACAGAGGCAATGAGGGCTTCTTAACGGAGCACCATAAGGCCTCAGATCCACCTCGTAAAGATCTGGTACGAGCTAAATAAAACTTAAGAGCTCTAACTGGGCACAGTACTCTTTCAACCTCGTTGCCTACGATCTCTGATAGGCAAGGTATATCAAAAGATTTAGGCCAAGGACGAGAAGGCAGTTCATTTTTGGCCAAGAAACCAAGCTGAAGCGAACATGTGGCTTTATCTGTAGAGAAGCCGATGTTTTTACTAAAGGCATGGATCTCACTGACCCTTTTAGCCGAAGCCAAGCACACCAAAAAAAGCGTCTTGAGGGTGAGATCCTTCAGGGAGGCTGAATGTAATGGCTCAAACCTGTCGGACATTAGGAACCTTAGGACCACGTCTAAGTTCCAACCAGGAGTTGACATACGACGCTCCTTAGAGGTCTCGAAGGACTTAAGGAGATCTTGGAGATCTTCATTATTGGACAGATCCAAGCCTCTATGTCTAAACACAGAAGCCAACATGCTCCTGTAGCCCTTAATAGTGGGAGCAGAGAGGGAGCGAACATTTCTCAGATGCAGGAGAAAGTCTGCAATTTGGGCTACAGAGGTACTGGAAGAGGAAACGGATGATGACTTGCACCAATCTCTAAAGACCTCCCACTTCGACTGGTAGACCTTGATGGTAGATGTTCTCCTAGCCCTCGCGATCGCTCTGGCTGCCTCCTTCGAAAATCCTCGAGCTCTTGAGAATCTTTCGATAGTCTGAAGGCAGTCAGACAAAGCGCGGGGAGGCTTTGATGAAGACTCCTTACGAGGGGCTGCCGTAAGAGATCCATCCTTAAAGGCAGACTCCTTGGAACGTCTACCAGCCATTGAAGTACCTCTGTGAACCACTCTCTCGCGGGCCAGAGGGGAGCAACCAACGTCAACCTTGTCCCTTCATGATAGGCGAACTTCTGCAGTACCTTGTTGATGATCTTGAACGGCGGGAATGCGTACGCGTCCAGGTGAGACCAGTCCAGCAGAAAAGCATCTATGTGGGCCGCCTCTGGATCTGGGACTGGAGAGCAATAGGTCGGGAGCCTTTTGGTCAACGAGGTGGCAAAGAGGTCTATGGTGGGTTGACCCCAAGTCATCCAAAGACTCTTGCACACGTCCTTGTGGAGGGTCCATTCTGTGGGGATCACCTGACCTCTCCGACTGAGACAGTCCGCCAGGACGTTCCATTCCCCCTGGATGAATCTTGTCAACAGTGAGATGCCTCGATCTTTTGACCAGATGAGGAGGTCCCTTGCGATGACGAACAGTGTGTGGGAGTGAGTGCCTCCTTGCTTGGAGATGTACGCCAAGGCTGTGGTGTTGTCCGAATTCACTTCTACCACTTTGTTTCTTAGAAGACTCTCGAAACTCGTCAAGGCCAAGTGAACAGCCAACAGCTCCTTGCAGTTGATGTGCAGGCTCCTCTGATCCGACGCCCAAAGACCCGAACATTCCAGACCGTCCAGAGTCGCTCCCCAAACCAAATCCGACGCGTCTGAGAATAACACGTGGTTTGGGTTCTTGACCGCCAGGGACAGACCCTCTCGAAGACTTATGTTGCTGTCCCACCAGTTCAGGCACGTTTTTACTGGCTCGGAGATCGGGATTGAAACAGCTTCCAAAATCTTGCCCTTGTTCCAATGGGAGTCTAGATGGAACTGGAGAGGGCGAAGGTGAAGTCTCCCTAGTGAGATAAATTGTTCCAGGGATGACAGAGTCCCTAGGAGGCTCATCCAACTTCTCACTGAGCAACGGTCTTTTCTCAGCATGAGGCGGACTTTGAGCAAGGCTTGATCTATCCTGGTGGCAGACGGAAAAGCCCGAAAAGCTAGACTGCGAATCTCCATCACCAAATAGAGAATCGTCTGGGAGAGATTCAGTTGAGACTTTTCTAAGTTCACTAACAGTCCCAACTCCTTTGCAAGATCCAACATCCATTGAAGGTCCTGCAGACAGCGATGACGGGACGACGCTCTGAGTAGCCAGTCGTCCAGGTACAGGGAGGCTCGAATCCCCGATAAATGAAGAAATTTTGCCACATTCCTCATGAGACTCGTAAACACAAGAGGAGCAGGGCTGAGGCCGAAGCACAATGCTCGGAACTGGTACACCACATTCTTGTATACAAACCTTAGATACGGTTGTGAATCCGGGTGTATAGGAATGTGGAAGTACAGTACGCATCCTGCAGGTCGAGAGAGACCATCCAGTCTCCCTCTCTGACCGCTGCTAGGACGGACTTCGTTGTCTCCATCGTAAATTTTGTTTTTACAACAAAAACGTTGAGCGCACTGACATCCAGCACTGGCCTCCAACCTCCTGTATGCTTTGGGACTAGGAAGAGACGGTTGTAAAATCCCGGTGATTGAAGGTCCGAGACTTTCACCACCGCTCCCTTCTCTAGCAACTGAGACACCTGCTGATGTAGAGCTTGTCTCCTTGACTCCTCTCGATACCTGGGAGAGAGGTCTAAAGGAACTGTTACTAGAGGAGGTCTGCGTACAAAAGGTATTTTGTACCCCTCCTTGAGCAACAACACAGACTCTCGGTCTGCACCCCTCTTCTCCCAGGCCTGCCAGAAGTTGTTCAGTCTGGCCCCTACCGCTGTCTGAGGACGTGGGCAGTCAGACTCTGCCACGGGAGGACTTGGATCCTCTCCTCTTGCCTCTTTTACTGTCGGCACGAGCGCCTCCCCTACTGGGGGCTCTGCCACGAAAGGGCGGGATAAACCTCGTCGCTGGGGTATCGACCTTGGGTCTTACGACATAAGACGATGAAGGAGCAGCCTTGCGCGCCGACGTAGCCATCAGGTCGTGGGTATCCTTCTGCACCAGTGAAGCCGCAATATCCTTGATCAACTGCTGAGGAAACAAGGCAGATGACAACGGGGCAAAGAGAAGCTCCGACCTTTGGCAGGGAGTTACTCCTGCCGAAAGAAACGAGCAAAGAGTCTCCCTCTTCTTCAGGACTCCTGCCGTAAAGGTAGCGGCGAGCTCATTAGAGCCATCACGGATGGCTTTGTCCATGCAGGACATAATAAGCACGGAAACATCACGGTCGGCCGAAGAGATCTTCCTGCTTAAGGCCCCTAGCGACCAATCTAAGAAGTTAAAAACTTCGAAGGCCCTGTAAACCCCTTTGAGGAGATGGTCAAGGTCTGAGGAGGACCAGTAAACTTTAGAGCGTCTCATGGCCAGGCGACGGGGAGAGTCTATGAGGCTTGAAAAGTCTCCCTGGGCAGAGGCAGGAACTCCCAAGCCGAGAACTTCTCCCGTGTCATACCAGACGCTCGCTCTAGAAGCCAGTTTAAAAGGAGGGAAAGCAAAGGCTGTCTTCCCCAAACTCCTCCTGGTGATCAACCAGTCGCCTAGCAAACGTAAAGCTCTCTTAGAAGAGCGAGAGAGCACTAGCTTAGTAAATGAAGGCTTCGAAGTAGCTAGGCCTAGCGTAAACTCTGACGAAGGCGAACGAGGAGCAGCAGTTACAAAATGGTCCGGAAAAAGATCCTTAAAAATCAGCATGATTTTTTTAAAATCCATAGAGGGCTGAGCAGCTTTAGGCTCCTCTCCGTCTGACAAAGTCCCCAAAGGAATATCAGTAGGAGGAGGATCAGCAACTTCCTCATCTGAAGGAACCTCGTCCGACAATTGCCGAGTCTCATGAAAAGGAGAGACCTGCCGCCGCGGCAACGCTTGACAGGCAATGTCAACAAGCAAAGGAGCAGCAGTAGCAGTAGAGGAAGCGACGTCACGCCGCTGCTGAAAGGACTGAAATCCTTGTGACTGACCAACAACAACAACTGAAGTTGATTGACACTCGACGTCACGTCGGAACTGCCTTGACTGCATCGACTGAGCAGGCAAAACAACCTTCGACTGCGGTGATTGACGCTCAACGTCAAGTCGAGGCAACTGAGCCGGTCGGCGAACGTCCTGAACGTCAACACGAGACTGCGGCAGCGGCTGAACGTCAACACGAGACTGCGGCAGCGGCTGAAAGTCAACACGGGACTGCAGCGAGGGAGGATCCATGTCACGTGACTGACATGAAAAACTACTGACATCACGTTTCAAAGTACAAGAAACTTCAGCACTAACGTCAAAAGGACGAGTAAAAGCTCGTTTGGGCGGCTGACGGCCAGAGTCTCGTTCAGCGTAACGGCGATTCGAAAGCGAAGGATCATCGTGAACCTGCTCAACGTCATACTCCTCCATAAGGGAGGCAAGCTTAGTCTGCATGTCCTGCAGGACAACCCATTTAGGATCAACGGGAGTCGGAACGGGCCGAGACGACGGTAACGTCTGTGTTGGCAAAACATTACCTTTACCGCGACCCTCGGACCCCGTGTTACGCTTACGTTTAATAGGCGAACAGTCTTCCGACGACTGCAAAGGGGCAGAGCTGTCCCAATGGCTACAGCCAGGATGCTGGACCTGTCCTGAAGGGACTGACTTTCGCTTCAAGGGTCTAGAAACCTTGCGCCAAGGTTTCTTTTGCGAAAAGTCTTCGGATGACGAGGAGAACACAGTCTCACCCGTCTTATGGTAAGGGCGATCTTGACGAGAAACGTCCGATACCAAAGAGGGAACGTCTGTACGTTGGTTAAAGCCTCTCGACCCCTTAAGTCCTACGACATTACTTCTCCCTGGTGCAGGGGAGCCTGAAAGAGGTCTCGGACTAGGGGAGCGACAAGCACGAACAGACGAACCCTCGGTCGCAACACTAAATACACTTTGCGCACTTATCACTTTATCACTACGATTTTCTGATTTACCACTCTGACACTTCAATAACTTCACATCTGACATGAGTTGGTTACGGTCCGATGCTAAGGACTCAACTTTTTCGCCTAAAGCTTGAATCGCAAGAAACATATCCCGCATGGACGGTTCATGAGTGCTAGTAGGGGGTTCAGGAACAACTACTACAGGGGAAGGATTAGGTTCAGGGGCATGGGAGGAGGAAAATTCCAACGACCTAGAGGAGCTTCTCCTCACCCTATCTCTCTCCAGCTTACGAGAATATTTATCATATTCAAGCCAGTCGAATTCCGACAAGACCACGCACTCATCACACCGATCTCCTAATTGGCAGGATTTACCCCGGCAATTAGAACAAACGGTATGTGGGTCGAGAGAGGCCTTGGGAAGACGTTTGTTACAATCCCTCGCATTACACTTGCGAAATTTAGGTCCAGGGATAGGAGAAGGGTCAGCCATATTGAACAATCAGAGAAAATCCAAAACAAATCCAAAGTCATCAACAATAAACACTAGCCAAAAAAGGGTTTCAAGAGTTTTAATTGAAGAAAAAACACCCGTCACAGCGAAAGCTCAAAAACAACCAAAATAAAGTACTTCACCAAAAAGGACGAAAACTCAAGGTCATCAGCGAGCGGAATCAACTTGTCGATAAGACCGACAGAGAAGAACTGGAGCTGTTTACAAGTATATGCGGTATCTGGCGCTGGTGGTCACACCCGCAACCTTCATGGCGATCGCTCGCGAGTTTTTGGTTTCTGTCGAGTCGTCCGAGACGTCAGCTATTATATATTCACCGGCTAAGTTTAATATTTAAAAAATACAATTAAATTTCATAAAAATAATTGAGGCAAAAAAAACGGAAAAGCAACTCAGCCCGCAACGGGAAAGAAGTTTCCTTAGTAGTACGTAGTAGTAGTAAAAGATGAACGACCTCGAGTAGAGAGAGAGAACGTAGTCAAACTAAACTCCCACATTCCCTTTGCTGAGAATCCAAGTTCCCCGTAGGAAAGGAGGAACAGCGAAGATAAAAGATGAATGAAGAAAGTCCAGCGATGACGATTCCCCATCGCGGACGAATTAACGGAAAACCAAAGGAAACGACCGAAGGACCAAGGGGGAGACGCCGCGTCCCATGACAAGAAACCGCGGTGGCCTAGCAATACCGGTGTCGTTGTCGTACACTACCATACAACATAAACACTGGAAAGAAAACTTACTACATTTCTATACACAAAAATATATACATAAACATAAAAGAATGTTTATATCACAAATTTTAAGTAATTTGTATTTTTCCTAACAGTACTTACCTCGAACTACTTTCTTAGGAGTATCTGGGATCTCCTCCCAACCGACCAGAGTTTTGTGTAGTTTACCCTAGTCCGTTTTCTATGAGGGGTAACTTCAGCTGGAGTGATACGCGCCCTGAGGCTAACCCCGGGTCAGAGAGCATGCTTGCTCAGGTCTCGATCTCCAGTAAGTTCTCGATACCTTAGGTATCTATGAAGTCCAGCAAGGCACTCGGGGTAGGATGGGCGGGCCATTACCCGAAAGTAGTTTGAGGTAAGTACTGTTAGGAAAAATGTTATTTTGATAATAAAATAAATTTTTGAATATACTTACCCGGTGATTATAATAGCTGCAACTCTGTTGCTCGACAGAAAAACTCTACGGAAAAATTCGCCAGCGATCGCTACACAGGTAGGGGGTGTACTCAACAGCGCCATCTGTCGTTCAGATACCCATTACTCATTGTAAACAAAGAACTCAATTTTCTCCTCGGTCCACTGTGTCTCTATTGGAGAGGAAGGGAGGGTCCTTTAATTTATAATCACCGGGTAAGTATATTCAAAAATTTATTTTATTATCAAAATAACATTTTTTCAATATTTAACTTAGCCGGTGATTATAATAGCTGATTCACATCCAGGGGGGTGGGTAGAGACCAGCAAAATATGTTTACATCATATGAGCTAAGAATTTTTATTTCATTTTATAAGTTATCAAAATAACTAAACAAAATAAATAGGTACCTGGTAAGGAAGTCGACTTGAACAATTACTCTGCCTTTTTAAGTACGTCTTCCTTACGGAGCCTCGCGATCCTCTTAGGATGCTGAGCGACCCCTAGGAGCTGAAGTATCAAGGGTTGCAACCCATACAACAGGACCTCATCAAAACCTCTAATCTAGGCGCTTCTCAAGAAATGACTTTGACCACCCGCCAAATCAACTAGGATGCGAAAGGCTTCTTAGCCTTCCGGACAACCCAAAAACAATAAAAACATTTCAAGAGAAAGATTAAAAAGGTTATGGAATTAGGGAATTGTAGTGGTTGAGCCCTCACCCACTACTGCACTCGCTGCTACGAATGGTCCCAGAGTGTAGCAGTTCTCGTAAAGAGACTGGACATCCTTAAGATAAAAAGACGCGAACACTAACTTGCTTTTCCAATAGGTTGCGTCGATTATACTTCGCAGAGATCTATTTTGTTTAAAGGCCACGGAAGTTGCGACAGCTCTAACTTCGTGTGTCCTTACCTTCAGCAAAGCTTGGTCTTCCTCATTCAGATGGGAATGAGCTTCTCGTATTAACAGTCTGATAAAAATAGGATAAAGCATTCTTTGACATAGGCAAAGATGGTTTCTTAACTGAACACCATAAAGCTTCAGACGGGCCTCGTAAAGGTTTAGTTCGTTTTAAATAGAACTTAAGAGCTCTTACAGGGCATAAGACTCTTTCTAGTTCATTTCCAACCATACGACAAGCTTGGAATATCGAACGATTTTGGCCAAGGTCGAGAAGGCAGCTCGTTTTTGGCTAGAAAACCAAGTTGTAGAGAACATGTAGCTGTTTCAGATGAGAATCCGATGTTCTTGCTGAAGGCATGAATCTCACTGACTCTTTTAGCTGTGGCTAAGCATACCAGGAAGTTGCCTTGGATGAACCTCGTTACTAGTGATATGTTTAGACCTTTTGACCAGGTGAGGAGGTCCCTTGCGATCTCGTACAACGTCAGAGAGTAGGTCCCTCCTTGCTTGGAGATGTACGCCAAAGCCGTGGTGTTGTCTGAGTTCACCTCCACCACTTTGCCTTGAAGGAGAGACCTGAAGCTTTTCCAGGCCAGACGTACTGCCAGTAGCTCCTTGCAGTTGAAATGCATTGTCCTTTGACTCGAGTTCCAAATCCCCGAGCATTCCCGACCGTCTAATGTCGCACCCCAGCCTACGTCCGATGCGTCCGAGAAGAGAACGTGGTTGGGAGTCTGAACAGCCAGGGGAAGACCCTCTCTTAGGTTGATATTGTCCTTTCACCAAGTCAGACAAGACTATCTTTTCGGAAACCGGGATCGAGACCGCTTCTAGCGTCTTGTCCTTTTTACAGTGAAAAGCTAGATGGTGTTGAAGAGGACGGAGGTGTCTTCCTAGTGACACAAATTGATCCACGGATGACAGTGTCCCTACCAGACTCATCCACAGCCTGACTGAGCAGCGTTCCTTCTTCAGCATCTTCTGGATGGATAGCAGGGCTGGGGGATGATCGTCTTGTTGTTCAGCAACGTCCTCATCAGAGGGTTCCTCATCCGAAACTGATGAGGAAACGGCAACGGAGTGGGCAACGTCTGGCTCGCTGAATCCGGTCGCACTGGTGGATGCGTGACGGAGCCGGACGCAATATCATGGAACTGCTGCACAGTCTGTGAACTGTCAACAACCATGGGTGCGCGAGGAAGTACAGCGTCAACCCGAGACTGTCTAGACCGTCTGGGTTGTGCAGTCAGCACCCTACCGGGTTGCTGAGGTTGACGCACTACGTCAAAACAAGTCACCTCTGCTGGTTGTTGAACGTCCTGAACGTCAACAACCACCTCCGAGCGTCGCTTAATTTCAACGTGCGGCTGGCAACCCACACTGGGTCGCATCGGTGGAGGAACCACCTCAACTGGCAGACGCGAGTAGGTTACCTCAGCGTCAACAGGGCGCACAACCGACCGGTTGGAAGGTTGTTGGCCAGAAGGTTCTTCTCCGCATTTAAGTCCTCTATCAAGGACGCAAGCTTGGACTGCATGTCTTGCAGCAAAGCCCATTTAGGGTCTACGGGAGCAGGTGTGGCAACAGACGGGGTTAGCGACTGAGGCGGAACCGTTTACCATCCCTGAAAGCCTTGTTATGCGTGACATAATAGTACAGCAAAACTTCAAAGGCTCGACAACAGCTGTGAAGTTGACCTGTAAACAACTTGGAGCGTCTCCTGGCTAGGCGCCAGGGAGAGTCTACCAGAATTGAGAAGTCTATCTGGGCAGAGGCATGAACTCCCAAGCCGAGAACTTCTCTCGTGTCATATCAGACTCTCGCTCAATAAACCAGTTTAAAAGAAGGGAAAGCAAAGGCTGAATCCCCCAAACTCCTCCTGGTGAAAAACCGGTCGCCTAGCCAACGTAACGCTCTCTAGGAGAGCGAGAGAGCACTAGTTTAAAAACAACGGCTTCGAAGTAGCTAGGCCTAGTGTAAGCTCTGACGTTTAGGCGAACGAGGAGCAGCAGTTACAAAAAGATCCGGACGAAGATCCTTAAAAAAAATCATCATGATTTAATTAAAGTCCATAGGAGGCTAAGCAGCTTTAGGCTCCTCTCCATCTGACAGAGTCCTCAAGGGAATATCAGTAGGAGGGAGAACAGCAACTTCCTCATCTACAGGAACCTTGTCCAATAAAAGCTGAGTCTCTCACTGGTGCATTAGTAGCGGACCAGAACGCAACGTCATGTAACTGCTTGACAGTCTGTGAACTGTCAACAACTGAACTGTCAACCACAACAGGTGCGTGAGGACGCACAGCGTCCACTCGAGACTGCTTTGACTGCTTAGACTGAGCAGTCAAAACAACTCTAGAATGCGGAGGTTGACGCACAGCGTCAAAACAAGTCAACTCCGATTGTTAGTGAACGTCTTGAACGTCAACAGGAGCATCAGCCAGTGGCCTAACGTCCAAATGCGGCTGAAAAACTACACGAGACCGCATCGAGTGTGGTTCTAAACAACCTGACTGACGTGACTAAGCTACGCCAACGTCAACAGTAAGCACAAAGGAACGTTAGGTTGGCTGAAAGCCAGGATATCGATGAGATAAACGGCTAGACTCAACGGACTAATCGGCAGAATAGTCTTCCATAAGGGAGGCAAGCATATACTGCATGTTTTGCCATACAACCCCTTAAGGATCAACGGAAATGGTTGTGGTAATAGACGAGGGTAACGTCTGTGACCGCAACACTTTGCCTACAAAAAAAGACTCTCGGAGTCTGTGTTACGCTTTTGTTAGGCGGCGAGCAGTTATCCGATGACTGCATAGGGTCAGAGCTGTCCTAATGGCTGTAACCAGGACGCTGGACCTGTCCTGAAAGGACTGACTTTCGCTTAAGGGCTTCGAAACCTTGTGACAGGTTTCTTATGCGAAAAGCCTACGGATGGCGAGGAGAAACAACGTCTCTCTCGTCTTATGGTAGGGGAGATCTTGGTAAGATACACCCGATACCATAGAGGGAAAACGTCTGTTCGTTGGTCAAGGCCTCTCGAACCCATAAGTCGTTTGACATTACTTCTCCCCTGGGCTTGGGAGCTTGTAAGAGGTCCCGGACTAGGTGAACGACAGGCACGAACAGACGAACCCTCGGACGCAACACTGTAACACTTTGCGCCTCGGACGCAACACTGTAACACTTTGCGCATATCACTTTATCACTTCGATTTTCTGTTTTGCACTTATTTCTACCTGAAACACGCAATTCTACCCTTCATTAAAAGGTAGTAATTGCGAAATTAGTCGTATAATGCAAGTTCATAATACCAGCAAAAAACAGAAAACATATTTTAAGATAAAAAGAAAAATCAGTGGCTGGGAAAGAGACTAAACACTAGTTCATATAACTACGTTTTCAATCTCTCACCGCACATAGCCTGGGGACGAGAATAAAAACCTAAAAACGTTTTATCCTTCCTCCCCGTACAGCGACTAGGGACGTGAGTAACACGAGAACAACGTTACCCGCTTGAACGGAACGTTTTCTCTCCTCTCTCTCCCTCCGTCTCTATCTCTCTCTCTCTTTCTCTCTTGATTTCGCACCTAAGAGAAGAGCCCAATTATATATCGTCAAAAAAAAAAAAACATGTTATTTAACTAAAGGAAAAAACTGAAAGGTTTTTCAAATAAAAAGTTCCTTTAATTAGAATTTAAAACATTTAAGCTAAGAAAGAATGAACAAAACGTCAGAATCGATTTACTCTTACTGCAAAGTGAAACCGTGATACTCTCTCTCTCTATCGTAACGATAGAGCGCATGTTGAACGTCCTGAACGTCAACAACTGCGTAGCATAAAAAACTAAACGTTAGTTCATCTTTGAAAACAGTACGAAGACTATCAAAGAAATTCTTTCATAAAATATTACATTTAAAAAGTTTTAAATCCTTAGCTCTTTAAAAGCTAAAGACGATATAAAGGGCTCAACGTTGATTAACCTCGGTTTCCAAGTTAGGACCGCCTACTCTCAGGAAAGGTCTATATAAACAAAGCATTAAAATTTATTTTTATATGTTTATAAAATGGAAAGTTAATCGAAGAGGCCTAATAAAGGCGGAGAGATATAAAATATATATAGGAAAATCTATAACGTGATAAGATAATTACTAAAAGCCTAAACACACTTCCGTCTAAGGGAAGGGTCGGCCATTTAAAAGTGAAAGAAAGTCCATACTCTCTTTGTCACCATAATTAAATCTATCCAATACGAGTTCAAGTTTTAAGATGAAGATAAAACACCTGCATAGCGAAAGCTCAAAACTAGAATAGTGTACTTCACCAAATAGTTGTGAAAACAAATCCAGTTAGCAACAGCGAATTAGTAGGTCTTGCCGGTAGCCCGACAGAGAGAAAATTGAGTTCTTTGTTTACAATGAGTAATGGGTATCTGAACGACAGATGGCGCTGTTGAGTACACCCCCTACCTGTGTAGCGATCGCTGGCGAATTTTTCCGTAGAGTTTTTCTGTCGAGCAACAGAGTTGCAGCTATTATAATCACCGGCTAAGTTAAATATTGAAAAATATAAATTACTCAAAATTTGTGATTTGTTCCAACACGGAGTACTTACCTCAAACTACTTTCTTAGGAGACTTATACCTTAGGAGGTGGAGTGTCCTTCAGGACCAAGAGACCGTGAAGAGTATAGAAGAGGAACCTAGGTAGGAGACTAGGTTCTGCTGACCTCAAGAAAAACACAAGAAAATAGGGAAACCTACGCAAAAAACCATCTTAGTGTCTAAGTAACTCACTTCTGCAAGAATCCTAGGAGACATGTCCTTCCAATGATAGTGTATCCCATGGCAGTTTCAGGGGGCTACCCGAGTCATTTCCAGTAAGGGAATATGAGAAGGAAGAACAAGGGGGCTCAGGAAGGAACCTGTCTCTTGGACTTACTACCCGCAGTTACCACTGGGGCTACACCTTTACACCGTTTGGAGCGTGGAAATGATGGGACCGAGCGAGAACTCGTCCAGGGACTTTCTCGAGTAGTCTTTCAAGTAGTGAGCCGTAAAGGTCTACTGGATAGACCAAGTACCTGCCCTCAGGATTTGGCCCACTGCCATGTTTTTCTCAAACGCCAATGAAGTATTTAGACCCCTAATGTCGTGGGGTCTGGGCTTTCCTGGAAGGGGGACCCCTGCACTACTGTAGGCCCTGACGATCACCTGCCTTAGCCAGAAGGAGATAGTGTTCTTGGAAACTGGCTTCTTCACAGTCCCGAAGAAAATGAACAGACTCTTGATCTCGGGACGAAGTCTAGCTGTCCTCTCTAAATACTGCCATACTGCCCTGACAGGGCACAGCAGCAAGTCCCTCGGGTTGTCCGAACAAAGGATAGCTGACACTGAGAACCCTTCAACTTTGGGGTCCCAAACAACTGGATTCTGAGTCTTGGCTACAAAGGAGGGTAAGAATCTGAAGGTAGCTTCTGACCAGCCATTCGAGTGTGAGATCTCATACGACAGGCCATGAATCTCACCTCCTCTTTGCTGATGCCAGAGCTAAACGAAAGACTGCCTTGAGGGTGAGCTCCTTGTCTAGAATGTCTTTTAGAAGCTCGAAGGGAGGTTCCGAAAGCATCTTCAGTACCCTAGCCACATCCCCCTGGGGCACTCTAGCAGCTTGAGGGGAACACAACTGCTCGAAGCTCTTGATGAGCATCGAGATATATCTTGGAAGTCTTGGGATGGACGTGCCCACTTCGTCCATGAGATAGACCAGGAAGTCTGCTATCTCGTGAATGGAGGCCCCTAACGGCCTGATGTTCTTCGAGGAGCACCCCTTAGGAAAGGTAGCCCACTTCGCCTGGTACACCTCGACTGACGAACGCCTCATGTACCCTGACATCCTTGATGCCGTCCTCGACGGATATCCTTCCTTTCTCAGGAGACGCTCGATAACCTCCACGAGTGAAGGCGGAGGGACCGAGGGTTTTCGTGGAACCTCTGGAAGTGAGGCTGCCGGAGAAGGTCTGGTCTGTCTGGAAGTGGCTCAGGTGGAAGGCGTGAAACTTCCTTTAGATCCGCGAACCACTCTCTCTCCGGCCACCAGGGTGCTACCAAAGTCACCCCCAGGTTGGCCATCCGTCTCACCCTGTGAGGACCTGTCTGAGCATCCCAAAGGGTGGGAAGTCGTTAACGTCGAGGTTGTCCCAAGGGTGTTGAAAGGCGTCCTCGAACGCTGCTGCTGGATCTGGCACAGGAAAACAAAACACGGGGAGCTGTGCGTTTAGTCTCGTGGCAAAGAGGTCTATCACCAGCGAGCCCCACTTCAGGAAGAGGGTTTTGACCACTTCTGGGTGTAGGGACCACTCGGGCCCTACCACTTGACCCATCCTGCTGAGGCCGTCGGCCAGGACATTCCTCTTCCCCGGAGAGAACCTCGCTGAAAACTTGATTTGTTCCACTTCAGCCCATTCTAGGAATTCCATCGTGAGACTGCATCATTCCTTCAACTTCAGTCCTCCTTGCTTTTTCACGTAGGCCACCACCGTGGCGTTGCCGCACATCGGAGCCACGGTGCTTCCCCGGGGTAGTTGGATGAACTCTAGGCACGCCCTTTGTACGGTCCTCATTTCCAGCAGGTTTATGTTTAGGTTCGTCTCCTCGACTTCCCATTTACCTTTTGCCATTTTGTCGAGAAGACGGGCACCCCAGCCCTCCTTGGATGCGTCCGTAAACAGGAGCATCTCTGGAGGGTCGGTTGCGAAGGGCATTCCCTTGAGGGTGTTCGTTCTGACGTGCCACCACTCCAGGACTTCCTTCGTCTCCAGGGCCACCAGGACTATCTTGTGCGGGAAGTCCTATCAGTCTTCGCCTGTCCTTGGCTCTCCTGGGCTAGCCCGACAGGAAGGGCCAGAGTATCTGTTTCAGGTTGTTCAGTCTCTCCACGGAGGGGAAGGCCCTCGCCATCCGGGAGTCTAGGACCAACCCTAGGTAGGTCATCCTGGTGGAGGGTATCAGCTGGGACTTCTCCAGGTCGATGATGATACTCAAGACGTTGCAGAACTGCAGGAGCTTCGCGCCTTGCTCCCTCAGTACTTTCTCTGAGGCAGAAAGCAACAACCAGTCATCTAGGTACCGAATCTGGCAGACGCCCTGTTCGTGTGCCCAGTCTGAAACTGTTGCGAAGACCCTCATGAAGCCCTGAGGGCTGTCGACAGTCCGAAGCAAAGGGTTTTGAACTGCAACATTTGGGTACTTCATTTTACCCTTAGGTACTTCCTGCTGGAGGGATGAACAGGGACCTGGAAGTAGATGTCTTTGAGGCCTATGGACCTCATGAAGTCCTCCTCCTTCAAGGCCGCCAGGACCGACTTCGGAGCGTCCACCTTGAAGTCGGTGTTGCACACGAATTTGTTGAGGGCTGAAAGGTCTACGACTGGTCTCCAGACCCCTGTCGTCTTCTCCACCAGGAAGAGCCTGCTATAGAACCCTGGACCCAGTTTCTTGACTGATTCTACTGCCCCTTTCACCAGCATTGCCGAGCCTTCTTCCCGCAATGCTGCTACTCTCACGGGGTCCTTGGGTGCCAACCACTCCGCCTGTTGATCTGGGATCCGAGGTGGGGGTCCGCTAGGAAGGGCAGCCTGTACCCCTCCTTTCGTACTGCTACGGTCCACGGATCCGCTCCGTGGTCCCGCCATGCTTGTCAAGATCGTTTGAGGCATCTCCCCACCTGAGGTGTCGGCAGGAGTAGGGGGCCTCCCCTCCTATCTCCTTCGAGAGCCGCGGCCTGAACGCCCTCTCCTGGAGCCCGAGAAGGAGGGTCTGAAGGCTAACTGTGGAGTTGAAGTTCCTCTACGGGGGGCAAGGCAAGGGAAAGATTACGTGTGCCAACTTCTACATCCAACGGGTGGACGGAGCTGAGGAGGCGCTGGGCAAAGGTGCGGGGGGGGGGGGGGGGGGGGGGGGGCCCTCCAGCGGCCACTGAGGCAGGCACTGAAGTGGCAATAGCCCTGTTCAACCCGCTAGGGGGAAAACCACTTTGCCTTCGTCACGGATGGAGCCGTCAGGAACGAGGGTAGCTGTCATGGGTCTACCCCCTTCCGGGGAAATCCATGGGGTTTAAGTACCCTGCCATGTCAGCGGCCGCCTCCGATGCTTGGATGGGGCTGGCCAGGACGATGGCACGGCTGGCTCCATCACGGATGGAGCCGCCGGGACGGAGGTAGCCGTCATGGGTGTGTCAGCGGCCACCTCCATTGCTTGGATGGGGCTGGCCGGGACGATGGAGCGGCTAGCTCCATCACGGATGGAGCCACCAGGACGGAGGTATCTGTCATGGATCTACCCCCCTCCTGGGGAATCCGTGGGGTGTGAGTACCCTGGTATACCAGCGGTTGACCACGAAGCCTGAATGGAGCTATCGTGGTACCGGGTATGGATGCCATGCTGCCGGGTCGAGCCAGCGGCTGCCTCCGCCGAACGGATGGAGCTCCTGCGGAGATCCATGGAGCCGCAGGCTTCCCCGTGCTGGTTGGTTGGTTCCTTCGTTCAGGCAGGCCATCGAAGAACCGGAGGCCGGGACAAGGCTACCAGTCCGAAGGGGAGGCTCTCTCCGCTGGGGGAGAGAAGTCGAAACCTTCGCGGGCTTATGCCTGTCGACCGAGACCTGGTGCGATGACTTCCGTCGATGATCGGGTCTGCTGGAGAAGAGGTACCGCGAGGATGGCGAAGGAGCTCTAGGGAGCCAGCCAGTGAGGGCCTTTGCTGCCAGGGGGTATCTACCAACCTGCTGAGGCCCGAGAGCCAGTCCTCATCCGTCGCGGGCTTTGGTTCGTCCAGCCTGTGGAGCCCCCTGATGAGGGCTAGTACTTTTCTGTACGCGGGGGACTCGTCCGCTGAGCCTTACGTCGGATGCTCTACTGCCTGAGAAGGAGCACCTACGACGGGGGGGGCCCCCTTGGGGTGTAGGCATCCTTTGTCGTGGTACGACTTCGGCTGTTCTGGATGGAGGAGGGGCATCGCCGCTGGGACAGAGGCCTCCGTCCTGGACTTGTCTCTCCCCATGGAGGACCAAGCTACTGCGGGCTTCCTCATGGCTGCTGGTTGTCTTTCACGTTCTGGCCAGCCTGTCGAAGTCTTGGAGGCTGGGTCACAGCTGCCAGACCGAAGGAGTGACTCTCCGCTGGGCGGAAGGAGTCGGAACCTTCGCGGACTTATACTGGTCTGCCAAAGCCTGCTGTAAGGGGCGTACTTCGGAGCGGGAGAACGAGCCCTTGGGAGCCAGCCAGAGGTACACAGAACTGCTTTAGCTCCCAGGTGTCGTCTGCATGGGATGGCGAAACGCACCCATTCCTCCCTTGGGGACGATTTCTTCTGTGCCGCCTCCTGAGAGATCTAGCGTGCCTCCTGTGGCGGCGAGATCTGGAACGGGAACGGGACCTCCTTCTGCGGGACCTCTCTCACCTCCTCTACTGGTTCCTCGGGGCTCCATCCTCTGAGGAGAAAGAGTATGACTCGAAAGAGGAGCCCACAGATATGTAGGGCCGCACCGAAGGGTCCAATCATCCGGAGCGGACGCTCTTCCGTGGGGGACCATGTCCCAAAGCTCTCTTCCATCCTCAGAGGCGACCTGAAAGGCGTCTTGGGGGAACCCACGCAATGGGGTCCGACGCCGGGGAAGGCTCCTTCTCAGCAGCGCCCTCGGCTGCAGAAGTGACTGAAAAACACGCCAAAGAGGCTGGAGAAGAATTAGGGACATTTTCCCCCACACGGGGTCATCAGAGGAGACGTGGCCTGCTTGCACCAGGACTCCGTCTCCCGTACACACTCCCGCCCCTCCCTCAGGCCCATCACTCGCCTGAAACGACGCCACAACCCCACTATCCTGAAGATCAGACTCTTGGGGAAGGGCCGCGGGCCTCTTCCCTGCAACGGACTTACTTCATCCCCAACTCTGGGTAGGGGAGGGTGGTAGGAAAGTTCGGTCAGACGAGACGCCCGGCGAAGCAAGGGAGGAGGGGACGCTCGGCTTCTTAGGCGACCTCTTCGTCGCCTACTTCTTCTTGGTGATATACCGCACCCACTCAGACTCCTGGGGAAGAGCAATGGGCCTCTTCCCCACAACTGACTTACCTCGTCCCCTACTCTGAGTAGGGGAAGGTAGCTGAGAAGCTCTATCCAACAAGGCATCGGGAGAAGTAAGCGGCGAGGAGAGGAGAGGCTTCCTATGTGACCTCTTGGACGCCTTCTTCTTCTTGGTGCCGTAGCGCACCCACTGCACATCGTTCCAGGACTCGCACTCCGGACACGTGGCTGTAGGAGAACATAAGCTGCCTCTACACGACGAACACAGAGGAGAAGGGTAGGAAAGGGTATAGAATGAACACAATGGGTCCACATGGGGACCGCGTGAGACAAAAAGGGGGTCGGGGACACAAAGGGTCGCACTGGGTAAGGAGAGAGCGTCGAGATGTTATCGCGACACAACCAGAGAACTTACTGGAAATCGAGACCTGAGCAAGCATGCTCTCTGACCCGGGGTTAGCCTCAGGGCGCGTATCACTCCACCTGAAGTTACCCCTCATAGAAATCGGGACTAGGGTAAACTACACAAAACTCTGGTCGGTTGGGAGGAGATCCCAGATACTCCTAAGAAAGTAGTTCGAGGTAAGTACTCCGTGTTGGAACAAATATATATTACAAGTATAAGAAAAAGTAAGTAAAAAGACAAAAAGCATTAATGGCTGTCAAAAAGCGAGGGTGAGAGCGGACACATCCGTTCACCGCCCGAGCCAAAGTAAAAGTAAGCTCATCGCGCAGGTGTGTGAGGGGGGGAGGTGGTTAGCAAGCTACCCCTCCCTACCCCCCCGCTAACTAGCGATGGGGGTAGTAAACCCTCGTTAAAATTCTAATGGCTCGTCATTTCAGCTACGCGAAAGTAATAACCCATATTAAATAGCGTGGTTTGTATTTCAGTTATGGAACAAATGTTGAATAGCACTGATGAAGTACATGTTGAAACAGACCGGCTATGAGTTTCTTTGCTCTCTTATTCTAGCATAACTACCCAGCATGCAGTTTAATACTGCACTTAACTAGCATGGAAGGGAGAAGAACAATCCATTAAAACAATGGGTAGTAACTGTGAAACAAAGTTCTTAAAATTATTCTACTGTAGTATCATATGGATCACTAATTAATGTATCAATGCAAAACAAAATGGTTATTCAGGAATGATTCAATTAAAAACAACATAGCACTGACTAAATTTTGGTGACTCATTTCAGCTATTGCCTTTATTGGATTAGACATTAAATAAGTTTTAACCATTACCCTCTATCCTGAACCACTCCCACAAAGGCTAAATCTTCATCTATTACCATTTTTCACAATTTCCTGGGTCTTCCAGTAACACTTCATCCTATCACTACCATATTTACTGTTCTTTCAAGTAACTCCTAGGCCCTTCTCAATTGTCCAAACCATCTCTCCACCAATTCCTCATACATAATATGATCTTTCCACCGTAATTCACTCATGAATCCTAAACTTCTAAGGTCCCAACTTATCAAAATCTCTTTCAAATTCTTTGTCAGCATCCATGTTTATGCTTCACAGAGTGGTACAATTAAGGCATTATGTAACAATGGTAAGTCTTTGCTCTCTATACTAATAGATCACTTTTATCTACCAGTTGGCTAGTGTGATCTCTTCATATTAGTCACGCTGCTGTCACTCTCTTACCGTTTTCTTAATTTACACCTCAAGGTCCAGAATTTTTCCTAGATAGCAAATATGCTCTGCCTTCTTCTAAGGCCTACTCATCAATCAAAATAAGGGTTCTAAACTCCTCTGTCTTCCCTATTTGCTCCTATTTGCTATCTAATCATTCAGTCTACTCACTATGGAGAAACCTCATACAGTACAAAAGTATTTACATAGGCTTCAACAATACTGTGTTGTAAAGGTATCTAAAATGAGCCATGAAGGCGACTATGAAAAATTCACATGCTTAAAGCAATGGCAATAAAAGAATTAACATTAAACAAAATTCAATCCCTTATCATTCCTACCAAAAATCAGATCAAATCAATCAATGAGTTCAGACAAAGTGGGAAATTGAGAGCAAGCGGAGCTGGGCCTCACGATCCTACAAGCTTAAATACTATCTCATTCAAGAAAGATGCTAGTTACCCCACATTTAAAATTACCATAGAATAATGAAGTTAATAGTCTCAGTAAAGCAACAGTTTTTACTTCTGCAAGAACACATTATTTGTATTACACTTACAATAGATTGGTCTGGAGTTGACTCCTGATACCTGTACAAGCGGTGTCTTCCATAACCATACATGTTACACGGGAATGGTATAGGAATCAAAAGTGGGAAAAACATCTAGTGCTTGCTGTAATATTGAAAAAATAACAATGAAAACCAATACAATATACTGTACTATGTTTAACATAAAATCAATTTTCCTCCAGGGATGATCTAAAATCTTATGAAAGTTTGAAATATCTATAGGGAATTCTCGAAATACACAGAGGATAAGTTACTCACGACAAAGAGTCAATGAAAACCGCGTTGTAATTAAAATACTTCCATGATACTGTCTTCAATAAAGTCTAGTGCAATGTGTTGATATAAATCATCAATATACATTTGAGTACAATGCTCATGAACTTTCAAACTATCTTAATTACTATGCAGAAAAAACTTAAAACTTTCTGATTAAAGGATTATCAACAAAAAACAACTGTGTAAGTTTCTCCCATGTAGTACTGTAAACACTACAAATCGAATGTAATCTCTGGATTCAAAATCACAAATTTCAAAGGCAATTAGTAATTCTCCTAGCTATAAAAAACTGAGCTCTTTAAAATAGGGAATTTATTTTCAGCAGAGCTGGAATAGGCGTTAAATTCATTAGAAAAAAGTGGTTAAACAACCGGCAGTAGGGGCGGAAAAGAAACTGCAGCCCTCCACTTGTCGGAGGCATGTCACTTTCGACTTTGAGGTGGGAAATTTACTCCTACACGTACACAAACTTTCCGTCCTTTAAAATTAGGAGACTCACTGATTGCTAGTTCAGAAGTCCCACTAGAACCAAACTTGTTTATTCCTCATCCCACGAAATGTTATTCTGCCTGGTCCCATGTGAGAGTGAAGGCGATGACTCCAGTAACCTCCCATCTGTCTATCCTAGGGATGAGTAGACTGATAGGTTCTGGCCTGTTCAAGATGATTGGGACGTGGTCAATAGAGGGATCCCTTACCCTGAAGGGGATACCATTCCAAAATAGTAAACCTTGCATATGATGACCAATGGGTTGGTATAAATTCCACCATCCTCCTCCTCATTCAGGAGGAAGGGGGAGATAATTCTTTAGATCTAATGAATGGAGCTCAGAAATGTAGATTACCCGCAACAAGTCGGATCGAGCAAGTAACTTTACGACCACTTTGCCTATAAGAGAAGGAGCAGAAAAATGAAGGCGAAAAGCCAGTCATTCTACTTTACATTACGCAACAACTTGAACAGCCACCATGGACCAAGAACAAAGATGCCTAGGGACTTGTTGATATACTTCCATAACTAAAATACTGAAGGTAGTCTGTCATTTCCAAACCACAGCCTTCAACAACAGGTTGATTGAAAGAGTCCTCTTCAGGGCTAGGGTGGGGCTTATGACCCTTAATTCATGAGCTCTGTTCCTAATTGGTATATTGACTCAGCAGTCGAGGTGTACACTCTTAGGATCGTTTCACGAAGAAGGCCTAGGAAGGCCAACAACAGCGGAGGGTCGGGGGGAGGGGGGGAATCACTGGCACTGATCGTTGTAGAGATGGAAGGAGTAACTTGTACTATTTCCTATGCTGATGGGAAGGAGGAGATGGCCACAGCCCCATGCCAAAAGCCCTAGGGAAAAGGTCCTTCCGTTCCTCACCCTTAGTGACAGCCTCGAGTGGTGCCATCCTTTCTACTTGCTCTACCAAAGTATCGTGACGTCAGGGAGGAGAAGGGCATCATCGTCCAGGTAGAAAAGGCAACAGAAGGCTTTAAAGCTCCTCCATCAACCAGGAAAGAAAGTGTATAGGGACATACATTTCTGTTTTGCCCGACTATCGGGATAGCCGGGAAAATTGAGCCATGGCTACAGAGGGGCCTGGTGCTGAGAGGTAACACAGGGCCATGCACCAGCTATAGGAAAACAAAACAAGTGGCTGTAGCTCGCAGGGAACAAGTCGGGCATAGTCCACCCCTGCAAGAGGGATGTAGAGTCGTGAGGACCCTTTTCCATTTGACTACGACCGTCTTTCCTTTACTTATTTAACCTTTTTCTCTTTTTCTTAGAAGAAGTGACAGGATCAGAGCCAAAAGCTGAATTAGAGAAGTTGGAGACGGAACCAATGATGATGATGCTCCCTTAAGGGGATAAACCTCATGGGTTGCTCTAACAGGAACCACAACATTGAGGAACTGTCATAAGGGAGGTAGTAGGCACACTCACATGGGACTGCGGTGATTACACTCCCCAGAACCCCAGGCACAAGGGCGAAGGTGACTGGCACAAGGATAATTGTGACAGACTTAAGGGTAATGGTAACCAGAACAGGGAATGAGGTGGAAAACACAAAAAGTGACCAGGTCAGGGGTAAGGTAAGGGGTTACACCCGCCACTGGAGCAATTTGTACTTTAGGATCAGGAGTTGACTTAGGCGCGACACCTTCAAGAGCCGACATTGGTGTCACAGAAGGAGGTACCACTGG
This sequence comes from Palaemon carinicauda, assembly GCF_036898095.1. NCBI lineage: Eukaryota > Metazoa > Arthropoda > Malacostraca > Decapoda > Palaemonidae > Palaemon > Palaemon carinicauda. The sequence goes on from NC_090751.1 coordinate 31,011,249, forward strand.
GAACATCACTGAGGTCACTAACACTAGGAACACAGCAACCATGACATTTACCACTGGTGTCACCGTGAGATACACTGGTGCTGGGGACAATAGGGGAGAGGTAACCTTATCTAACAGCTCCCTAAACCAAGTCGTAGTGTGCCTACCTGAAAGACCTAAAAAGGCCTAAGCTTTCCTTAGGTCAAACCCATTGTCTGCAGTTTGCATGGCAATGGGAGATGAGCCTCCAACTTCCAATAGGGTGCAGCAAACACTAGAGGAACCTCACACACTACCAGAACCTGAAAAGGCTGCCGACATAGCTCTGAGAACTGCTGCTCCACACATACTCCTAGGGGACCCAGTCAAGGGTGTAAGCACTGGAGCAGTGAAAGCAGATGCACGTAATGAGAGGACAAAAGAGGAGAAGACTTTGGTGACTTATTGGGTTGCCAAGTGTTATGATCTTAAAATCGTTACAGGTTCTTTTAATAAGTAAAATAAATAACAACCACCAATTAAATATGGGAAATGATTATAAAAAGAAACTCTCGAAAAAACACCACAACACGTTTATTCACAAACTTACAAAGAAAACTAATGTTACTTCTTCGGTTACTTTAACTGACAAATCACACCAACCAAAACATCAACAGAAAGGGCAAACAGTCAATAAGGTAGAAATACTTAAGAATAGTTTTCTGCAGCTGCTGAGACGATACTGGTATGGAGACTTCAGGCTTGAGAACGTTGCAGAAGGGCGGCTGAAGTTCAGATGAAACTGGAACGATGACCGGATTCAAAGACGTCACAAAAAGGGGTGGCATCAAGAAGGGACATCAGAGGTCTTCTTCCAAGGATTCGATGATACTGTTGAACAAAGGCAGGCTGCAGGCAGTGTTGGCTACTTCTTGTCACAAGCAGGGAGGGCTGGCTGCTTCATTTTGTCTCTTCTTCTCGGTCAAAGTAAGATCTTTAGGAGATAGGCTTTTGTTGTCTGATTGGAAAGTTAGAATCTGGCTCCATCAGAATTCTGGTCTTCTCTGTTTCTTATCTCACTAGGACATTGGATCTTATGTGCTTCGGACATAATTCCTCTCTTGTCTTATGTCCTGTCCTATCTCCCTTGGACAATCTCTTCTTGAAGTTTATATACCCATGTATGGGCGGAGTTAATTCCAGTGGGCAGTGGTCATCTCCATAGAAGGCGTTCTTTTTAGCAATTCTGCCTCTCTATTGGCTTCCTCAAAAACACCCACTTCGATCACGCCATGGAAGCTTCTAGAAGAAATTTCTGATGCAATCCGGACCATGTGTTAAGTTGTAACAAAAGGGCAGCACGTGTCCTTCCATGATGACATATATCCTAAACAAAGATTTCCCTCAGGCCCGGCTTCTCAAAATATGCTGACTCCACTAATTAAGACGATGGCATCTTGGTCAAACAGGACAGTTTCCTTATCACGGCAGGCGCTCTCGGCGAGGCTTGGTTTACTTCCAAAATGCTGATGAAAATGAAGAGATGACAGGATTGCCCAAACAGGGCCACAGTTGAATCTCGTTTTGCCTCGCTGCTCACACTAGGAATAGATATGTTTGAGTTTCATTATATCCTTTTAAAATTATTGTATTTACCCCTGGCACCAAGACAGACCCTGAAAATGACTTAGCTCTCTTCTTTACCTTCAAGGCATAAGCCTGCCACTGCATAGGAGGCCATAACCTACACTTAGGAGACGGGGATGATTGTGAATAATCATGCGCCCTACAAGAGGTATATTGAGTATGGATATACAACCGGTTTGGACATATATCGGTTTCAATGTTCCCTCTTTCCCCTGCAAGTACCAATCTCTTGTTTCACATCCATCACAATTGACAGCCAGCATTCACTTGCTAGAAGAAAAAGTTTGATAAGAGCGTAACAGTAAGTCCGTATTCCTTGCAGTCGAAGACCAAAGTGACATGCTTCCTACAAGTGGAGGGGCAGGCCCCGGCCCCCACACTCACCAACTGTCGTTAACTACCTCATTAATGAATCCAACTATGCTAAAAACATATTCCCTATTTTAGAGGACATAAGGTTTGTATATATGTAGGAACACGAGTACAGTAAATGGAACTTTGCAAGTACAGAACCTAAAAAAATTTATTATAAAGTTTCCATAGTATTAATGTACTGCACACAAAATAGAATTATCAAAATTACTGCAAAAATATTTTGGGCAATTAGCATAGCTTACTGAGCAGGAAGTATAAAGTCATTATCGCACAAAAGGCTATGCGCAAACGGCACCAGAAACATCCGACCTCTAAAATGTAAACAAAAGTTGAATAAATATTTCAGAAGAGGATCCCCATATTTTGTATAATTTTTTGTGGATTTATTAAGCGTCCCAGAGAATAACGTACAGAGAAGAAAGGGTTAGTTTTACCATTATTTATCGATTCGCTAGTAAATTATTCCCACCCAATAACGCCGGTTCCCACAGAAATAAAGGTCATTTTCAAAGAAAACGGAGTTCTGCTGTAAATAACCACATTTCCTTACTAGTAAATTTTCTCCCATGTTGTTCTATTATAATACCCAATTACGTTAGGAGCTAGTAATTCGAAAAACACTTATGACCAACCCCATAGAAAATAGAATGGCGTCACATTTTCTATGAGTCCAGAACTCCTGGTAAACAAAATTTCCAGTGTAGTCGACGCACTATTACTCAAAACCTATGAATTTCTGACAGAAATTATAAAAAAAAGTTCAAAACACCTACAGATACATATTATCCGCGTTTTTTAAAGCTATAAAAAATAGTTTTCATATAAAAATTTACTGTGTATAATTTTACGGTTACAAATCAGTGATTTAGTAAGGGAAGTGTAGTGGGGTATGAGTAAGGACACAATGCCCAAGGTTAGGTTAGCTATAAAACCGAGTTATCGGCATTGGTAAAACTGCAGATAGTTGTGTAAGGTATATAAAAAATGGGGTGCATGTATGATAGCGACCACCTGTATGTTAATGACGGCTGACTAAGAATACAGCAACGTAAGAGGGGTCGCAAGGGGATTATCTCCCCCGTTAGGTAATTAGATAATACGGCTTTTAGGTTCGGTTAGGGAAGGAAATTTAAATTTCGTCGGTTTCCATATTTTATGCTCGCTGGAGGAATTGGCCGCTGATATACAAAGGCTCCTAAGAAATTAAAACAAGATTAAATTAGACAGGAGGATCCAGCCCTAGTATAACTTTATTGATGCACCAACACTAAGACCAATGGGTAAAGTTTTACTGTATTACAGGGTATCATTTTGAACAGAAAATCTATGTTTTCCTAAAGTAAATAACGTGATTTAACCGAATTTGACCATTTCAACCGCAAACAAACAAAACAACCAGTTCAACTACCTTCCAGGTAGCTAAACTGGTTGTTTTTGTTGCGGTTGAAATGAAGGTAAAAACCGGTTGAATCATGTTATTTACTAGAGAAAAACATATATATACTCTGATAAAATGTTTAAATATAATGGGTCTTGTTCTAATTCGGGCTCGCTTCTCTCAGGGGTTGCATGTATGATAGCGGCCACCTGTATGTATTATGTCTAACTTAGCATACGGTAGTGTAAGGGGAGTCGCAGGCCGTTAGGCAAGTAGGTAAGGACACAGCTTGTAGGTTAGGTTATGGGGGGAAAGTTTGTTATTTGATGTCCATTTTTAATGAAAGAGTGAGGAACTGGCCGCTGATATACATAGGCTCCCACATTAGGACATAACTTTCCAAGCAACCGAAGCTGGAATGTCATTGGCAGATCAAGAACATATTGCTTGCCATTACTAGTGGTACACAGACTTAATATGGGGTAGACCAAACTTGATAACTTAGTCTAGCCTGAACAGGAAAGGCTTGTTATAAAGACAACCTCCAAATAAACCAAATACATTTTAAATGAAACACAAAAGAACAATCGAAAGTACGATTGGCCGTATGGACCACTCTGCTTCGCCAGCACGAATCACTGTCAAAACTATGTTAAAAGTTCCTTTTTATGATACACAGAGAATATACTTAATCAGGTCAGGTATACAGGTATACACTTGCGAACCAAACTATGACTCATAAGCTTAGAGGTGTCTCGTGACTTTTATTCAGACCTGTGACATCACGATCTCTTAATCCCCCTTACCTTGTTAGGGTATGCCTTTGACATGCTTATTCGTCTCACTGCATCGAAATATAAATCACTGCCTTGCACAGATTTCAAGAATTTTGTCCCAAAAAGTGATTAAATTACCTGTTTGCGTCGTTCTTCATTCTTAGCTGTCACGGCAGACGTTGCCATTTTCATTGAAAGTTGAAGTAAAGTTGTAAACACTGGTCGGGTGCGTTTGATATTCACTGAATTTTATTGTCTTCGCTTCTTTGTTAATTTTTCAATGCAAGAATAATAGATATTCACACAATCCTTCAATATAGAAGACACAAGTAAAATATTCTATTGAAAAACATATCCCATTTATGTTATTGTTCATAAAGTTGGAAACACTGGACGGGTCCGTTCGATGGTCACTTGATTATTCATTATGCAAGTGATTATCATACATTTCCCACTGCAAAAGACATAGATCGATAATTCTAGATAGAATATATTTCTAAAACAGTAATGATTATCTGAACCTTGTAATTTTTAGAACAATAAACTGATTTGTTACCCAGTAATCATCTTGACATTAGGATTATGTTGATGATGCCTCTTTATACTCGAATAACAAACAAATTATTTAATAATAATAATCAGGGTGTGGCCGTAGTGATAACTTATTCTAAAGTTGAAATTTTACAATCAAATTTACACTAAATGTCTGAATGTAGGGAGATAATTAGGATTATAGAAAATGCGTAAGTACATTTGCCCGTGTTTAAATGAACTATAAAAATGTATTATAGTTTTCAGAACTTTCCGGACGGCAAAGTTTTGGAGTTTGACACCAGGTGATTTTTGAGTTTCGTCACAAAATTAAACAAAAAATTAAATAAGCTAAAACCTGGCTCGTGGGAGTTGACAGCTTTAGATAAAGATATGAATATATTTGTTTCTAGCTGCAAAACCTTATCAGTTGGTCACGTTTACATCATTAATCTATGAAATTTGACAATTCTATACAAATAAACGTAATTAGCCAGTGAAAATGGTCACACTTAGAAAAGAGGAACAAGTCTTTGTTTTAAGAGTAGCTTAGATTAATTCTGTAAGACATTCATACAAAAAGCACCCATCGTTAGTTTAATGATAAATACTGGTGTTCAAGATTTTTGTTTACTGTATATAAATAGATCTTTCGGGATCATATAATATGTAAATTGGCTCCTTTCCCTTTCATTCCTACCTTACTTCTTGATCAGTTTAAGAATAAAGAAAATGATTATTTAAGCAATTGCTTAAATGATAATTTTCTTTATTCTTAAACTGATCAAACCAACTACATGTGGTAACATTAGTGCCTTCAGGCAAAAATTTGTCCCTAAACTTGGTGGGGGAGGGAAGGTGAGTGAAACGTAGACGAGCTACTAATAGAAAAAAAAATATCAAGACCTTCCAATTTTGTTCACGCGAAGAACTCAGAAATACAAAGGGCCAGGCATTGTTGTTCAAAGCTTAGACGAACATTCCTTGGAACCTTCATTAAATCAATAGTGCTCATGAGATGCGACTGAGAGAAGATCAATGAATCGGTCTACTGATTCAGGAATGTCGAATAATCATCTCCTGGATAAGATATTCCTCAGCTAAACTTTGCTTGCTTTATATGGGATGCACTCGTCAAGATGCCATGGACTACATTTGCTAAAAGAAATATGTCTGGAAGCCCCGGTAGGCCTATACAAGAGACAGCTCATATTTTATTTCAGTGTTTATAAAATGAGCATTATGAAAATATACTCCCAATGGGCTGAGGAAATTCTTTTACAAATATATAAATGCTTCTCAAACGTTGCAAAGATTGGATATATTGTGATGAACGATGAACGGGTCCGATTGCTGAAAGGGGTAAATAAGCTAAAATGGTGGCATAATACTTCTTATAATGTCGATCTGAAACTTATTTCGTAACGAACGGTAAGTTTATCTTATTTTCGTCAAACATAATGTGGTCCTCATATCTAATGGATGATTAAATGTTATACAAAATGCTTCTAACCATGTACCCTATATATATAATAACCTGTCTGATCTAGATATCATAAGAGATAAGTTATCACTTATCTTCTCTTGCATCACACAGCTGCTGGGAAAACTCACAATGCTGCAACTAGAACGAGTAACCGTTTCTGGATTTTTCTGTCGCTTCCATTTTGCTCCGTTATATTAAGGCTATATGTTTGATTAAACATATGGAAGAGGATAAATATGAGGGAAAACATTGATACATGATACATTTTAGATGTATTTACATTGAACACGTGTTCAAACACTGCAAAGCAACATTTGCACCAGCCACCCGTTAGATACTACCACAAGAGAGTTATTGGGTCCTCTGACTGGCCAGACAGTAATACATTGGATCCCCCTCTCTCGTTACGCCTCATTTTTGTCTTTGCCTACACATACATCGAATAGTCTGGCCTATTCTTTCTACATTCTCCTCTGTCCTCATACACCTAACAACACAGATTACCAAACAACTCTTCTTCCTCTAGGGGTTATAACTACAGCACTATAATTGTTCAGTGGCTACTTTCCTCTTGGTGAGGGTAGAAGAGACTCTTTAGCTATGATAGGTAGCTTTTCTGGGTATGGGGCACTTCAAAATCAAACCATTGTTCTTTAGTCTTGGGTAATGCCATAGCTTCTGTACCATAGCCTTCCACTGTCCTAGATTAGAGTTATTTTGCTTGTAGTACACTCGGACATGTTGTTTTTTTTTTTTTTAAGTTTTTATAGTTTATATGTGAAGGGTATGATTTATTGAAAGGGGATGTTTTATTCTAATTGTTTAATCTTCTTTTGTAGCTTATTTCCCTGCTTCCTTTCCTCACTGGCCTATTTTTTCCTGTTGGGTCCCTTGGGTTTATAGCATCTTTCTTTTCCAAATAGGGCAATAATAATAATAATAATAATAATAATAATAATAATAATAATAATAATAATAATAATAATAATAATAATGATAATAATAATAATAATAATAATAATAATAATAATAATAATAATAATCAACGTATCTCCTCTGGAAAGATTTTACCAAAAATCATGTGAAATGAAAGGAGAGAGAGAGAGAGAGAGAGAGAGAGAGAGAGAGAGAGAGAGAGAGAGAGAGAGAGAGAGAGAGAGAGAGAGAGAGAATATGTAATGATAATTAGACATTAATGATTAGTGAAATGCATAAAATCCTTACCATGCAAAACATATCGAATGAAACTTCATTTTTATTTTATTTTTGATAAAAAGTCAGTTGATGGTAAACTAAACTACTATGAATTTGTTATGGATTTGATTTCATCATGTAGTATATATATATATATATATATATATATATATATATATATATATATATATATATATATATATATATATATATATGTGTGTGTGTGTGTATGTGTGTGTGTGTGTGTGTGTTCAAATTTTGGCGTCCCTTTCAGACACGACTCTTGCTTCTTGTCATGGATGTGAATTAATCTACCACTTCAAACGTCCCCTTAAATAATATAGTGTATTTACGGATTACTGTAACTTCTGAGAAATCTTGTTAAAAAAAGAAAATTAGATCCATTTTCAACATATGAAAGAAAAAATTCCCTAGGCTTCGTAATGGCAGGAAGAGGATAGGCCTACAAATGGTAGACCAGCTAGAGTGAAACCGTGAATATAACCTTAACCAAATCTTTGCTTGATTCATTATTTTATATTTGAAAATAGGCGAGCTTATTTTCTTCGAATATAATGTTGTTCGTCTTACCTAGATTGACAAATACATATTACATTACAAAACTTTCTACTTAAAGAAAACCATTGTGTAATTTATACGACTATATCTATATGATTGTCATAGGTTATCCCTTTAAGCCTAATGAATGACACTGTTTCCAAGAACACACAACCTGCACCACTTTATTGTGGTAAATAACGTGTTATAACCATAGTTACGTAGTCCAAACTTTGGCCAGACAAAAAAAAAAAAAAATGACAAATAGAGGAGCATGCTCTATATCGCAACTGATTATGATAAATCTATCTCTTACTGTATACTACCTTGGCTGTTAACCAAATAGAAAGCGTGATGTCGACTGTCAATATTTAAATTTGATAGGTCCATAATAGAAAATAGCTTTATCGTCAATCCTTTTTTTAACATCTTAATAGAAAGAGATATAAAAGGGCACTTTAAACAATTCGTGACGTATAGTACAATGACAAAAGTATTATAGTTAAGTAGATTCCACTTGGAGGTGTCTGGCACTTTCAATCTCCTAGTAACAAGAGAGGGAGCAACGGTCGGTGACTACCATTTTTCGACACGATCCCACATAGTCACTTTTGGCCCTACCGCTGTAGACTATCTCAGCCTTTGTGTGTGTATGTGGGTGTGTGGATAGTATCGTTTAAGAAAAAAAAAAACATTTTCATTAGTGTATTTTATGTTTTCACCAAAGAGAGTTATTTGATCATCTGTACGGAAACAACTCACAAGAGCAGAGAGACATTTCTGGCGTGCAACAGGTAACGAATTACAGTAATATTTGGAATATTATAAGACATTACACTTGATTTATTAATATTTTAAGAACTGAATGTGAGATAGAATCCGAAGTAGGTTATAGCATTTCTGTGTTGTGACTAAATCATGGTATAACGCTGTATGTTCATTTAGTGTAATGAATTATCGTATAAGTGTTAGTGTGTTGTATTTTAATTTTGTATTTTAATAAATCCTGGGCGAATTATTACTTATATTTTCAGTTGAAGAAAGTCCTCTAAGACTTAAGAAATGCCAGAAATCTCTGGATAAAGATATATTTACTTCTGGTTGAAAGTCACACAAACATCCGGAATAAACCCCACAGAACAGTTGCTACATCGGATGTCCTGTTACTTTCCTTAACTAATAAGTTTTAGAATCAAGGGGAAACTCACGCAATATGTATTTAATAAATTTGTATGTGTACACTACTATTAGAATAAGCTCATTTATTTGGCAGAGAATGTTTGGATTTGCACG
>NC_090751.1:31022944-31050444 GCF_036898095.1 Palaemon carinicauda
TCCATTAGAAGATGACTGGTACCAACCCTGAGGTTAAACTGGCACACCCCTTTGGATTTCTCATGCGGATTAATTTGACTTCTACTTTTACTGTCTTTTTCCTTTTTTCAAGAAGAAACACACACACACACACACACACACACACACACACACACACACACACACACATACACACACACGATTTCACTGGAATTATGTTACATCAGAAAAGCGAACGAGTCGGTGAAAATTTTAATGCAAGTTAGAAGAGATTGAAAGTTATTGATATAATCAATATGAAATTTTCCCAATTGTTTTTGCATGAACATTTATAGAGACAGTAATGGTAATCGCAGAATACATGAAATGACTTACAGAAATTAAATTTTCTGTCATCATTCACGTGTAATTTTTGTTTTCATATTCTTCTACTTGGCTAATGAACTCCCCCTTCCATTTAAAGGTTATTTTTGTTATGTATTCTCCACTTGACCTTAGATAAGATACAAGGACATCTCGATAATTTGATGCCCTGATAAGCCTATATGGAGGTCTAAACATTAAACCATGGCTTACATATTTTGAACTATGAATAGCAAGATACTTCAACGTTACATTCAGATTAGGAGGGAGCCATTTCTGAATAGCATGAAATCGTCTGGATTAAATCTTTCTTTGTGCTAAGCGTGTAGTATTATCCAGATGATTCCTCCTAGAGTTGGTGCCCATAGAAACTTATATTCTATCTCTCCTCTCTTCAGAATTTGATGCCATTAATATTTTCCGTTTAAATTCACATTCTATAAGGAATTTGCAGTGTTCCTCTACACTACACCTTCACAATGCAATATTTTCCTTCACCTGTGATGACTCTACTCATATTTTGATATTCTCTTGTATAAAAACTTGTAATTATTAGTCGATAGCTGTACCAGTTTTCTTCCACCTGTAATGACAGCCTACTCGTATTGGGAAATTTCCTTCTTGTGATTTATAAAAGCATGGAGTTGTTGATCGATTTCTGTACCTGTTTTGATTGTCTCAAAATAGAGACTATAATTCTTAAATGTTACTTTTACCATCGTTGCGCCTTCCACTGTCTTGGGTTTGAGTTCTCTTGCTTGAGGGTACAATCGGGCACACTATTCTATCTAATTGCTCTTTCTCTTGTTATGTTGAATATTTTATAGTTTTTATATGAAATATTTATTTTAATGTTGTTACTGTTCTTAAAATACTTTGTTTTACCGTGTTTCCTTTACTCATTTGGGCTATTTTCCCAATTGAGGCCCCTGGGCTTTTAGCATCCGGCTTTTCCAACTAGGATTGTAGCTTAGCAAGTAATAATAATAATAATAATAATAATAATAATAATAATAATAATAATAATAATAATAATAATAATAATAATAATAATAACAACACGTGTTTTTCCTTCTGTTATTACTGATAGGCCTAACGGTGGAAATTACAAACAGTTTATGGATCCTGGAAATATAAATTCTATCTGAAGATCCTCCATAATGGCTACCACAGGAAACGCAAACCTTCCGTTGTCGTTTGTTTGTGGATCCAAAGACGGTAAACAATAATAAAAAACAATAATGTAAGCAATGTTTCGATCGTAGGTGAAAACATTACCCGAGTAAAAAATTGATTCCTGATCTACGCTTCTTGATTTTCATTTTACTTTCGTTTTCTAGGAAGTTGAAAAGTCACGGAAAAATAAGACACTGTTTGTTTAAATAGGGTACCATAAAAAATTATTGATGAATGCTTTTGTGAATTATTGATTACATATGAATTTACGTAATGACAACATGGTTTTGTTATTATTATTATTATTATTATTATTATTATTATTATTATTATTATTGTTATTATTATTATTATTATTATTGTTGTTATTATTATGAGCTAAGCCAGAACCCTGGTTGAAAAGCACGATGCTAGAGCCTAGTGAGGAATGGAAATAAGGAAATAAATAAACTACAAGAGAAGTAATGAACAATTAAGATGAAATATTTCAAGAGCAGTAGCAACATTGAAATAGATCTTTCATATAAATGTAAAACGAGAAGAATTATTGGGATATATGAAAAGGGAGAAAAAGATAACGGAAAGAACAAACAATAAATAATTGAGAGATTAATACAATATAATAGTTTGTTTATCGTCTATCATCAAATGATACAAGTAAGAGAACATTGGTCTAGAGTTGTTATTGAGAAATAGAAATAGAAACTCGACAAAGCACAAATAGACAATAGACAATAGAATGGAATAGTAAGAGACACGATAGAAGCAAAAAGGGTGAAGCTCTTGGCTGAATGTAGCGAGTTAAACCAATACCACGAGAATAGCAATAATGGCTAAGTTTCCTTTGCACGTAAAGGACCTCACCTTACAACGTTCGACTTACGAACATTCGGAGATATAATACATAAATACAGAAGAAATCATAAATCTTAGATTGTATCAGAAGTTTGTATACTTTACTAAGATAAAGAATACTTTAATAAAACAATTATGTCATTTAATACAGTAAGAAAACATACTAACCCGATGTTTATTTCATAGAAAACGGGACATGCGAGTTCATTGTCTCCATGGAATTTTCAAGCAAGTCATGTAATATTTTGTTGGAGACTTATAATCACCACGCACCGATTGACATTTTTATTAGCATGGCGTAGATAATATCTAATTCTTTGGGTTATGGAAATACGTGTGGTAGATGACTCAAGCATGATTTGATGTTATTGTGAGGGTAATAACAATTTAGCCATTATTACTCAGTAGCTTTTGCATGCAACAATCAGATAAAGACATTATTTTACAATCCTAATAATCACATCAAACAATCAATGTATATGATAAGAAAACAGCAGGTAAACTTTTTAAAGTTTTTATAGTTTATATAGGAGATATTTATTTTAATGTTGTTACTATTCTTAAAACATTTTATTTTTCCTTGTTTCATTTCCTTACTGGGCTATTTTCCCCTGTTGGAGCTCCTGGGCTTATAGCATCCTGCTTTTCCAAGTAGGTTTGTAGCTTAGCAAATAATAATAATAATAATAATAATAATAATAATAATAATAATAACAAAGGCCGTGTGCCAGACTCATATTTTGTAAATCAGGAAGCACAGATAGATACTCGGAAAATTAAAGAGACCAAAGAGTAATCGAGGTATTTAATATATCATTCACTCAAGGTCTCATCTTGGGACGCGAGAATAAAAGAAATACATTCCGCTTTTGACGTTGTCATGTCGAGAGGCAAAGGGCTTGGCTTATGATTAGTAAGACCCGCATGGTTGGGCGTCGGGAGTTGGGGGCGGGGGGGGGGGGGCCGATGCCATGCCGCTAGTGTAGCATCTCATCCGGTTTAAAGGTCACTCATGAATGGCAGAGGCAAGGGATGCTCTAGAGACTGATGAAATATTATCATTATTATCATTACTTGCTAAGCTACAACCTTAGTTGGAAAAGCAAGTTGCTATAAGGCCAGGGGCCACAATAGGGAAATAACCTAGTGAGAAAGGAAACAAGGATAAATTAGATATTTTAAGGACATTAACAACATTGAAATAAATATCTCCTATATTAACTATAAAAACTTAACAAAACAAGATGAAGAGAAATAAGATAGAATAGCGTGCCCGAGTGTACCCTCAAGCAAGAGAACTCTAACCCAAGACAGTGGAAGACCATAGTACAGAGGCTATGGCACTACCCAAGACTAGAGAACAATGATCAGCGCCCAAACCCCTTCTCCACCAAGCTAGGACCAGGGAGGGTCAGGCAATGGCTGCTGATGACACAGTAAGTAGATCTGTGGCCTCCCCGAAAACACCCATCCCTATTCATAACGATTATGGAGATGCTGACACTATTAGAAACTATCGAGCTTGAGCGGGGTCTTGAGCTCCCGTCCTACAGATTATTATAGGGATGTTTACGATAAGCTACTACAGCCACTGTAGTAGCTTTGCAGCTCCTTCAGGCCCCATAGCTGCACCCACTTTTTGGCCTTTGTACGAGAGTTTCATTTTCAATAACTTTCTTCTATTTAGCTATCCAACAACTTGCCTTGTTCACAATGTACCTATGAAGTTTTCCCCACATGCTCGCTTTGGCACTGAATGGTCTCCTCTGCCCCAGTGCTAGGCCAGTACCAGTACGATGAGGACAGGGAAGTGGGGAATATGGGGAAAGGATAAGTACCCCTGGATACAATCCAGTTTATAGCCCGAAGGCAGGTACCTGGGATGGGAAAGAAGAAGGGAAAAAAGGGGGGAAAATGAAGTACAGGAAAAGAATAAAAGAGAAGGGCAGACCAACAACCTCATGCGACTATCTAAAGTCGCATGAGGTTGTTGTTGTTGGGGTATTAAAGCCAACACTTGTTGTTGGCAAGGGAAAGGCCCGTGCCAACAAGTGTTGGCTTTAATACCCCAACAACAACAACCTCATGCGACTTTAGATAGTAGTAGAATTATTCTGAGAAAGGAAGAGACAGGCAGGAAAAGGAAAGGTTCTTTGGTTCACGCTAAGCAAAAGGACACCAATCGACTGAAACCAATTTGTTGATTGAGTAAGGTGTGATGGTTAATGAAGGTTTTTTTTTTTATGAAGATGATTTAATGTTTAAATGAAATTACAATTTAATTGCTGATAGGATATATAATGAATTTAATCAGATGATATGAATCTGGGCCTATCATCTGATGCCATTTGGTATAGATTACACAATACAAATACAGACCCGCTCCTAAGATGGAACGAAGAGGTGGGGTTGATAATAGGATTTGATCATGTGGTTGGTATAATGCACTGAACAGTGAAGAGGATGATTTGTTTGTTTGTTCGTATGTCCAGATCTATTTAAAGGGCAGCGATAAAAATTATTACATTAGATTTCATAAACGGGATGCCTCATTACTTTTATATCTTATATCTTATCTTGGGTAATGCCATGGCCTCTGTAACGTGGTCTTCCACTGTCTTGGGTTAGAGTTCTCTTGGTTGAGGGTACACTCGGGCACACTATTCTATCTAATTTCTCTCTTGTTTTGTAATAATTTTTATGGTTTATATAGGAAATATTTATTTGAATTTTGTTTCTATTCTTAGAATATTTTATTTTTCCTTTCTTTTCCTTTCCTCACTGAGCTATTTTCCCTGTTGGGGCCCCTGGGCTTATAGCATCCTGCTTTTCCAACTAGGGTTGTAGCTTAGCAAGTAATAATAATAATAATAATAATACAGAGAGAGAGAGAGAGAGAGAGAGAGAGAGAGAGAGAGAGAGAGAGAGAGAGAGAGAGAGAGAGAACACGTCTGTCAGTGCCTAATGATTGTAAGCATTGCCCTGAGTCATTTGCCAAGTACCCTGTTTTGATCTTTAGTGCAAGCGTGATTTTGAGAAGCATTTAATTGTTATGCAAACTTTCAAATGCAGGTCATGGCTTTACGGGTTAAACTTCCCGTATTTGTATTTCATCTCATGATCTATCTTACGAATTCATGCTCATTCATCCTAAACCTATTATTTCACCTATTATTACCATATTCTATAATATTTACATTGGATATGAATGGGAAGAGAAAACATTATTAGAAATTATTGCTTTGTATCCAGTTTTGTTGACTTTATAATGTTGCTTTTAATCATGCACTTGTTTTTCTGCAATATATTTGTATATAAATACAACTGTTATAAATTTCTATAATGAAGAGCAAATGCGTTGAGACTGGAAGGACAAGTTATGTATATCTTATCGAACATTTCTGTTTTGTCTAGGCTGGAGTTGATTAATTTTGTCCATACTATTATTATCTTTTATAATTTTAAAGATCTAAAAATAACCAGTGATCCCCTTATCATTTGATCCTATGATGACATCGTAAGGTTATAAAAAATGGTAAAACCAGAAAAAACGGGATTTTTTCAAACAAATTTGAATGGTATTTCATTTGCATAATCAGGTTTAAAACCAATGTGTTGTTAATGTATTTGTATAATCAAGTTTAAATTCAATGTGTTGTTGATGTTTTTGGAATTCTTCAAATCAGTGTAAATCTCATTTTTTTTTAAATTGTAAAAAAATGGAAAAGACATTAGTCTGATTATTTTTCCCTGTTGAAGCCCTTGGGCTTATAGCATTTTGCTTTTCCAGCTAGGGTTATAGCCTAGCTAATGATAATAATAATAATAATAATAATAATAATAATAATAATAATAATAATAATAATAAAATGATAATAAAAATTATAATAATTTGTTTTTTTCTGAGCTGAATAGAATGCTAATGATTGAATTGAAATGTCTCTTCAAAAATGTTTTAAAAATTACTTTAAATTAAGGTGATAAAGATCGATTTTTGCAGGATTATCACTGATGATTTTATATTGTCTATGTATCAAAAACCTTGGAGAAAATCACATCAGTCACCTGCATTTGGATTTTATGGACAATTTGACTGGTAATAGGTTACATTCTATCGATAAAATTAATTTAGGTTATTAAGATATAATTTTTACAGCATTTTCACTGATGATTTTATATTGTTTCTGTATCAAAAACCCTGGAGACAGTCAGACCAGTCTCAACTCTCCAGCATCTGGACCTTTATTTTCATGGACAATTTGACTGGTGATAAGTTACATTCTATCTGCATTATGTATTTATCATAAAAAAAGTAATTTGTATAAAGCATGGCTAAGCCCAGGGTCCGAACCTCTGATGGGCCCCGTTATAGATTTGCACCCCGGGCTTAGCGCTGACTTAATTATGTTATATAAAGTAATTTCATGAAAGTTTTTTTTTTCTTACCTCCAGGTTAGAGTCTAACAGCTTCAGGATGAGTTGGTACGATACATTACGTTATCACATAGGCCCTCCATTTCTTATGGTGACAACAACAATAGGAGTACAGTTCTTGGCTCTAGTTGGGGGTGATGGCACAAAAACTTGGAGCCTTTTGGGAAATACCCATTCTTGGACTATCGTGGGGATTATGCTAGCCTGGGCATTGGTCTCACTTTGGGTAAGTTTCTTCAAATAGTGTACCCTAATCTTTCTAGCTGAAGAAGATTCTGCTTATAGTTTACAGACAGTTTATTCTTTAGATTTATCGTTATATTAAACTTGAATATTTTTTTTTATACCACCCCTTACGTTCCTCGTTATCTCTCAGGTCCCAGGAAAGGAGTTTTTGGGCCCCACCACATCGTACGGCTACACTCCCAGATATAAAGCAAATGGTTTGCAGTTTTTCTTTGTGAGTCTGGCTGCTTTCCTTTTGCTGCTGTACATCAGACCAGAAACTGCTGTGGAACTTGTTGATTATTTCCCACAGGTGAGGAAATCTATTTTGCTTATGATGTTGGTAAGATACTGCTATTTTAACATCTTATGATTTGTACGCTTTAAAAGGCAGTTATGATAAAACATACTATACTCAATGTTTTTTTAATGAGGCGCATTTGCACTGACTCGCAGCGGTGCCTTTTAGCTCGAAAAAGTTTCCTGCTATCTGATTGGTTAGAATTATCTTGTCCATCCTATCAGCGATCAGGAAACTTTTCCGAGCTAACAGGGCACCCCAGCGAGTCGGTGCAAATCTGACTCACTAAAAAGAATTGACTATAGAGTGCATACTGAATGCGTTTTGCGGTTTACAACTTTAGTTAATCGCAATGTAAAACGAGAGTAATCAGAGATTTCTGGTCTCCACCAAAGGTTAATGGAGTCGTCCATGGCCTAAGATCTCTCTGTGGTGGATATTTCGTCAAAATCCTTCACTTTGTTGAGATGTTATCTTTAAAATGGCGACAAATGCAAATCCGGATTTAGAATCCGGATCGAAATCATCTCCAAAACTTAATGGGGTCGTCCATGACCTAAGATTTATCTGTGGAGAAAATTTTGTCAATATCCGTCGAACAATTTTGACATAATCCTATCCACAGACACACAGACAAACAAATAAATAAAGAGACTTGATGGCAACCTCCTTAGAGGAGGTAATTAATATTTTCTTTTTCTCCTATTTGTAAAAAATCACCCAAACTATTTCCTCAAATTTCTTCACATTTCTATAAATTTTAGTAATATTCTTGAAGCTAATATCAATTTTGATCTTGGGAGAAAATAAATAATCAAGACTACAACTCCGAGTCTTCTATAGTCCATTTCTTTTAGCGATGCATATTTGCACCGACTCGCGGCGGTGCCCTTTTAGCTCGGAGAAGTCTCCTGATCGCTGATTGGTTAGAATTATCTTGTCCAACCAATCAGCGATCCGGAAACTTTTCCGAGCTAGAAGGGCACCGCTGCGAGTCGGTGCAAATATGCATCGCTAAAAGGAATGGACTATAGTAGTGCAAGAGGGTTAGGTTAAGGCAAGGTCTATTGTATTCTATAGACCTTGGGTTAAGGTGGACACGTTGTCTGAGATTTTTGTAATTTTGAACCAGGCGTTTTGGCGGGACAAACTCTCTTCAGAACTGAGACTTTATTGAAATAATGAGTTTCTGATGTGTCGTGTTATAAAAGCTTCACCGAATCTTCAATACATTGAAGATACAGCGATTATGAAACGCTTGTCTTAAAATGTTTTGGCAATTCAATTTTACTTCAGTAAGTAGTAATTTCTTAATTATTGATTATACATGTTTCATCAGAGGAAAATATCTATTTATGTGGTTATGTTTAGACGATGATATTTCGTATTAGATTATAATTATATGGAAAGGATAGCTTCTGGTTGGAATATAATCACAGGTAAATTATACTTTTTTTTTTAGTAACCTGATAGTTTATTTGTTACTATAGAATATTGCTTTTGACTTGTATTGACCCGTTATTGAAATGTAGATTTCTGATACAAATACATTACTTTATTCATCTTGAATATTAACCTATTTCCTTTACTTTTCAGATCTTGGCATCGTGCAACGTCCTTGCCTTAATCCTCTGCACATACCTCCTCATCCAAGGGAAAGTCGCTCCCCAAACCAAGGAAATAATCGAACCCAAACCTTTTCTGTACGAATTTTACCGGGGCATGGAAGTCCACCCCCGCATCCTGGGTGTAGATGTCAAGCAACTGACCAACTGCAGATTTGGACTCATGGCTTGGGAGTTGCTGGTCGTTGGCTTCTTCGTGGCTGGCTGGATCAAGAATGGCTTCACTATGGCCCATTTCGTCTGTGCAGCCCTTCAGACGATTTACCTGGCCAAGTTTTACTGGTGGGAAACAGGTTACTTCAATACTCTGGACATCACCCTCGATCGCGCGGGATACTACATCTGCTGGGGATGCCTCGTGTTTGTCCCGGCCTTCTATACGTATTCATCTTATTACATAGTCGCTCATTCGCCTGTGATATCAAACACTGCTGCCTTGGCTGTCCTTGTCCTAGGAGTGGCATCTATATTGCTTAATTATCGCGTTGACTGGGAGAAAGAATACTTCAGGGCACACAACGGCAAGTGTGATCTCTGGGGAAAACCGGCCACTTACATAGAAGCTACCTACGAAAGCGTCACTGGAACCAAACACTCCAAACTTCTGACTTCAGGTTTCTGGGGCCTCGCCAGACATCTGAACTACGTCTTTGAGATATTATCAGCTGTGGCATGGTGCCTGCCTGGTTTAGGCTACGGGGTATGGCCATTCTTATACGCCATTTTCCTGACGGTGCTACTTGTTCACAGGGTGTTCAGGGACGAAGAAAAATGCCGCTCTAAATATGGGGTTGTTTGGGAAAAATATTGTAATACTGTTCCTTACCGAATGATACCTGGTGTATTCTAACTCATCTTTTGACAGATATCTGTCAAAATAGAAAGTATTTTCCTACTACCTTGTGTGTTCTATGTATAGTTGTGTCAATTGCATTTTCTGATGTTTTAAAACAAATGAGTAAAATTAAGTTTTACTTTATAAGAAAAATAGAATATTTCTAGTTAAGAATATGTCTGATAATTGAGATTTATCTCATCAATTTCTTATAACTTACTGAGATTCGTAAGCATTTATTGAGTATTTTTTTATATTATCAATGATGATACAACGAATATGTATTTTGTTTTGTCCTTAGTGAAGTTGATAAGAGTAATAAAATAAGTTCTCAGGATTTCTATGTTGTTTTCTTATATGTTGTCTGTGAGTAACTTTCCATATAAAGAAAACTTAAGTAAAGAAAATACAAAATCTCTCAGTTGCAGAGATTTTAATTACAAAGACATTACTGCGTTCTTTAAGAAAATTTCATCATCGTTCAGTATCGTGTATACATATACTGTATAAATGGATCACTCCAAAGGTCCTATTAAAAGGAAGAATAAAAGACAGTTTATTAAATACAGACAAAGATTTAGAGATTTAAACGCATGTGAATAACTGCGCAACTGAATAGCAGATGAGAAAATATACTCTATATCATATCAATGATAACAGAAGAACGAAGCGAATCTAACTTGCATCACAATATTGAAATTGAGAGTAACAATTCACAACAAAGTCTAAAGAATACATTTAGACCTTGATTCAGAGTACATCAAAACCCCAGTGGAGGTAGAAAGCCCGCTGTAACTGATAGGTTCCATGCCCTGGTTTTCCACTGTCTTGGGTTAGAGCTCTTTTGCTTAAGGGTACACTCGGGCACAGTATTCTATCGTATTTCTCTTCCTCTTCTTTTTTTATGAGTTTTTTATAGTTTATATTTGAAAGATTTATCGTAATATTGTTACTGTTCTTAAAATATTTTAACTTAATTGTTCATCACTTCTCTTGTAGTTTATTTATATCCTCATTTCCTTTCCTTAGTGGAGCTCTTTGGCTTATAGCATGCTGCTTTTCCAACTACGGTTGTAACTGAGCAAGTAATAATAATAATAATAATAATAATAATAATAATAATAATAATAATAATAATAACAATAATAATAATAATAATAATAATAATAAATGGAGGTTTGCCACTTGCTCCTTTGGTCGGTTGTGAGCCTTCTTGATGGTTAGATTCGCTGTCTAGATATAACTAGATCGTGGTTAGATTAAGCCATTCTTGAGCTAAAGAGAGTAGGCCGCGTGTTTCCATTTAGCATTCTGTCATTAAATCTTGAATTTATTAGCAGCAGAGTTTTCCTTAGCGGGTATTCGAACGTAGTCTTAAACTAACCGTAAAAATCAATATGCCAATTATTGTTTTATTTTTGTTTGTTCATATCTTATCTGAGATGAAATCATTATGAATTATGTATACCATTTATTAGGCTATTAGATGCTAGACAGAATTTAATAGGATATATTGATTTGGGCCATAAGACCTGGCACAAGGGCTAAGGAGCCCATTCAGTTGCAATATTAAGTAAAAGTTAGGAGGTTGGACCACAATATAGAAGAAAGGAAATGGGAAAGGAAGTATAGTTGAAGGCTATAAAGCAAGTGCAGTTATGGGTCAAAAGGACATGCCAAATTATTACTATCCAAGCTACAACCCTAATTGGAAAAGCAAGATGCTATAAGCCCAGGGGTTCCAATAGGGAAAAATAGCCCAGTGAGGAAAGGAAATAAGGAAATAAATAACTGAAGAGAACAAATTAACAATTAATCATTCTAAAAAAAGTAATGTCAAAAGAGATATATAAACTATTAACAACGTCAAAAACATATATGTCATATATAAACTATAAAAAGACTCATGTCCGCCTGGTCAACAAAAAAGCATTTGCTCCAACTTTGAACTTTTGAAGTTCTACTGATTCAACAACCTGATTAGGAAGATCATTCCACAACTTGGTAACAGCTGGAATAAAACTTCTAGAGTACTGCGTAGTATTGAGTCTTATGATGGAGAATAGAACTACCTTCTCATGTCTTATTTTCAATAGAAATTACTTCTTTGTTTTCTAACCATTTTTTAAATCAATCCAGTGTCTAAGGATTAGCCCTTACTTAATAAAATACATTTTATCGAATTTTAAATCTGCTGTGACCTATTTCAAAGGGTAGCTCAAGAAATATCTCTTATTAATTGAGTGTCTTAAGTGACTAACCCTTCTAAAAAAACCCAAGCTTCTTTGGGTAAACAAGAAACTCGGAACGATTATCAAAACATTTGTCACATTTCTAGCTTTGTGATTTCCATTTTAATCGAAACTAATATTATTCGTAGATCTCGTGAATTTAATTTCATTACGAGGTTGTGCAAGCCCGAAGTCTAACATATCTTGGCTTACCTTTTAAAGAAGACAAAAACCTATGTATGCATAATGACACTTAATGGAAGATCGTATAAACCGAGGTTAATGCACAATGTCTCTTTCTAAATTTCACTGATCGAGGAGAGAAATATGGGCGATGTTGAGGATGTAATGTTATAATAGAACATGATTTCATTTTTTAGTTTCAATACCTCACTTCTTGGTGAATGTAGGCCTACTTTGATTCTTTACATCATTCCCATCATGGTGTAGGTATAGCATCTCAACCGTGATTCCCATGTTATGACGGAAACAAGTCTCGATCTTTTTTGCAACAATAACATATGCATAATATGTGCAATACAGTACATGCTAGTGTGTTTATGTTTAAACGTGCCATGTTAGGTAAAGGGGAATATATCTTTAAATGATAATCAAATTAAAGATTTATTTGGAGAGGTTGTAAAATTATGGACCGCAGTTAAGACCTCCCCTCATGATCCAGGAGGGAAGAAGTAGAAGTCCAAGAAAGAAAACAGTATACCGAGTCCCGACTCGACCAGTGAAGGAAATTCGCAGCTTGTGCCGCCCTTGCTACATTATCCTGTCGCTACTTCAACTACTTGGCTCATCTCAATTCGTTATTATTCGTCCAGAATCCTGTGTAAACTGTTGAAAGGGTGTGGCAATCTACCATGTATGTATGGGCCGCTATCCGGCTATTACAAGTAGTTTTGCCTACCGGACAGACATTCTCATCAACATCGTTTCCATTAACAATTATCCCCCAATCAATGTATTAACTGTGCCTCAGGCTAGCAAAAGTCATTAATACTTAGTTCTGTGCTTATTTGATGACAAGTTATATCATGTGGTACAATTACGATTTGAAATGCACCATATTAGTAGAAAACATAAAGCCATGATTTATCTATGGAAAATTTGTCATATGGACCAACTTTGTGGTCAGGAAGTCCATTCATTGCCGAAGTGCATCTGGGTAAACCCCCACAGAAGTCTTGTGAAATAAAAGCTGAAAGAAGTTGAACAGCAAGAGAGAAAAATCAAGCAGGTACAGAGGAAAGGTAAGAACACTAGAGTAAAACACTTACAGAGAGTATAGGCCTACAGCTAGTAGCTTATGGACTTTTAAATCTATTTGTTTTTAATCATAAAATTCTTTATAGATGTGTCACCACGGCTTTGATTTTGGAATGTTCAAAATCATTTGAAAGTCAGAATGTACAGTATATGGTTATCATTGATTGATATTAACTCGCTTTCTGTGAATGAACCAAAAGCCAGACACGTTTTCTATAGATTACGTTTCATGCAGGAACTTCGGCGTTTATTTATATTTCATATAATGCATGAAAACAGTATTACATCCATATTTCGTATTTGAAATATATATCGACCAGTAAGGGATATACACTACAAGGTAAAGGAAAGTGTCATCTAATTCATTACCAACAAAAGATTGTATTAATTCGGTGAAGAATAACGAACCTCCAACAGATTATATTTTGTAAAATGTATTTTTTTTTTTAGATTCTTTTCATGAACCTAAATATTTTATGATATCAATGAACAAAATAAGTATATGATATCCCCATAGATTCAACCCTGAAAATCTGTAGTACACACAGTCCAATCTCGGGTAAAGTATGGATGCCCGGGGCCATTGTATGAAAAATATAATAAACATGAACATTTTGGAAATGATAGAGAGAGAGAGAGAGAGAGAGAGAGAGAGAGAGAGAGAGAGAGAGAGAGAGAGAGAGACAGACAGACAGACAGACAGACAGACAGACAGAGAGAGAGAGAGAGAGAGAGAGAGAGAGAGAGAGAGAGAGAGAGAGAGAGAGAGAGAGAGAGAGAGAGAGACAGACAGACAGACAGACAGACAGACAGACAGAGAGAGAGAGAGAGAGAGAGAGAGAGAGAGAGAGAGAGAGAGAGAGAGAGAGAGAGAGAAAGAGAGAGATAATATACTTGCAGGTTTATTGAAGAATTACTCTATGAGGTGTCTCAATGGCGTAGTCTGACCAAGGCAGTCCTAACTCGACAGTCCACAGAGCTAAAATATATTCATAGTAATTTATTTAAAATTAAAAAAAATACACCACAAATGAATGCATTTACTGAGTAGGCCTAAATGAGATGTTAGAAAATTTCATCTATTATAGACTATACCTCAGCACCACACCCCGCGAATGAAACCTTAGGAATCATTGGGAATTTATAGAATAAAGTACTGTAGCAATCACCTTTATTTATAGTGTGAACACAACTTGGTTCCCTTCGCAAAATCAAATGGCAAGTCTCTTCCGTCTTTATTCTTAACCAAAAATCTTCTTGCTAGACCCAAGGAACCCATTATTACCAAGGACCGTAGGCCTATATCCTATAAATCATTCCATCACAACATTCTTCATTTACTTCACTCATCATTTATCCTTTATAGAGAATTTTCGTTATTTCCATACTTTGATTTTTATTGCACTGACCCATTTTCTCTCTTTCCTTACTCCTGGACTCAACCCCTTACTCTTTGCCTTGAATTTTTCCTCCAATCATCTCTTTTATTTCCCGTTAATTCTTCTCCTAATCCATTTTCTCTCTGCTCTTACCTATTTTCTCAAACCTCTTCTTTTATGCCCTATTCCCTCTTAACACCCTTTGTACAATCCCTTACATCTCTCTGCCCATTGTTTCTGCCACTACTTTTCTCTCAACCACCTTTCTCTCCGTACTTACCTCTTATTTGAAGCCTCTTTCTCTCTGCATTCACCTCTTTTCTCAACTTTTTTATAGTTTATTTATAAAAGTTTAATGTTGTTACTGTTCTTAAAGGGTTTTTATTTTAATTGTTCATTACTTCTTATATAGTTCATTTAGTTATTTATTTCCTTTCCATACTGGGCTATTCTTTCCTGTTTGAGCCCTTGACCTTATAACATCCTGCTTTTCCAACTAGGGTTGTAGCTTAGCTTGTAATCTCTCTCTCAACCCTTGCTTCTTTTCTCAACCTCTTACTCTTTGATACTCTTTCTCTCATTTAGATTACCGCTTCTCTCAATTCTCATTTTCTCTAACCCCATCCATTTTCGTAATCTCTTTTCTCAATCCTCCTTTTTTCTATCCTTATCACTTCTCAACCACTTTTCTTTCTCCCCTTATCTGCTTTCTCAACTCTTATTCTCTCAACCCTGACCTCAATTCTCAGCCTCTTTTTCTCCACATTGACCTCTCTTCCCAACCTCATTTCTCTCGACCATTTTTATCTTCTCTCAACTGCTTTCCTATCTATCAACACTCCTTTCATAAAACATTTTCTCTCTACCCTTGTCTTTTCCATCAACCCTTTTCTCTTTCAGTCCTTTATCTCTCCACCTTTACCTCTCTTCTCAAACTGTTTTCCTTACCCTTTACTCTGCTTTTACCTTTCCTTTAAACCTACCTCTTCTTGCTTGGTTCTTTTCAACTCCTTTTTTTTTTTTTTCAAACCCTTTCTTTGACCTTACATTTTCTCTTAACCTTACTAGCTCTCTAACCTTACTTCTTCTACCAAGAAGTAAATAAATCTTTTTTTCTCTTCTCTCAACTCATGTTTCAACCATATTCTTTTTACTCTTTTTCAACCGCCCCTCTTTTTCTAACAACCCCTATTTTACCTCTTAACTCATATCATTGCCCTTTACGCTTCATTTCTGAACCTTCTTTCTCTTTGGCCTTATCTCATCTCTCAACCTTAATGTCTCAGCCCTTACCTCATCTCTCAACCTTTTTCTTTCTGTCCTTACTTCATCTCTCAACGCTTTTCTTTCTACTCTTACCTTATCTCTCAACCCCCCCTTTTTTTTGTCCTTACCTCATCTCTCAACCCTTTTCTTTCTGTCCTTACCTCATCAGTCATTACTTCCTCAGCCCTTACCTCATCCCTCAACCCTTTTCTTTCTATCCTTACCTCTTGAGCCCTTACCTCATTTCTCAACCCTTTTCTTTCTGTCCTTACCTCATCAGCCCTTACCTTATCTCTCAACCCTTTTCTTTCTGTCCTTACCTAATCAGCCCTTACCTAATTTCTCAACCCTTTTCTTTCTGTCCTTACCTCATCTTTCAACCCTTTTCTTTCTGTCCTTACCTCCTCAGCCCTTACCTCATCTCTCAACCCTCTTTCTGTCCTTATCTCATTTTTCAACCACTTTCTGTGTCATTACCTCATCTCTCCCCCAATATCTCTCAGCCCTTACATGATCTCTCAGTCCTCTTTCTCTCTACCCTAGACTTAACGCAAATCTTCTCTTTTACCCTTTTCTCCCAATCATCTTTTGAATAACCCTTACTTCTTCTGTATTCCCTCCTTATATCTGCCCTTACATATTACCTCTACCTTGTTTGAAACCCTTATCACATATCTCAGTGTCCTTGCTCTTTCTTTGCCTCCTTTCTTTCTGTTCTTATCTCGGCTCTTAATTTACCTGTCCTTATCTTTTCTCTCAACTCTCAATCTGTCCTTCCCAATACCAACACTTTCTTATCAGTTTTTACCTTCTCTCCATAATCTCTCTCATTTCCCTTACCTCTTGTCGAAGCTCTCCTTTTCTCTGGCATTGTCTATCTCCTCATTTCTCTATCACTCAGCTAAAAATAAATAATTCTATCACTTGTTTATGGGCTTTTTCATATCTTAGTGGAGGGTTGGTTTGTCCTATAACCATTTTAACACCAGACATAAATATCCCCTTTTCTCATCTTTATTTCTCGATCTGTAATTCCTTATCTTGCAGGTTCGGTGACTGTACGGTCTATCTTTAGACCAAGGTCTAAATAAAACTGGTCTAGTCTTGGTCTAGATCTGGAGCGTCAGTGACTGCTTCCTCCTCTCCAATACTAAACTTCGGAATTCTCCTTCTGCTTCCGTTTTCCTCAACTTTCACAAACTTCCATCTTTGTAGGTTAGATATGGAGATAATGTTTTCCGTCTCGTGGGTGTCTTTATGGCTTATAGGGAAGGAAATCATAGGCTCACTTTTGGTAAATAGTCTTTAGCCACACACAATGTAGGCCTAATAAGTTTTTTTCCCTTAAACCTAACATCGCCAGATCGACAATAGATAATCTAAGGTCGAAAACATAATAAAAATTATTGTCTATCAACATTAGATTAAAGCCCTTACCGTATCTCTTGAATCCTCCTCCTCTTTGGCATTATCTCATCTCTCAACCCTTTTCTCTCTGGCTTTATATCATCTTTCAACCCTTTTCTTCTGGGCTTGCCTCATCTCTTAACCGTTTCCTTCTTGCCTTACCTAATACCTCAACCTTTTCTCTTTGCTCTTATCTCATCTCTAAACTGTCTTTCTCTTTGGACTTATCTCATTTGTCAACCTTAATCTCTAAGCCCTTACCTCATTTCGCAACCTTTTCCTCTCTGGTTTTACCTCATCTCTAAACCCTTTCCTTCCTCTCTGGCCTTAATTCATCTCTCAACTCTTTTCCTCTGGCCTTACCTCATATCTCAACTCCCCTTTGTCCTTCCCGCATATCTGAACCATCTTTCACTTTGGCCTTATCTTAATTTTCAACCTTAATCTCTCAGCCCTTAACTTGTATCTCAATCTCTTTATCTCTGGCCTTACCTCATCTATCAACTCTCACCTGTCGATCTAACCATAATGAAAATTTTAATGTGGATTTTCGTGTGTATAATCACTAAAGTTAATAATAACTTACATTCATTGCCACCTGAGAGAGAGAGAGAGAGAGAGAGAGAGAGAGAGAGAGAGAGAGAGAGAGAGAGAGAGAGAGAGAGAGAGAGAGAGAGAGAGAGAGAATTAATATTATGCAACCAAGGCTCATGCATTTCCTGGTCTCACACGATAATGAAAAATTGAGTATAATCAGGGTATGGAAACTTAAGTTACATTGATATTAACTGGATAGCTACTAGTCTTTACAGACAGTAGAAATAATTCCAAAATTAGCCGCACAGTAACGACGTGTTTTCATTCTTTTCCGCAAGTTACACCAGCTGACTTTCAACCCAAAACAAAATAAAAAATGCACAATTCCACGAATGCAGCCTCTCGAGTTGCATCACGGTCGCACCGCTAGAGCAAGTGGGGTTAAGCTCTGGCAGGTATATACGCAGACAAGCTCTTCAAGGCCCCTCGGCCATGGTCACCAAGGCCCTAATCCCCCAACCCCACCCTGGCGCAGCCGCCAAACACGGCAGTAGACAGCAATCATTGACAGAGTGAGGATGCACGCAGTTCGCGCCAACATATTCCTAAATAATTTGCTTGGGAAACGCATAAAAGGCCACCGAGTAAGTGTTGATACGAACATTTCCTGTGTGCATGAGGTAGAAAAAATACTGTCGTTATTTGTTAACTGCTGGAAATAATTGGATACAACTGTTTCTTTCCTCTAGCCAATATTGAAAAAAAAGAGCTCAACCTTGTGTGAATGGCGATGTTTAAACAATTGCGTGCATTACCCCGATTTCTTAAAATCTATGCGAAAAGCTGGTCATTTAATTCGGTGTTGAAATTGATGTACACATGCAGAGATTTTTGGGGCTTAACATTTAGAAATTGATGCAGTTTCCACCTTAAGACAAAGGCATGTAATGTCGTAACATGAAAAGTACATATTGTAACGTCTAGATGAAATACTATGCTGTTTTTCATATATAAACATGTGTTCATGAAATTTCATAGTCGACGAAACCTCTTTTTATGAAGGGGGAAAATAAAATCGACCTGCTGCAGCCGGCTTGTGGTGAGATCATGACGTCAGAGAACGAGCCTCTTCTTCCTCCAATCAGAGGAGAGGTGGGCGTGTCGACTTCACAGACGCGTGTGACCAGATTTGTAATACTTACGATATAAACAAAAGAAAACAAAGATTTAACCAAGGTTTGCATGAGAGAAATGTTTTCCTGATGTTCGTAATTTATTGAGAAAGGCTTATGCGTTTTTTTTTTTTTACAGTAAGGTTATTGCTTTTTAAATTGTCGGGGGGTATTTTATGTGGGGGAGTAAGTGTAAGGGGAGGCTGAGGACGACGGTAACCATGTATGAGATAAACGTAGCTAAGTGAAGCTTCTTTTAATGCGTCATCGATTCTGTAACTGGTCTGTTAACTGCTGCGGAAGATGGAAAAAAATGTTCCTGTCATCTACAGTTATTAGTCTATGAATATCATCATCATTTTCATCTCCTATGCATATTGACGTGAAGGGTCTCTGTTAGATTTCGCCCTATATATAACGTGTCTGTGTACACAAACACATACTATACAATGTATGAAAGAATGTATTAGTTGATGTCTGAAGTATCATGTGGGATGTTAACATTGAAAAATTAGGCCAGACAAATTTTGATGCCTTGGTTTACGAATGGGAACGATGTATTCTGGTGTTTAGGTACGGAATTAATTAAATTTTAACGCAGCATAATAAATCGCCTTCATATGTAACTGCAATATGCTATATGTTCGAAACTGTATCGAGTATAATACGCAAAATAAATGGATGCAGGATATCCAAGGAAACTGTCAGGTCTAGGTTTCGTGTTATGTCATCATTACGTAACGTGCTGGGCTTCCGCCTAAGCTTAAAAGAACATGGCAACTTATTCACTGCACTTGTTTCAATCTTTATACCAAAAATGTGTACAATATTTGTATTTATTTGCCTTTACACATACATAAATTCGTTTTGTGTCAATTTGCTCTGGTTTTGTGAATACTGCAAGTTCCTAAAGTTTCATTCAGTCTCGAGATCATTTTTGACTGGGCAGTAATTAAAACGTTCAGTTAAGGAACTGTACAAGTTTGACAAACTAGAATACTGTTGTCTACCAAACTGCAATGCTTTTGTACGTGATATTAATGGGCGTTAATATTGTTTTTAACTACACAAAAAGTGTTTAATAATCAAAATCGTATCTCTTCTAAATCTATTCAATTAAATGGTTTGCTGCCAACCACGTCCCTATTTATTATTTATTGAAGGCCATAGCTTTATACCAGCTGTGGTGAACAGCCATGAAAATCGTCTAGACGAAATTCAACAATTCCTTTGTAACATCAACGCCAACCTTGTACCTTTCTTACGCAATATCTTATGCTTGAGGATTTAATAAATATATTATAATCAAAGCGTATAGGAATACGCCAAAGAGGTAATTGCTCAAGTAGATGTAATGTAGGTTATAGGCCTACTTAAGTTAATTTTAATGTCATTTGTTGCAAAGAATCTTGGCAGATGAGAACTAGGCCCTGCCCCGACTCCTAAGCCTGGCGGGTGAAATGCTAAGGTCAGCGGAGGATCGGGTAGTCGTATAACATGTGGTCGTTACGTCACCCATGGTAACTAGTAACCTTCTCCCATCCTTCATTGTTAAAGGGGTTATACTGGTTTTTTTTCTGATCTATCCGACTTTGTGCAGTATTAGGAATTATAATTGATGATAATTATATATGCATAGTGATATACGCATTTACACACACACACACACACACACACACACACACACACACACACACACACATATATATATATATATATATATATATATATATATATATATATATATATATATATATTTGTATTATATATATATATATATATATATATATATATATATATATATATATATATATATATATATATATATATATATATATATATATATACACTTACATACATACATGTGACAAAAGTCTCCCTCCATCACCAATCTGCACTGGCCAGCGTGGTGATGAAAACTGGCCAAACTCCAGACATGCCTGAGGCCTTTGTTCTGCAGTTTATAATTATATATATATATATATATATATATATATATATATATATATATATATATATATATATATATGTGTGTGTGTGTGTGTGTGTGTGTGTGTGTGTGTGTGTGTGATTATTAATATTTTTCACACTTTTTAAATAGTGATTTTGAACAATAGAATTTATTCACAAACCGTATCTAAGCTATGGTTTGAAATTGGTCAAGACCAGGAAGTATTGGATGATGCAATCTAAAATTGACCAAGTAACCAAGTGGTCGTTGCTGTTCCAAGTCGTGAAGACCAGATTCCCGCTGACTCATTCCAGAAATAACTGCAGGAAGCACAGGTTATTACTTGGCAATGCTTGCCCTTGTGCCTGTGGGTTCGGTGATACTAACGCACCAGTCTCCCATTTCTGTTTTGGAATGTTATGCCAATATTCTTTTGGGTTTATTAATTTCCAGATATTTTACAATTTTTATGTTACACTAGTATCAATAAGGTGTATTTATGATGTGAATGATAATTTTTAAATGTTGTTTACATGTATTTTTTTTTTTTTTTAGTTTTTGATTGCACTCGAATCTCTGCTTTACTGTATTATTAACTAATGTTTTTTTTTTTTTTTTGTGTGTGTTTTTTTGGGAGGCTGATAGTTAACTCGTAAATGTGAATTATAACTTTTATTGAATGTGTGATTTTATTTTGTCTTATACTTGTGTTCTAACCTAATTCTAGCAGTCCCCTGTATCGATTTCTGGAGCCGATTAGTTTCGAAGTTACTGTTAGGGTATTGGATTTGAATTTTAGCCAACGTAGTCTATTAATAACATTATTTTCAACGTAATCTTTACAGCGATATGGTTGGGGGAAATCTAATATTATTAGGGTGAAGTCAATTTACTGTAGTTTATTTTTAACCAATGGCTTCTAAACATCCATTTGGCTAAAACTATTGGATGTTTAAAGCTCGTAAGTGTTAACAAACCGTTTGGGATCTTTCGTGTGATAGAAATCAATAACAGTTGTTTGCAGATTTAAATACGATAAAGAATATTCTTAATATTAAGTAGACAGAAAAGATAAGATACAGAAAACTTTAACTTTACAATAAGACTTGGGCCCTCTAGGTCATTTTTACGAATGTTCTAAGACTAGGCTTCAAGCGATTGTGGTTCATAAAGTGCTTGTACTGTTCCGATGCATATTCAGCAAATATGACTGAAGAGTTAAGACAGTTAATGCACAGTAATGGTGTTTTCTCAAGGCACTTTTGATGAGAGAGGGCACTTTTGATGAGAGAGAGAGAGAGAGAGAGAGAGAGAGAGAGAGAGAGAGAGAGAGAGAGAGAGAGAGAGTGAGAGTGAGAGGGAGAGAGAGAGAGAGAGATATGATGCTGCTTCGTTTGACATGTCCCGGATATAAACACATATCCAGTTTGTGTAAATGAAATTGCACAATTCATTATAGAATTTAAACCTTAATGTTTTTTTTTTTTTTTTGTGCTTATTTATTAGTAGGGACTCTTACTTAGCACAGAATTCGGCCATAATATCCAAGGTATTCTTTGGATATCGATCAGCTATGCACGCCTACACTGCATTGAGATCACGGTTTTTATTCTAATGATATTGACATTAATGCTTACGTGTGTTACATCTTCCTGTTTTATTGTCGTGGTTATTTTACCATGTGCTCGTGCACATTTATCGACTGAAGTATCTGTCACATACACTAAAACAAATGGGGGAAGAAGTTGTTAAAAGTAGAACTTCAAAAGTTGGAGCAAATGTGTTTATGTTGAACAGGCTGACATAGGCTAAGTCTTTTTATAGTTTATATATGACATATCTGTTTTGATGTTGTTGCTGTTTTTATAATAATTTATTGGTAATTTTTTCTCATCGTTTATTTATTTCCTTATTTCCTTTCCTCACTGGGCTATTTTTCCGTGCTAGGGCCCTTGGGCTTATAGCATCTTGCTTTTCCAGCAAGGGTTGTTGCTTGGGTAATAATAATAATAATAATAATAATAATAATAATAATAATAATAATAATAATAATAATAAAATTGTTAGAACAAGGAGCAAAATTTTTTTCTATGTTATCCATAATGATATCTGTTCCTTGGTTGTTAGTTTAAATAATCCAATGATTAATATTGTCAGTAGTAGGTTGTGTCAGTGGAATTCTAGGTTGGGATCATAAGTGGATGAGATTATGCAACCTTTGTAAGGCATAGTTGGCTCTCCCAAGGTCTATAGACCATAGACCGATCGATCGTTACCTTCATGGAAGGAGTTGGATAGTGTCGCAGTTTATAACGAAAACCAGTCACTGTTAAGAGTTTATATTCACTAATGTATGCTATCGAACATTTCTCTACATATTTAACGCTAGTTCGATACCATTCGGGCGATGATACTACCTCGTCGTTGGTTGAGTATTATTCATATGATTTTTTGTAAGTAATCGATGAAATATCAAAATGCTAAGTATATATATCCGAGATTTCAGTTATTACTTTTTTTTTGAAGCGCATTGACGTGTGCAAATTAGCTTATTAAGCTTTTTAAATCTAATAGGCATACCTTCTCCATCACGAGGCTCAATATTACACAGAATTCTAGAAAGTTTTTATTCCAGCTGTGACCAGGTTGCGAAATGGTCTTGTTAATCAGGTAGTTGAATCGGTGGAACTTCTTAAGTTCAAACTCGTAGCAAAAGTTTTCATGTTGAACAAGCTGAATTAAATATCCTTTTATAGTTTATTTATGAAAAATTTTAATGTTACTTTTCTTGAAATATGTTATTTAAATTGTTCATTGCTTCTCTTGTAATTTATTTTATTTCCTCATTTCCTTTCCTAACTGGACTATTTTTCTTGTTGGAGTCCTTGGGGTTAAAGCATCCTGCTTTTACAACTAGGGTTGTAAGTTAGCTAGTAATAATGACAATAACAATCGCATTGTAATCTAACGGAAGTTGCGCAGTGGCTTGCAATTGTTTTTTTTTTTTTTTTTTTTTTTTTTTTAGTTGTCAATCCTCTAGTCGGAGGCCGGCCCAAACGATAAAGATTCTGAAAACGTTTTCGTTTGTCAAATGGGAAAACTTTGTCCTATAGACTATTGTTCGTAATGTTCCTGTCTGACAATCTGTTGGACAGGAGTTCGATCCCCACTTAAGCTTAATAGTTTCTTGTAGTATCTGCAACCTAGCTATCTGGGCTGGTAAATCTCATTTTGATGACATTGATGGAGAGGGTCTTAGGTGATCATTTATATATATATATATATATATATATATATATATATATATATATATATATATATATATATATATATATATATATATATACTGTATATGGCCAGTCTCTAGGATATTGCCCTGTCCATATCCTCTGCCATTCATGAGAGACCTTTGAACCAACCGTAATCATTTTTGTACATATGCAGGTTTAACGGCCGTTAGAATTAGCTATATCCCCCTCTAGCCCTCTATTTTAAATCTCCCTTTTCCCTTAATATCTTCCATATTGCCGTCCAACTTTTTATAAACCTTTGACTTCATAGAAAAATTGCGTGGTTCCTGTCCAAGTTGCACTAGGTAGCTGAAAGACCTCTATTCACCCACCTCAGAGGCATATGGCCTAATTTCCTCAAATCTTAACAGCTTTACGAACCACCAGTTGGGTGTGGTGGTCACAGGTGGAGTTGCATTCTTCAAGATTGATATTCCCTTTTCTCACTTACGGAGAATCTCCGTTCATCATCATATGAAATATTTATTTTAATGTTATTACTGTTCTTAAAATATTTGATATTAATTGCTTATTACTTTTCTTGTAGTGTTCGTATTTCCTTTCCTGACTAGGCTGTTTTTCCATGTTGGAGCCCTCGGGCTTATACCATTCTGCTTTTCCAACTAAGGTTGTAGCTTAGCTAGTAATAATAAAGATATCATCATCTTATCACGCCAACATTGTACCACTGCATGGCGTCCTGGTTGCATTCGTAGAGTTCCAAATCTTTACATATTGGCCCCTGTTTACACCCACGAAGTATGTGGTTCACTGTCTGGAAGGGGTGTTGGTTCTAAGGCACCAGCTATTATGTGACTTGCTTGATTGAATTTGACACCAATCTCCGTGGTATTTTATAGTTTATAATTTTTAAACGTATTTTGCTATATTTCTAATATCTACTTTTTTATTTCTTTAGCTGCATGCTAAAGATATTATTATTATTATTATTATTATTATTATTATTATTATTATTATTATTATTATTATTATTAGCCAAGTTACAGCTATAATTAGGAAAGCAGGATACTAAAGCCCAAGGGCTCCAACAAGGTAAAATAGCCAAGTGAAGGAAAGGAAATCAGTAAATAAGTACATGTAGAAGTAATGAATAATTAAAACAAAATATTTTGAGACCAGTAGCAACGATAAGATAGATCTTTCATAAATAAACTATACATAAACCTCTTTTTGCTTGGAATTATTAATAATTATAAGAAGGGAGACCTAGAGAGTCTAGAAACCGTTTTCCAACCATTCGTTGATATTTACATTTTCATTAGGGCCTACTACAATAGTAGGCGATGATTTTATGATGGGAAGTCGTAACCAAACTAAATATCATAAGCTATTCCGTTCTAACTGCAATCGCCGTCACTCAGCTGGGAGTATGTATGTGACGTGCCAGCTATTCTTATCCCTTGAGGAACCTACTTTCTATACCCGTGAGCGGGTTAGTTCTTGAGCATGCACCCCAGGTATCCCTGCTACCATTGGTGGGAAACCGATGGTAACCCCAGCGAAATGAAAAAAGATTTCTGGTTTAAGAAAAAAAAGCAACAACTGTGATTAAACGAGTGTTTACTACCGCCACTTTCTAGACCGTGTATGCCACAAGACCGATTTTTATTTTTATCGTAATCTATTTCAGTGTTAATTGTCTTCCGTTTAAAGCTTTAAACATTTTACACAGTGCCCCTTCCTCCCAAAACAGACGAAGGCTTTACAACAGGTAATTTTGTTTTCCACATAATAACGGCTAAGAGTCCGTTCATACACTTGTGAATCAGGTGTACGTGAAATTGCTATGTTTTTGGTCGTCTATTAAGCCGATGTGAAGCATATGCAGACACGTTATGTTATCTCATTCATTGGCCTGGGTTCAGAAGGGAACTTAGCCAAGATTGTCCTGAGTGATAGGCACCGCAATGGCTTATGTTCCCCTTCCCAGACCTTACATGACGTAAAATAATCCGGAATTTTTGTACCAAGCTTCTACATTCATCCCATTCCTTCCCTCACCACTTGAAATACATAGAACCAGCTAACACCAAGGTCATTTCATTTTAACTTGTACAGAGATTGTATATTTAATTTCCCGTGACTAGATAATGATCTTATATTTTAGATATTAGTTGAAATATCTACAGCTTGATTTTTCTTATCCCAATCATATCAAAACTAAATAAATGATTTCCTCAGCTAGTGTGTATCGTGTTCCCGATGTGGATGGGGGCTACCCTTTCGAAGGTCAAACTCCATTGCCATCGGTATAATTATCTTTCGAGTAGTATAACATTAGTAATTTTTTCTTTATCAAGGCAAGGCACGCAATCATTTCATCTTCTTTTATGACATCCTTTCCTTTCTTGATCATTTGGAATTTTTTAAATGTTTGTGTAGGTTGTTGAAAGGTTGCCGAAGAAGAAAAAGTTTTATCTGATTTGTAGCGGAAGAAAATGACAGCTATTTGACAGTTTTTATGTTCGGTAGTTGCTTATACAAAAAAAAAAAAAAAAAAAAAAAAAAAAAAAAAAAAAAAAAAAAAAAAGGCCATGTCTGTTCGGTTATAGTTTATGGTCACCTTGCCTTCAGTTTTGCAGCATAGCTTGTGCATAAGGCACTCTCCTCCTACTTGATCTGTATTCCAGAATAGACCAATTATACTACGTTTCTAAATGATTGTACTGTGCTTCATCTCTTCCTTGTGATGAATACCCATTTTATTGGTTTGAATGATTGTTTGCAACGGTAAAGTAGCGTGGATTTTTTTTTATCATTAGGTCACGTGTCAGATGGACAAAATTAACGATTATGATAGGTTGTTCACACACATTACACATTATATATATATATATATATATATATATATATATATATATATATATATATATATATATATATATATATATATATATATATATATATATATATATATATTGAGATTACGTATTAGTGAGAGAGAGAGAGAGAGAGAGAGAGAGAGAGAGAGAGAGAGAGAGAGAGAGAGAGAGAGAGAGAGAGAGAGAGAGAGAGAGAGTATTCATATTCTACCATGGAATTAAATAAGCTACGTTTTTCAGTATATGAAATTATGTTTGTCTTCAATGCTGACTAGGATAATCCTTGCCACATGACCTTGTAGCCCTAGTTGGGTATCCGAAGGAAGTAATAGTCTTTAATCAAGTTTGATTTA